>NC_092086.1:106597426-106944093 GCF_045679555.1 Salvelinus alpinus
AGAATGCATGCCTGACACTAGTTTCATTTTAAGACATATGCTAGCAGTATGTGTTGATATTGGAGCAGAGCCTTGATTGGGCTGATAATTTACACAAACCTCCCTTAAAGTCAGAGAGAGAGAGAGAGAAAGGGAGAGAGAGTGAGAGAGAGAAAGAGAGAGAAATTGTGCCTAGATGCCTACGTTACTTAACCTGGGTTACTGTAGATGTGAGGTCAGTGATCTTAACCTGGGTTACTGTAGATGTGAGGTAAGTGATCTTAACCTGGGTTACTGTAAATATGAGGTGTGTGATCGTAACCTGGGTTACTGTAGGTGTGAGGTGAGTGAGCTTAACCTGGGTTACTGTAGGTGAGTGATGATTCACAGATGGAATGGCACCATTAGACACCTCTCACTCAAAGCAAGGGCGAGGTCAGTGTGCTAGGTCAGTGTGCTAGGCCAGTGTGCTAGGTCAGTGTGCTAGGTCAGTGTGCTAGGTCAGTGTGCTAGGTCAGTGTGCTAGGTCAGTGTGCTAGGACAGTGTGTTAGGTCAGTGTGCTAGGTCAGTGTGCTAGGACAGCTAGGACAGTGTGTTAGGTCAGTGTGCTAGGACAGTGTGCTAGGTCAGTGTGCTAGGACAGTGTGCTACGACAGCTAGGTCGGTGAGCTAGGTCAGTGTGCTAGGTCAGTGTGCTAGGACAGTGTGCTAGGTCAGTGTGTTAGGTCAGTGTGCTAGGACAGCTAGGACAGTGTGCTAGGTCAATGTGCTGGACAGTTAGGACAGTGTGCTAGGTCAGTGTGCTAGGACAGTGTGCTAGGACAGCTAGGTCAATGTGCTAGGTCAGTGTGCTAGGACAGTGTGCAATGACAGCTAGGTCAGTGAGCTAGGTCAGTGTGCTAGGACAGTGTGCTAGGACAGCTAGGACAGTGTGCTAGGTCAATGTGCTGGACAGTTAGGACAGTGTGCTAGGTCAGTGTGCTAGGACAGTGTGCTAGGACAGTGTGCTAGGTCAGTGTGCTAGGACAGTGTGCTAGGACAGTGTGCTAGGTCAGTGTGCTAGGTCAGTGTGCTAGGTCAGTGTGCTAGGACAGTGTGTTAGGTCAGTGTGCTAGGTCAGTGTGCTAGGACAGTGTGCTTTGTCAGTGTTCTCGGGTCAATGTGCTAGGACAGCTAGGACAGTGTGCTAGGTCAGTGTGCTAGGTCAGCTAGGATAGTGTGCTAGGTCAGTGTGCTAGGTCAGTGTGCTAGGTCAGTGTGCTAGGTCAGTGTGCTAGGTCAGTGTGCTAGGACAGTGTGCTAGGTCAGTGTGCTAGGTCAGTTAGGACAGTGTGCTAGGTCAGTGTGCTAGGTCAGTTAGGACAGTGTGCTAGGTCAGTTAGGACAGTGTGCTAGGTCAGTGTGCTAGGTCAGTGTGCTAGGTCAGTGTGCTAGGTCAGCTAGGATAGTGTGCTAGGACAGTGTGCTAGGTCAATGTGCTAGGACAGTTAGGACAGTGTACTATGTCCGTGTGCTAGGTCAGTGTGCTAGATCAGTGCGCTAGGATAGTGTGCTAGAACAGTGTGTTTTGTCAGTGTGCTAGTTCAGCCAGGTCAGTGTGCTAGGACAGCCAGGTCAGTGTGCTAGGACAGCTAGGACAGTGTGCTAGGTCAGTGTGCTAGGTCAGTGTGCTAGGTCAGTGTGCTAGGTCAGTGTGCTAGATCAGTGTGCTAGGTCAGTGTGCTATGACAGCTAGGACAGTGTGCTAGGTCAGTGTGCTATGACAGCTAGGACAGTGTGCTAGATCAGTGTGCTAGGTCAGTGTGCTAGGTCAGTGTGCTAGGACAGCTAGGTCAGTGTGCTATGACAGCTAGGACAGTGTGCTAGATCAGTGTGCTAGGTCAGTGTGCTAGGTCAGTGTGCTAGGTCAGTGTGCTAGGACAGCTAGGTCAGTGTGCTAGGACAGTGTGCTAGGTCAGTATGCTAGGACAGTGTGCTAGGTCAGTGTGCTAGGTCAGTGTGCAAGGACAGTGTGCTAGGACAGCTAGGTCAGTGAGCCAGGTCAGTGTGCTAGGACAGTGTGCTAGGACAGTGTGCTAGGTCAGTGTGCTAGGACAGCTAGGACAGTGTGCTAGGTCATTGTGCTAGGTCAGTGTGCTAGGACAGCTAGGACAGTGTGCTAAGTCAGTGTGCTAGGACAGCTAGGACAGTGTGTTAGGACAGTGTGCTTGGTCAGTGTGCTAGGTCAGTGTGTTAGGACAGTGTGCTTGGTCAGTGTGCTAGGTCAGTGAGCTAGGTCAGTGTGCAAGGTCAGTGTGCAAGGTCAGTGTGCTAGGACAGTGTGCTAGGTCAGTGTGCTAGGACAGTGTGCTAGGACAGCTAGGTCAATGTGCTAGGTCAGTGTGCTAGGACAGTGTGTGCTAGGACAGTGTGCTAGGACAGCTAGGTCAGTGTGCTAGGTCAGTGTGCTAGGACAGTTAGGTCAGTGTGCTAGGACAGTGTGCTAGGACAGTGTGCTAGGACAGTGTGCTAGGTCAGTGTGCTTGGACAGAGTTCTAGGTCAGTGAGGGTCAGGCACAGATGTCTTTACAGTATGTAACTGTAGCTGTGAGATCTGAGATGATTACAGCTTTCTCTCTCTCAGATGGCTGTGTGTGTGTGTGTGTGTGTGTGTGTGTGTGTGTGTGTGTGTGTGTGTGTGTGTGTGTGTGTGTGTGTGTGTGTGTGTGTGTGTGTGTGTGTGTGTGTGTGTGTGTGTGTGTGTGTGTGTGTGTGTGTGTGTGTGTGTGTGTGTGTGTGTGTGTGTGTTCCTCTGCTGGCTCCCTCTTTAGGTGATCAGGGGCCATTAGGAGGGTGGAATGTTAATTAGCGGACTGTTTACATGCTAGCAGATAACTAGCATAGTTTAGACTCGTATCCTACTCAAAAGATTTCTGAGAGAGAACCAAGCCCAGCTGGAGTTTGTTATTGCACTCAGCTAACAAGCTGTATTGCAACGCAGAGTGTGGGTTACTCACTCAGAACATGTAAACATAGTAATGATGAGTAAACATCGTAGGCCTAATTGTTCAAATGTATACTTTCCACGGCACTTTTTCAGATACATTTTCTTATAAAGTGTTTTGTTAGTGAGAAAACCAAAAATTCAAGCCCTGGTCATGAGGTGATCTCCAGTTGTTGCTTACAATGTCACCAAATCCTGTCAAATTTATGGTGGCTGGGGTATGGAATAGTCTGCTAACCTCTCTCCTCTGTCTCTCTTAAAAGGGTGCTGATTGGTTCTCCCCTGGCCGGCCAGCCAGCCAAACGGACTGGAGATGTCTACAAATGCCGTGTGGGTCAAGGACCAAACCCTAAATGTATCAAACTGGAGCTGCCTGGTGAGAACGTGTGTGTGTGTGTGTGTGTGTGTGTGTGTGTGTGTGTGTGTGTGTGTGTGTGTGTGTGTGTGTGTGTGTGTGTGTGTGTGTGTGTGTGTGTGTGTGTGTGTGTGTGTGTGTGTGTGTGTGTGTGTGTGTCTGCATGTGTGTGTTTTAACTATCCTTGTGAGGTCAAGTATAGTAAAACAAGGAAAACTCTGACAACTGGGGACATTTCGCCGGTCCCCACAAGGAAAGAGGCTATTTTAGGCTTACGGGTTAGGTTTAGGGTTAAGGTTACAACTAGGGTTAGGGTTACAATTAGGGTTAGGATTACAATTAGGGTAAGGGTTAGGGGTTAGGTTTAAGTTTGGTGTTAGGTTAAGGGTTAGGGTAGGATAGTTACACAAACGTGTGTGTGTGTGTTTTCATTTGCATATGTGCGCACGTGTGTGTGTATTTATGTGTCAATGAAACTGCGTTATTGATCCTCCAGTTGTTAGCACTAGCTGATCCAGTTGTTAGCACTAGCTGATCTAAGGCATAGCCTCTAATATTGTATGGTGTGCTGCTCTGGTCTGGGACTCCCTGCCTCCCTCCCTCCCTGGCAATGTGCTGGACAGGACGTGACAGCAGCACGACAGCAGAACAGGAAGACACTACATAAACAGGATTTTAATGTCTCTTCTCATCCACTCACAACTGTATTATCATTAACTAACCAGATAACCCATATGACTCCACTCCACTGCTTCATGCTTCAGCTTCTGGCCTTCTAATGACGCTGACTCAATACTGAACAAGGTTGGGGTCAATTCCATTTCAGTAAAGTAAATTAAGGAAGGAAACGCCATTGACTGAAATTAAATGGATTTGACACCAAGCCTGATCCTGACTCACTTCCAGCAGGCAAGGTTTATTATTGATTTCATTGAACATTTATTGAACTAGGAAAGTCACTTAATTAAGAACAAATTCTTATTTTACAATGACGGACTACCCCGGTCAAACCCTCACCTAACCCGGACGACGCTTGGCCAATTGTGCGCTGCCCCATGGGTTGAGCTTAGTAGGATTACTAAATCAATTTAATGGAATTTAATCAATTACATTTGGGGTACATGATATAATTTTAAATATATTTAACATGAACATTATCTGTTGTTTTGGTATCTGTAGAAAATGCATTGTTTATGTATAACCTGCTAAAGGTTGTAAGAGATAAGGATATCTGTCCTCCACATGACAATCTGGTCATATACAGTGCCAGTCTTACAATGGCTGTATTGTCCTATAGCTGGATGGCCGCTTTGTTCTGCAGCCACTGGAGGTGATGTGAATTATGTGAATATGAGAATACCTACAGAGAGAAAGTACATAATGAGAGTAGCCTACATGATTACTGATGAGATGACTTTAAAAAAACGCTGCTAGACAGAGATCACATGTAATTATACATAGAGGATATACCATTTAGCAGACACGTTCACCCTAACAGGCTTACAACAGAGAGCATGCATACATTTGAGTATCTGTGAGCCCAGCTGGAATCAAAACCCACAACCCTGGCATAGCTAGAGTCATGCTCTTACCAGACTACAGTATTTATGCTGGAAAACAAAATATGAAGACTGTAGAGATAGATCATAGCTCAAGTAATGAACGATCCTATAAATAACTACATGTCAATAGTGCACATTGTTAAAAGTGAAGTCCGGAGGGGTTCAAGAGGGGCTTGAGGGTTGGTCTGTCTGTCTTTCTATGGGAAAATGATACAGGAATTTGAGCAGCTGTTTTTTCTTTCTTTCACTGACTTTATTCCATATTTTCCCAGAAAACACAACAATTCCTAACTTACACGAAGTCAAGGAAAACATGACCATGGGAACGACGTTGGTTACCAACCCTCAAGGAGGCTTTCTGGTAAGAGGACACTTGACAATGTAGATGTCAGCCCTGGACTGCAAGAGCCAGTGGACTGTACAGTTGTTACTGTATGGAGAGCTGACATATACATTACACACACTGTACAGTTGTTACTATATGTAGAGCTGACATATACATTACACACACTGTACAGTTGTTACTATATGTAGAGCTGACATATACATTACACACACTGTACAGTTGTTACTGTATGTAGAGCTGACATAAACATTACACACACTGTACAGTTGTTACTATATGTAGAGCTGACATATAGTATACTGTAAACAAAACAGATTCATCAATACTGGTTTGAGTCGTAAACTGCTAAATCCCTCATATGTAGAGTTGGGGAGTAAACTGTAGGAAAACACTAAGGACATAATCTGGAAGAGTTATAGTATTAAAGTAATTCCATTTTACAAATTTTGTTTGCAATTGCAGACCCCCATCTCCCTCTCTCTCTCTAACTCTCTGTCTGTCTGTCTGTCTGTCTGTCTGTCTGTCTGTCTGTCTGTCTGTCTGTCTGTCTGTCTGTCTGTCTGTCTGTCTGTCTGTCTGTCTGTCTGTCTGTCTGTCTGTCTGTCTGTCTGTCTGTCTCTCTCTCACTCTGAATGGGTCTGAGTATTTATAATGATGACATTATAAGAGATTAATTACAAGGCCCGGGTCTGACCAGAACTTTCCCCTCTGCCTTTTACTGGGCTTATACCTCACTGCTCATATAAGGACTGTTGAATAGAGAGTCTTAACCAATCAGATCATGTACTTCAGAGATACAGTTACTTTGAGTCCAAATTAAACACCTTAACCCGGTGTGTGTGTGTTTGTGTGCATTTCCTATTGGGCTAAGAGTTAAGGTTTTTCCTGTGGCAAACCCTGTTTCAGATCCCGCCGTGACAAGTGTGTGTGTGTGCGCACGTGTGTGCTCTTGTCTTCCAGGCCTGTGGTCCCCAGTACGGCTACATGTGTGGTCAGCAGACGTACATCTCTGGGGTCTGTACCAACGTCAGCTCAACCTTCCAGGTGCTCAACTCTATCGCCCCGGCTGTGCAAGGTACAAGTTCACCCTAACTCTAGCTAGACGACAGTACCCCTCGCACTCCTCCCTTTACACACAGAAACAACTACACTGTTAAGTTTAGGCATTCCTTCCAATTGGTTAAGTTAATGGTTAAGGTTTGGGATTGGGTTAGGGTTATTAAACACATGACCCTCGGAGCCGGAGTTCGCGGCTTACGCCCATCTGCCATCCTGATCCACAGCACCCTAGCAAAACCCAAGCCTACTTGATGGTAATTACATCGCGCTCAACGCTGCCCCTAGTGGCGGGTTTTGAAGGCGTCTCTCAATGTCCTTAAGACATGGATGGACGTCTAATTTCGAAGTCAATCTTGAGCAACCGTGCTGCTACACCCTCTATTCCTCTCAACATCCCTCCACCCCAAGGCACAGAACACAGAATACAGAACACAGAACACATTTTAATGTTGTTGTCATGTTGTGTTGATACCATGCTGTTCTGTCATGTTGTGTTGATACCATGCTGTTTTGTCATGTTATGTTGATACCATGCTGTTTTGTCATGTTATGTTGATACCATGCTGTTTTGTCATGTTGTGTTGATACCATGCTGTTTTGTCATGTTGTGTTGATACCATGCTGTGTTGTCATGTTGTGTTGATACCATGCTGTGTTGTCATGTTGTGTTGATACCATGCTGTTTTGTCATGTTGTGTTGATACCATGCTGTGTTGTCATGTTGTGTTGATACCATGCTGTGTTGTCATGTTGTGTTGATACCATGCTGTGTTGTCATGTTGTGTTGATACCATGCTGTGTTGTCATGTTATGTTGATACCATGCTGTTTTGTCATGTTGTGTTGATACCATGCTGTGTTGTCATGTTATGTTGATACCATGCTGTTTTGTCATGTTATGTTGATACCATGCTGTTTTGTCATGTTATGTTGATACCATGTTGTTTTGTCATGTTGTGTTGATACCATGCTGTTTTGTCATGTTGTGTTGATACCATGCTGTGTTGTCATGTTATGTTGATACCATGTTGTTTTGTCATGTTATGTAGATACCATGCTGTTTTGTCATGTTGTGTTGATACCATGCTGTTTTGCTGTTATGTTGTTGTCTTAGGTCTCTCTTTATGTAGTGTTGTGTCTCTCTTGTTGTGATGTGTGTTTTGTTCTATATTTATATTGTATTTATTTATTTATTTGAATCCCAGGCCACCGTCCCCGCAGAATGCCTTTTGCCTTTTGGTAGGCCGTCATTGTAAATAAGAATGAGTTTTTAACTGACTTGCCTAGTTAAATGAAGGTTAAATAAAAAATTATAAATAAAACACAGACCAGAGAAACACTATCCCTCAAACCTCTACTCACCATCTCTCTCCACCCCGCCCCAACACTCTCCATTCCTCTCTGAGCATCCCTCCACTCCCACACCTCAGAGCCACGTGGCCAGAGAGAGACATCACTTGTGTACATAAGAACATTCCGCTTAGCGTAAACTACTATCCGGTCTCTCAACTCCCCCATGCATGCCCAAGTTAGGACCGAGTTTAGTGAGTTGTCATCTCTGTCTTCTCTCCACACTGAGGGATCAGTGAGTGAGGGTAAACAGTACAGTGAACTCCACAGCTCCTCACCACTCTGTAGTTTTAGGCACAGTAATGGACATGAATTCTAAGTGGGTTCTAATGTAGCCTGTGAATGTGTTTCAATATCCATACCAGCATACCACTTAAAAGGCATGTCCATTACATTACTTATAAAATATAAGTAAAAAATATTTTTACAGGTCTTAGAGGGACTAGATGGGAGAGCTGTGTTGTAGCATTCTCCCTCTCTTCACCTCTCTCCTCCTCTCCACCTCACTCCACCTCTCTCCACCTCTCTCCACCTCACTCCTCCTCTCTCCACCTCTCTCCACCTCACTCCTCCTCTCTCCACCTCTCTCCACCTCACTCCTCCTCTCTCCTCCTCTCTCCACCTCTCTCCACCTCTCTCCTCCTCTGTCCACCTCACTCCTCCTCTCTCCACCTCTCTCCACCTCACTCCTCCTCTCTCCTCCTCTCTCCACCTCTCCACCTCTCTCCACCTCACTCCTCCTCTCTCCACCTCACTCCTCCTTTCTCCACCTCACTCCTCCTCTCTCCATCTCTCTTCACCTCACTCCTCCTCTGTCCATCTCACTCCACCTCACTCCTCCTCTCTCCACCTCTCTCCACCTCACTCCTCCTCTCTCCACCTCTCTTCACCTCTCTCCTCCTCTGTCCACCTCACTCCTCCTCTCTCCACCTCTCTCCTCCTCTGTCCACCTCACTCCTCCTCTCTCCACCTCACACCTCCTCTCTCCCCCTCTCTCCCTCTCACTCCTCCTCTCTCCACCTCTCTCCACCCCTCTCCACCTCACTCCTCCTCTCTCCACCTCTCTTCACTCTCTTCACCTCTCTCCACCTCACTCCTCCTCTCTCCACCTCTCCACCTCTCTCCTCCTCTCTCCACCTCTCTTCACCTCTCTCTCCTCCTCTCTCCACCTCTCTCCACCTCACTCCTCCTCTCTCCACCTCTCTCCTCCTCTCTCCACCTCTCCATCTCTCTCCACCTCTCTTCACCTCTCTCCACCTCACTCCTCTCTCCACCTCTATCCTCCTCTCTCCATCTTTCTCCTCTCTCCACCTCTCTCCATCTCTCTCCACAGCACAAACCAACTATTTAATGCATTTATTGTCAAAACTGTTGTCAACTGTCAACTATAGTTTAAACAATAATGTACAAAACACACATGTAATATTCTTTAATGGACTTACATTTACATTTAAGTCATTTAGCAGACGCTCTTATCCAGAGCGACTTACAAATTGGAAAGTTCATACATATTCATCCTGGTCCCCCCGTGGGGAATGAACCCACAACCCTGGCGTTGCAAGCGCCATGCTCTACCAACTGAGCCACACGGGACTTCTACATTGTATGTGATATGTGATACTGTATATTGGTTGTGTTACACCAATAATAACTGCCCCATTATTTGAACCCCTCTTGTGTTGCAGAGTGTGCCAAAGAGCTTGACATTGTCATGGTTCTTGACGGCTCCAACAGTATCTGGCCCTGGACCAGCATCATTGAATTCCTGGTCAAGTTTCTGAAGAATATCGAAATTGGAGCTAAACTGTCCCAGGTGATTTCTCCTTTCAGTACACTAGAAAACATGGGTAACACCTTAGATGAAGGTCCACTTTGTCACTGTAGAAGAACCATTTATGGTTCCAAACAGGTAGAACATTTTCATCAAAGAACCCTTTAAGAACCCAGTATCAACTACTCTGGCCCATGAATGAGAGAGGGATAGAAGGCTAGGATAGAGGAATAGAGTAAAGAATAGAGGAATAGAAGGTTGGGATTGAGGGTAGAATAGAGAATAGAGGGATAGAACGTTATGAAATAGGATAGAATAGAGAATAGAGGAATATAAGGTTGATATAGCGGATAGAATAGAGAATAGAGGAATAGAAGGTTAGGATAGAGGATAGAATAGAGAATAGAGGAATAGAATGTTAGGATAGAGGATAGAATAGAGAATATAGGGATAGAATGTTAGGATAGAGGATAGAATAGAGAATAGAGGAATAGAAGGTTAGGATAGAGGATAGAATAGAGAATATAGGGATAGAATGTTAGGATAGAATAGAGAATAGAGGGATAGAAGTTTAGGATAGAGGATAGAATAGAGAAGAGGAATAGAAGGTTAGGATTGAGGATAGAATAGAGAATAGAGGGATAGACAGTTAGGATAGAGGATAGAATAGAGAATAGAGGAATAGAAGGTTAGGATAGAGGATAGAGTAGAGAATATAGGGATATAATGTTAGGATAGAGGATAGAATAGAGAATAGAGGAATAGAAGGTTAGGATAGAGGATAGAATAGAGAATAGAGGAATAGAAGGTTGGGATAGAGGATAGAATAGAGAATAGAGGAATAGAAGATTAGGATAGAGGATAGAATAGAGAATAGAGGGATGGAATGTTAGGATAGAGGATAGAATGGAGAATAGAGGAATAGAAGGTTAGGATAGAGGATAGAATAGAGAATAGAG
The DNA here is from genome assembly GCF_045679555.1 of Salvelinus alpinus. Classification (NCBI taxonomy): domain Eukaryota; kingdom Metazoa; phylum Chordata; class Actinopteri; order Salmoniformes; family Salmonidae; genus Salvelinus; species Salvelinus alpinus. The sequence goes on from NC_092086.1 coordinate 106,607,791, forward strand.
GAATAGAAGATTAGGATAGAGGATAGAATAGAGAATAGAGGGATGGAATGTTAGGATAGAGGATAGAATAGAGAATAGAGGGATAGAAGGTTAGGATAGAGGATAGAATAGAGAATAGAGGAATAGAAGATTAGGATAGAGGATAGAATAGAGAATAGAGGGATGGAATGTTAGGATAGAGTATAGAATAGAGAATAGAGGGATAGAAGGTTAGGATAGAGGATAGAATAGAGAATAGAGGAATAGAAGGTTAGGATAGAGGATAGAATCAAGAATAGAGGAATAGAAGGTTAGGATAGAGGATAGAATAGAGAATAGAGGAATAGAAGATTAGGATAGAGGATAGAATAGAGAATAGAGGAATAGAAGGTTAGGATAGAGGATAGAATAGAGAATAGAGGAATAGAAGGTTAGGATAGAGGATATAATAGAGAATAGAGGGATAGAAGTTTAGGATAGAGGATAGAATAGAGAATAGAGGAATAGAAGGTTAGGATAGAGGATAGAATAGAGAATAGAGGAATAGAAGGTTGGGATAGAGGATAGAATAGAGAATAGAGGAATAGAAGGTTGGGATAGAGGATAGAATAGAGAATAGAGGAAGGAAATAGAGAGGATATAAAGAACCACCAGCTCATTAACCTCATAAACTGGGTTGTCACATTCTACTGATAAACTGGGTCGTCACATTCTACTGATAAACTGGGTCGTCACATTCTACTGATAAACTGGGTCGTCACATTCTACTGATAAACTGGTTCGTCACATTCTACTGATAAACTGGGTCGTCACATTCTACTGATAAACTGGGTCGTCACATTCTACTGATAAACTGGGTCGTCACGTTCTACTGATAAACTGGGTCGTCACGTTCTACTGATAAACTGGGTCGTCACATTCTACTGATAAACTGGGTCGTCACATTCTACTGATAAACTGGGTCGTCACGTTCTACTGATGCAATTCACTATCTTCTCATTATTTAACAGCGTAGTATGTCACCGTCTTGCTTTTGAGTTCTATGATTATTGTGATCATCTATTCATTGTTCATTAGTCTCACAATAACCACTGTTAAATCATCATCCATACTGTTATTAGTTTAATGTCCAAAGGCATTATGTAGAGATTCCTCTTCAGAATACCCCGGACCCTGGAGAGGAGCTGGTTCACAGTGGTTTAGTTTAATGGTGAAATAACCATTTTCCTCTGTGCGGCGCTGGAAAATATTGTCCTATGAAGTTCTCCCTTTGTAGATCCCATATTCCATAGCCGGATAAGTATCCTCCCTGCTTTATAAAGAGAATGACATCACATTAGAATCACCAGACCAAACCACAAATACTCCCAAACCAGACTGTCTCGGAGCATTGAAGTGTGTCACATGAAGGGACAGTTAGAAAAGAGGGAATTGGAGAGAGTGAGATGTGGGTAAAGGAGGTTGAAGGGAAGAGAGTGAGTAAGATGAAATGAGTATTTGAGTGAGTGTCCGTCTGTCTGAATATAAGATTTCTGTTCCAGGTGGGCATTGTGTCGTATGGAGAGGAAGTCACTCACAATGTCAACCTCAGCCAGTTTGATACCACTCAATCCCTCCTGGCCAAAGTGGAGAAACTTCCCCAGCAAACAGGTTTCAAGACTATGACCGCCCTGGGAATTGACACTGCAAGGTACAGTACAACAGTAAACCAGGGTTGTCTGGTCCAGTTTAGTCCTGCTCAATTTACTTCAATTCCACTTAATTGAATTGAGTTCAGTTGAATGTTCCAATCAGTTAATTAAGCATGTCTATTTCTTGTACTGTGTGAAGTGAGTGAAAATGAATGAAGTATTTTCAAGGTGTTGCTCTCTCTTAATGTCTCGAATTAATGGGTGTTTGCGTCATAGATATACAATTAAATTAAATATTGTAATGCCTAATGGTTTGTGTGTCCTGAACGCGGAAACACACTTTTTCCTTTGTTGTACTAGATAAAATGCTATTTTTCACATCTCATGATCACAGGGATGTCACTACTTATGCCATGACCTTTGACATTTGACCTCTGATCGACCCTGTTGTCCCTTCAGGAAAGAGGCCTTCACTGTGGAGCGAGGGGCGCGGCCGGGGGTCAAGAAGGTCATGATAATTGTGACGGACGGAGAGTCACATGACTTTTATAACCTCGACAAAGTCATCAAAGAATGTGAGGAGGACGATATCGAGAGGTTCGGTATCGCTGTGAGTATGAGGCCATCTCAAAAGTGTAAGGCCATAATACCTCAATAACCACAATACCTCATCCATCATATTCCTCACCTCAGTGAGAGCAGAGCTGTAACAGACCTTGTAGTCAGGACAAGCTCACATCCAGGTCCTTTGACATACTTCAAATAAACACACCATCATCACCTATTTTAGATGGTTCGCTAGCTTGGTGCAGGCAGGATAAGGGTTGCAAAACTTTCCCAAAATGCCCAGGTTTTCCAGAAATCCTGGAATCAGGAGAGAATAAGCAGGAAGGGAATCCTCTAACTGGGAATTTTCCAGCCGCGGCAGGACCAGGGTTATGGGTTCAAGTCCTATTTCTTACATGGACCACATTCTGTACACTGAGTATACCAAACATTAGGAACACCTTCCTAATATTGAGTAGCACCCCCCTCCTTTTGCCCTCAGAACAGCCTCAGTTCATCAGGGCATGGTCTCTACACGTGTTTTCCACTGGAATACTGGCCCATGTTGACTCCAATGCTTCCCACAGTTGGGTCAAGTTGGCTGGATGTCCTTTGGGTGGTGGACCATTCTTGATACACACAGGAGACTGTTGAGCGTGAAAAACAGCAGCGTTGCAGTTCTTGACACAAACCGGTGTGACTGGCACCTTATACCCGAGTGGGCTCCCGAGTGGACTCCCGAGTAGCGCAGCAGTCTAAGGAACTGCATCTCAGTGCTAGAGGCGTCACTACATACACCCTGGTTTGAATCCAGACTGTATCACAACCGGTCATGATTGGGAGTCCCATAGGGCGGCACACAATTGGCCCAGCGTTGTCCGGGTTTGGCCGGTGTAGGCCGTCATTGTAAATAAGAATTTGTTCTTATTTTAAAGGTTAAATTATCTTAAAGGTTAAATAAATAAAAAATACCATACCTCGTTTAAAGACACTTAAATGTTTTGTCTTGCCCATTCACCCTCTGATTGGCACACATACACAATCCATGTCTCAATTGTCTCAAGGCTTAAAAATCCTTCTTTAACCTGTCTCCTCCCCTTCATCTACACTGATTGAGGTGGATTTAACAGGTGACATCAATAAGCGATCATAGCTTTCACCTGGATTCACCTGGTCAGTCTATGTCATGGAAAGAGCAGGTGTTCTTAATGTTTTGTATACTCGGTATATATTAAGTACTGTTTCTCAGACTTGATATCGTCATTGAAAATGTAGGATAAATAAATAAATGTTTAGATAAATAAAACATAAATATATGTTTTTAGGTGCTTGGTGATTACAACAGGAACAACAGAAGCATCAAGGAGGTGAAGAAATTCATTGAGGAGATCCAGTCGATCTCCAGCGATCCTGTGGGAGATCACTTCTTCAACGTGTCGGATGAGTTTGCCTTGCTGAACATCGTAGATGCCCTGGGCAGCAGGATCTTTGCCTTGGAGGGTAGGATGACTCCCTCATTAATCACGTTCTATGTTTGAACTCGGTGATAAAAATGGCAGTGTTAATTCTCACCTACTCACTATAGCACATCATCATTCAATAAGCACCATCAATACTACTGACCCAAAAAGCCAAGGCATTTCTGGGTCAGGGCGACAGTACTTGAAGCCCAATGCTAACCTCTACACTAGATTTCCTCCTCTCTACAGGCCTAAATACTGGTGAAATTGATCAGATTCATATCATCTCTACATGGTCTTTAATACCCATTGTGATAACAAGACCATGTAATAATGTAATAACCGATCAATGTGAATGTCCTTTCCACAGCAACGTCAGGTAACTACACCTCGTCTTTTGAGATGGAGATGTCCCAGGCTGGATTTAGTGCCCACACCTCTAAAGTAAGTCTGTTTCTATCTCTGCTTTCCTTTCCTCTGTCCTACTAACTAACTCATACTAACTCTAACTGTAATCCAGGATAGTTTCAGTGCCCGCACCTCTTCTCCTGTTTCCACCCCTGCACTCCACTGCCCTACACTGTTAAAAGAAAAAGGGTTTTAAAATATGCAAGTCTTCTTTCCCAAAAACCAAAACACCCGGAGGCAATAGTTGCAAGAATTTATTTTAAAAATATATATTTCAAAATACTTTATTTTAATAGTGTATTAACTCCTACTTGTCAACTGGGCTAAAGGGTGCAGCATATTACCATGGGGATCAGTTTATAGGAGATCACATGTTTGTGAATGTGTTACTGCCCACTGATCGCCTCCAGTCAGATACAGTGCAGAACGATGGTGTGTGTTGTGTTATCTGTCATTCACCATCTCATCTATCCCTGTTTCACTGTGATCCAACAAATGTTCTGGAGACGTAAGGACTCTCTTTTCTCTCTCAGCCCAGAGAGACCTGTGCTGTGCTGTGGGGGAAGAGAGGGAAGAACTAAAAAATATATGTATTTTCTGTGAGAGGATGTCCAAACTTTGGGTGCATTCATCAGAGTGTGAGCAAACATGCTTTCCTCCAGTCCTCCTGAGTCAGCGTCACTCTCTCTCTCTCTCTCTTTCTCCCTCCGGCTCTATCTGTCTCTCTCTCTCTCCCCCTCTCTTCCTCCGTCTCTGTCTCTCTCTCCCCCTCCTCCTACGTCACCTAGTATAAACACCGTCACTCCCAGCTGAAGCTGTATCAGGGCCCCTGACCTCTCCTCCCCTGACCTCTCCTCCCCTGCCCTCTCCTCCCCTGCCCTCTCCTCCCCTGCCAATGCCTCATATCACTTACGCAATGTTTATAGACCCAGACATACAGGGCCAGCAGCATACCACCCTGCATCTCACTGCTGGCTTTCCTCTGAAGTTAAGCAAGGTTGGTCCCTGGATGGGAGACCAGATGCTGCTGGAAGTGGTGTTGGAGGGCCAGTAGGAGGCTGTCTTTCCTTGTGTCTAAAAAGAAATCCCAATTCCCCAGGGCAGTGATTGGGTACGGTGCCCTGTGTAGGGTGCTGTCTTTCAGATGGGATGTTAAGCGGGTGTCCTGAATCACTTATCGTAAGCCCTGTGTCCAACCCCAGTCTCACTCATACTCGAAGAACATCTCCCTCTTGTGAAATACTTTACCCTGTCTTCCTGTATCTACCGCAACAGAGTCTTCTTGACACGGTGCATTGTGACTCTGGTCCCATTTAGCTCTACTCCACTGAGACTTTTCCACTTCCTGTGGGATCTCTTCATGTTTCCTGTGCTGTAGCATAGCTGTCCCATAGAGTTGGATAGAGGCCCTCAATGGCGCTGCCAATGCTGTCACAGAAGACGCCATTACAAAGACAGGAGATGAGCTGCCTAGTATCTCTATGCGCTTGTCATTCTGTTGCCTGTCTAATAACGAGGACCACAATGGAAATAAGTTGTCTTATCTGACTTTATTGAGTTTTGTATCTGACTTTATTGTTGTACTCACGTGTGGCTACTCAGTATGTATTTTACATTTGTTAAATAAAAAGACATTCATTAATTGATTCACTAATTCTCTCTTTCGTAGGAGGGTGTGATGCTGGGTGCTGTGGGGGCGTATGAGTGGAACGGGACAGTAGTGATGCATACCGACCAGGGTACCGTGGTTCCTCTAAACGCAGACTTCCAAGACCCCCTGGATGAGAGGAAGGAGAGCCTGGCGGGGTACGTGGGTAAGTACATAGCAGTCCAGACCAGACCAGACTGGCACTGGATACTGGACAGTGGTCCAATGACAACTTGTACTGGCACTGGAAACTAGATAGTGGTCCAATGACAACCTGTACTGGCACTGGAAACTAGACAGTGGTCCAATGACAGCCTGTACTGGCAATGGAAACTGGACAGTGGTGCAATGACAACCTGTACTGGCACTGGAAACTGGACAGTGGTCCAATGACAACGTGTACTGGCACTGGAAACTAGACAGTGGTCCAATGACAACCTGTACTGGCACTGGAAACTGGACAGTGGTCCAATGACATCCTGTACTGGCACTGGAAACTGGACAGTGGTCCAATGACAACCTGTACTGGCACTGGAAACTGGACAGTGGTCCAATGACAGCCTGTACTGGCACTGGAAACTGGACAGTGGTCCAATGACAGCCTGTACTGGCACTGGAAACTGGACAGTGGTCCAATGACATCCTGTACTGGCACTGGAAACTGGACAGTGGTCCAATGACAGCCTGTACTGGCACTGGAAACTGGACAGTGGTCCAATGACATCCTGTACTGGCACTGGAAACTGGACAGTGGTCCAATGACAACGTGTACTGGCACTGGAAACTAGACAGTGGTGCAATGACAGCCTGTACTGGCACTGGAAACTGGACAGTGGTCCAATGACAACCTGTACTGGCACTGGAAACTGGACAGTGGTCCAATGACAACCTGTACTGGCACTGGAAACTGGACAGTGGTCCAATGACAACCTGTATTGGCACTGGAAACTGGACAGTGGTCCAATGACAACCTGTACTGGCACTGGAAACTGGACAGTGGTCCAATGACAACCTGTACTGGCACTGGAAACTGGACAGTGGTGCAATGACAACCTGTACTGGCACTGGAAACTGGACAGTGGTGCAATGACAACCTGTACTGGCACTGGAAACTGGACAGTGGTGCAAGTCCTTCGTTCCTCCCAGCTCCTGTATAAACAGCACAGGTCCAGCACCATTACTCTGAAATAGACAGAAACATGGACTGCATCCCATACGGCTTCCTGTTCCATTTATATTGCTCTACTTTTGACCAGAGTGCTATGGGCCCTGGTCAAGTGTAGTGCACTATATAGGGAAAAGGGTGGCTTTTGGGATGCTGACATGCTTATACTCTAACTGAAATAACAGACACACAGGGTTAACAGTAGCACACCTCACCCACTAGTACTTTTCGAATTGAATTGAATTTACTTTGGGTAACAAACCGATACAACAAAATGTACAATGTGGACCCAGAGGACATCAATTAAAAGTATTAATTAAAATGTTTGTTTCCAAAGTGGTCCTTGATGGTTAAAACAATAACACATATAATGATTAAAAGGCAAGACAAAATTAAAATAAATACATTAATTTATGTTGACATCCTAAAAAGTGGCACTATTCACTGCACTTCTCCCAAACCTTAAAAATCAACCATATTAATTTCACATTTCGACCTTAAAATGCAATCCATTCATTGCACATCATACCTATCATTCAAATAAATACACCTGACCAGCAGTAGGGGGCACAAGGGGCATTGGGCCACAGTGAAGACGCTGTGAGGGATTCAAGAATAATGTTATTTAATTAAAGTGTCATCGAGAACAATCTGTGTGGTTGTTCGTTTCAGACAAACTCAAACACTGGCAGAGTTACAGCAGATCATTAAAAACTCTCTTCGGTACAGTGCTCAGAGAATGAACCACACACACAGACACTGTGACACACACAGACACTGTGACACACACACACACACACACACACACACACACACACACACACACACACACACACACACACACACACACACTCCTCTCTGTTCTTCAATGTTTTACTGCTTCCTCGAGACCTTGGGACTATAAGGTTCTAGCTGACATTATTGGCAAAAATGTGTTAGTCACCTATAATTGATCTTGAGATGCTTCTTCATATCTGTGAAGTTAGATTTTTTTAAAGTACATTTTAAGGTAAAATTATTTTTTACTAGAAAGTTCTGTCTGCATAAACCCATTTGAACTTGGCGCTATAAGTTTTTATTTGCAATCCAATCACAAGCCTGAACAAATACAGACGGACCAATCAGAACACGTCTTTGCCATCTCCCTGTTGTCACATCGTTGTTCAGTGATAACAGTAATTTGTCTGATGATCATAATGCATTTATTTATGTATTCAATGATGTGTTCTGACTCTATCGTGGTAAAATAGTGTTATTCTATCATTTCTGGATTCAAATAGCTACAGTTTTCTTGAAAACAGACATGTCTAATTCAGAAGTGTCAAATAGAACCATATGGCTCAACCCAGATTGACATTTCAGAGCCATAAGGATCTATCTGCGATTACACCCCCCGAAAAAAACTGATTTACAAATGTCTCAGGATTTTGATACTCTGCACTTTAGGTGAGGACCTTAATGGGTTAAGAAAGAAGAATTCACTACAAAACAGTTCTGAGATCTGGTATGTGAAAACATGTATGCTCAATATCTCAGAACTATGCTTTGCGCACATAGAACCTTATAGTCCCAAGGTCACATCCTCTTAACAATGAGACTAAAGTGAACTAATGCCAGGAGGAAGACGCACTAAAATAACCCACTAATAGGGACATGCTCTGTCCTTAAGATCATAAACTGCTCTAATATGTGTGTGTGTCTGCCCTCCCTGCAGGTTATGCTGTACAGTCAGCCTCAACCCCTAATGGTGTATTATACATCACAGGAGCACCGCGGTACAACCACACAGGCAGAGTCATCGTGTACAAACTGGATGGGGAAAGCATCACAGTCACACAAGTACTGAAAGGAGAGCAGGTGTGTTCAGTTGTCATTCATCAATCTTCCACCATCATCATAATACACATCTTTACATTATGTAGGTTGCTTTGCCAAACTCATGGGTTAGGGTTAGACACCGCAGTGTGGGAAGAGACTATACATTCTGTAACCAACGCGACACAAACTGGTTGAGGACATAATTCGTATACATTAGATAGAAATGCACTGAAATACTACAATTAGGTGCCTAATTGTATTTGAAAGCATAAAATTCAGATTAGGTCCCTGATGTCAAGGCATGAGCTCATACCGTGTTTCTACTTTAGTTTGAGATTCAGTAGAGGTTAAGATTATAGTGGGCTCCTGAGTGGCGCAGTGGTCTAAGGCACTGTATCTCAGTGCAAGAGGTGTCACTATAGTCCCTGTTTCAAATCCAGGTTGTATCACATCTGGCTGTGATTTGGAGTCCCATAGAGTGGTGCACAATTGGCCCAGTGTCGTCCAGGTTTGGCCAGGGTATGCAGTCATTGTAAATAAGAATTAACTTAACTGACTTGCCTAGTTATATTATAAACTGGGTTGTTCAAGCCCTGGATGCTGAGTGGCTTAAAGCTGTGGTATATGAGACAATATACCATGGCTAAGGGCTGTGTCCAGGCACTGCAGAAGAGGACTGGCCACCCCTCAGAGCCTGGTTTCTTCTTAGGTTCCGGCCTTTCTAGGGAGTTTTTCCAAGCCACCATTCTTCTACATCTGCATTGCTTGCTGTTTGGGGTTGTAGGCTGGGTTTCTGTACAGCGCTGTATAGACATGGGCTGATGTAAAACTGGGCTTTATAAATACATTTGATTGACTCCACGTTGCACTCCACGCTGAGTATACCAAACATTAGGAACACCTTCCTAATATTGAGTTGCACCTGGTCTATGGAAAGAGCAGGTGTTCTTAATGTTTTGTACACCACATCTACCACATCCCCTCTGACATTATAGCTTAATTAAATGAAAGCATCTCACACCGCGTTTCTATTTCAGGCTGAGTGATTATAACGTAGTGTGACCTCCATCTGTCTCCTGTAGATTGTCTCCTACTTTGACCTCCATCTGTCTCCTGTAGATTGTCTCCTACTTTGACCTCCATCTGTCTCCTGTAGATTGTCTTCTACTTTGACCTCCATCTGTCTCCTGTAGATTGTCTCCTACTTTGACCTCCATCTGTCTCCTGTAGATTGTCTCCTACTTTGACCTCCATCTGTCTCCTGTAGATTGTCTCCTACTTTGACCTCCATCTGTCTCCTGTAGATTGTCTCCTACTTTGACCTCCATCTGTCTCCTGTAGATTGTCTCCTACTTTGACCTCCATCTGTCTCCTGTAGATTGTCTCCTACTTTGACCTCCATCTGTCTCCTGTAGATTAACTCCTACTTTGACCTCCATCTGTCTCCTGTAGATTGTCTTCTACTTTGACCTCCATCTGTCTCCTGTAGATTGTCTCCTACTTTGACCTCCATCTGTCTCCTGTAGATTGTCTCCTACTTTGACCTCCATCTGTCTCCTGTAGATTGTCTCCTACTTTGACCTCCATCTGTCTCCTGTAGATTGTCTCCTACTTTGACCTCCATCTGTCTCCTGTAGATTGTCTCCTACTTTGACCTCCATCTGTCTCCTGTAGATTGTCTCCTACTTTGACCTCCATCTGTCTCCTGTAGATTGTCTCCTACTTTGACCTCCATCTGTCTCCTGTAGATTGTCTCCTACTTTGACCTCCATCTGTCTCCTGTAGATTGTCTCCTACTTTGACCTCTGTCTGTCTCCTGTAGATTGTCTCCTACTTTGACCTCTGTCTGTCTCCTGTAGATTGTCTCCTACTTTGACCTCTGTCTGTCTCCTGTAGATTGTCTCCTACTTTGACCTCCGTCTGTCTCCTGTAGATTGTCTCCTACTTTGACCTCTGTTTATCTCCTGTAGATTGTCTCCTACTTTGACCTCCATCTGTCTCCTGTAGATTGTCTCCTACTTTGACCTCCATCTGTCTCCTGTAGATTGTCTCCTACTTTGACCTCTGTCTGTCTCCTGTAGATTGTCTCCTACTTTGACCTCTGTCTGTCTCCTGTTGATTGTCTCCTACTTTGACCTCTGTTTATCTCCTGTAGATTGGCTCCTACTTTGGCAGCGTGCTCCAGACGGTGGATGTTGACCAGGACTCCTACACAGACATCCTGCTGGTGGGAGCTCCTATGTTCATGGGCCCAGAGAGGGAGGAACAGGGACAGGTTTACGTCTACAAACTCAATGAGGTGTGTGGTGTACTGTGTGTGTAGTTGACCTGATTCATCAATCAATCAATCAGTCAAATGTATTTATAAAGCCCTTCCTACATCAGCTGATGTCACAAAGTGTTGTACAGAAACCCAGCCTATAACCCCAAACAGCAAGCAATGCAGGTGTAGAAGCACGGTGGCTAGGAAAAACTCCCTAGAAAGGCCAGAACCTAGGAAGAAACCTAGAGAGGAACCAGGCTATGAGGGGTGGCCAGTCCTCTTCTGGCTGTGCCGGGTGGAGATTATAACAGAACATGGCCAAGATGATCAAATGTTCATAGATGACCAGCAGGGTCAAATAATAATAATCACAGTGGTTGTCGAGGGTGCAACAGGTCAGCACCTCAGGAGTAAATGTCAGTTGGCTTTTCATAGCTGATCATTGAGAGTATCTCTACCGCTCCTGCTGTCTCTAGAGAGTTGAAAACAGCAGGTCTGGGACAGGTAGTAAATAATGTTCAAACGGTCATATAATTAATGTAACTATTTAACTTTACTACTATATTGTTGGTGCACTTTGGGGGTATGTGTGTTATCATAGAAATACAATTCAAATCAAATCAAATCAAAGTTTATTGGTCTCATACATATATGTAGCAGATGTTATTGTGGGTGTAGTGAAATGCTTCTGTTCCAAGCTCCAACAGTGCAGTATTATCTAACAATTCACAACAATACACACAAATATAAAAGTAAAAGAAGTATTAACAATTATATAAATATTAGGATGAGCAATGTTGGAGTGGCATTGAATACAGTATATACATATGAAATTAGTAAAACAGTATGTAAACATTATTAAAGTGACTAGTGTTTCATTATTAAAGTGACCAGTGATTCTATGGCTATGTATATAGGGCATCAGCCTCTAAGGTGCAGGGTTGAGTAACCGGGTGGTAGCTGGCTAGTGATGGCTTTTTAAAAGTCTGCAGTTGCAGACTGCAGGCGGGGTTACAGTCCAACAGGATGCTCTCAATTGTGCATCTGTAAAAGTTTGTGAGGGTTTTAGGGGCCAAGCTGAATTTCTTCAGCCTGCTGAATTATATATCTGTGTGTTATAGTATGAAGGGACAGAGACATATGTGCACCAAACATCTATCTGTTACTCAATATTTCTCTACCCCCCCCTCTGTCTCTCCATCTCCCTCCCTTCCTACCTAGAAGGGCCTATTTGAGCACCAGACCACGCTGAAGCCAGACAACCAGACGTGTTGTACCTCGGCCCACTCCCACGGTTGCACCATCGTCAACACCAACGGCCCGTGTGGCGCCCGCTTCGGCACCGCCATCGCAGAGGTCAGTGACCTGGACCTGGACGGGAACCGGGACGTGGCCATCGGGGCGCCACTGGAGAACGACCACAAAGGGGCAGTCTACGTCTACCATGGAGCCAAGAAGACCATCAAGGAAAAATATGTGCAGGTAAAGAAGGACAAGACCATGTGTTCTCCGACTGTTCTACAGTAAGTTACAGTAAGATTACAATATTACAGTATTAAGAGTACACAGTAAAAGTGAGAGTCGTTAATGTTAGCCTTCTGAAAGTGTGTGTGTTGGTGTGGTTTCAGCGTATCCCAGGCCCTGGAGACGGGGTGAAGACTAAGTTCTTTGGCCAGTCGATCCACGGAGTCATGGATCTGAACGGAGACGGAATTATAGACATTACCATCGGAGGGCTGGGAGGGGCTTCTCTGTTCTGGTGAGTGTTTAGTGCCTCAGCGTTCAGTATCAAACACACGCATGCACACACACACATTCACGCACACACACACACTCCACTTGAACTATTAGTAATAGCAGTAACCTCAAATATCATCTCACAAAACTTTATTATTATAACATTATCTCGTCTATCAAAGACTGTCACTTTGGTTTATACAGCTGTGTCCCTTTCTGGATTTGAACCAACAACACCTTCCTCTCCTTGTTCAAACCCCTGTTCCTCCTCTTCTCTCATGGAACCTGTCCTGTCCTGTCCTCTTGTCTCTTCTCTTCTGGAGTTGAGCCAACATTTCATACCACAGGGACCAGGGATCCGCCCACTCAGTTTCAGCTGGAACAGGCCTAGCTGACCAAGGGCTATGTGAAAAACTCAAACTCCCAGGAAGCAAAGCTCTTAAAACATGATTTGGCAGCCCTTCCTCCTGGGCTCTTGGCCCTTTGCTTAACAGAGCATAGCTGTAGAGAGAGCGGGAGTCACTCCTCTGCTTAACAGAGCATGGCTGTAGAGAGAGTGGGACTCACTCCTCTGCTTAACAGAGCATGGCTGTAGAGAGAGTGGGAGTGACTACTCTGCTTAACAGAACGTCACTGTAGATAGTTAGAGAGTCACTCCCTAATTCCAGAGCATCCATGGCAGTGGCCCTAACAGTTTGATACTGCAGCTGGAGACAATGCATTCGGAAAGTATTCAGACCCAATACCCTTTTCCCCATTTTGTTACGTTACAGCCTTATTCCAAAATTTCCCTTCATCAATCTACACAAAATACCCCATAATGGCAAAGTGAAAACAGGTTTATAGAAAGTTTTGGAAAAGTATTGCATTTTTTTTCCTTAAACCCAAGTATTCAGACCCTTTTCTATGAGACTCAAAATTGAGCTCAGGTGCATCCTGTTTCCATTGATCATCTTTCAGATGTTTCTACAACTGGATTGGAGTCCACCTGTGGTTAATTCAATTAATTGGACATGATTTCGAAAGGCACACACCTGTCTATATAAGGTCGCACAGTTGACAGAGCATGTCAGAGCAAAAATCAAGCCATGAGGTCGAAGGAATTGTCCGTAGAGCTCCGAGACAGGATTCTGTCAAGGCACAGATCTGGGGAAGGGTACCAAAAAATTTATGCAGCATTGAAGGTCTCCAAGAACACAGTGGCCTCCATCATTCTTAAATGGAAAAAGTTTGGAACCACCAAGACTCATCCTAGAGCTGGCAACCCGGCCAAACTGAGCAATCAGGGGAGAAGGAGCTGGAAAACCTGGACCCATACAAATCAGCTGGGCTTTACAATCTGGACCCCCTATTTCTGAAACTGTCCGCCGCCATTGTCGCACCCCCTATTACCAGCCTGTTCAACCTCTCCTTCGTATCATCTGAGATCCCCAAGGATTGGAAAGCTGCCGCGGTCATCCCCCTCTTCAAAGGGGGAGACACCCTGGACCCAAACTGTTACAGACCTATATCCATCCTGCCCTGCCTATCTAAGGTCTTCGAAAGCCAAGTCAACAAACAGATCACTGACCATCTCGAATCCCACCGTACCTTCTCTGCTGTGCAATCCGGTTTCCGAGCCGGTCACGGGTGCACCTCAGCCACGCTCAAGGTACTAAATGATATCATAACTGGCATCGATAAAAGACAGTACTGTGCAGCCGTCTTCATCGACCTGGCCAAGGCTTTCGACTCTGTCAATCACCATATTCTTATCGGCAGACTCAGTAGCCTCGGTTTTTCTAATGACTGCCTTGCCTGGTTCACCAACTACTTTGCAGACAGAGTTCAGTGTGTCAAATCGGAGGGCATGTTGTCCGGTCCTCTGGCAGTCTCTATGGGGGTACCACAGGGTTCAATTCTCGGGCCGACTCTTTTCTCTGTATATATCAATGATGTTGCTCTTGCTGCGGGCGATTCCCTGATCCACCTCTACGCAGACGACACCATTCTGTATACTTCTGGCCCTTTCTTGGACACTGTGCTATCTAACCTCCAAACGAGCTTCAATGCCATACAACACTCCTTCCGTGGCCTCCAACTGCTCTTAAACGCTAGTAAAACCAAATGCATGTTTTTCAACCGTTCGCTGCCTGCACCCGCACGCCCGACTAGCATCACCACCCTGGACGGTTCCGACCTAGAATATGTGGACATCTATAAGTACCTAGGTGTCTGGCTAGACTGCAAACTCTCCTTCCAGACTCATATCAAACATTTCGAATCCAAAATCAAATCTAGAGTCGGCTTTCTATTTCGCAACAAAGCCTCCTTCACTCACGCCGCCAAACTTACCCTAGTAAAACTGACTATCCTACCGATCCTCGACTTCGGCGATGTCATCTACAAAATAGCTTCCAATACTCTACTCAGCAAACTGGATGCAGTTTATCACAGTGCCATCCGTTTTGTTACTAAAGCACCTTATACGACCCACCACTGCGACCTGTATGCCCTAGTCGGCTGGCCCTCGCTACATGTTCGTCGTCAGACCCACTGGCTCCAGGTCATCTACAAGGCTATGCTAGGTAAAGTGCCGCCTTATCTCAGTTCACTGGTCACGATGGCTACACCCACCCGTAGCACGCGCTCCAGCAGGTGTATCTCACTGATCATCCCTAAAGCCAAAACCTCATTTGGACGCCTTTCCTTCCAGTTCTCTGCTGCCTGCGACTGGAACGAATTGCAAAAATCTCTGAAGTTGGAGACTTTTATCTCCCTCAACAACTTTAAACATCTGCTATCCGAGCAGCTAACCGATCGCTGCAGCTGTACATAGTCCATCGGTATATAGCCCACCCAATTTACCTACCCCACCCCCCATACTGCTTTTATTTATTTACTTTTCTGCTCTTTTGCACACCAGTATCTCTACTTGCACATGATCATCTGATGATTTATCACTCGTGTTAATCTGCTAAATTGTAATTATTCGATTTATTGCCTACCTCCTCATGCCTTTTGCACACATTGTATATAGATTCTCTTTTTTTCTACCATGTTATTGACTTGTTTATTGTTTACTCCATGTGTAACTCTGTGTTGTTGTCTGTTCACACTGCTATGCTTTATCTTGGCCAGGTCGCAGTTGCAAATGAGAACTTGTTCTCAACTAGCCTACCTGGTTAAATAAAGGTGAAAAAAAAAATGAAAAAAAAAAGGCTCTTGGTCAGGGAAGTGACCAAGAACCCGATGGTCAGGCTGACAGAACTGGGAGAACTGTCAGCCTGGGAGAACCTTCCAGAAGGACAACCATCTCTGCAGCATTCCACTAATCAGGCCTTCATGGTAGAGTGGCCAGATGGAAGCTACTCAGTAAAAGGCACATGACAGCCTGCTTGGAGTTTGCCTAAAGGCACCTAAAAGACTCTCAGACCATGAGGAACAAGATTCTCTGGTCTACTGAAACCAAGATTGAACTCTTTGGCCTGAATGTCAAGTGTCACGTCTGGAGGAAACCTGGCACCATCCCTACTGTGAAGCATGGTGGTGGCAGCATCATGCTGTAGGGATGTTTTTCAGCAGCAGGGACTGGGAGACAAGTCAGGTTTGAGGGAAAGATGAACAGAGCAAAGCACAGAGATTCTTGATGAAAACATGCTCCAGAGCGCTCAGGACCTTAGACTGGAGCGAAGGTTCACCTTGCAACAGGACAACGACCCTAAGCACACAGCCAAACCGATGCAGGAGTGGCTTGGGGGCAAGTCTCTGAATGGGACTGAATGGGATTGGAAATGATGTAGACAATTTAATTGATGGAAGCAACAATCTTTCTGCAATATTAAAGCTGATCCACCACAGAAAAAATAAATAATAATAATAAAAAGTCTCTGAATGTCCTTGAGTGGCCCAGCCACAGCCCAGACTTGAACCCTATCGAACATCTCTGGAGAGAGCTGAATATAGCTGTGCAGCGACGCTCCCCATCCAACCTGATAGAGCTTGAGAGGATCTGCAGAGAAGAATGGGAGAAACTCCCCAAATACAGGTGTGCCAAGTCATACTCAAGAAGACTCAAAGGCTGTAATCGTTGCCCCAGGTGCTTTGACAAAGTACTGAGTAAAGGGTCTGAATACTTTTGTAAATGTGATATTTCAGTTTTCTGATATTTATGGGGTATTTAATCCATTTTAGAATAAGGATGTAATGTAACAAAATATGGAACAATTCAAGGGGTCTGAATACTTTCCGAATGCACTGTATAACTTGGCTATGGATCCTTTTGTAGAGACTCCCTCTTATCACATACTTTCCTGAAGCAATCAGGATGGAGAGCACCACAGATCTCCTCAGAGGGAGCTTCAATAGATTTATTTTTTCTTTCCCCTAATTGTCATCTGACCCTTTTTGTTGAAGATTTAAATGGCCGGCGACGTGGTTTATAGAGTGCTTGCACACATCTTTACATAATAAATTAATAATGTGCTTTTCATTTGATTTTGAGGTTTACTGTATAAAGAACTATAGCTATACCATTTTGGCTTCTCCTCTTTATATTTTTGTAGATAAAAAAAAAAATGGTTTCATTAACAGTTCATTGATTATTGTAACAGTTTCATATGCCAGTTACAAGTTTCTGAATTTCTGTTGTTTGTCATCCAGGTCGAAGGATGTTGCTGTGCTTTATGCCAACATGACCTTTGACCCAAACAAGATCAACCTACAGCAGCCCTCTGAAGATTGTGTGCTGGGTGAGAGAGCCACTGTGTGTGTGAAGACCAGGGTCTGCTTTAACTACAGTGTCAAGTCTGAGAAGGACCACACTAACTTGGGCACAGGTGAGAGTCTGATAAACACACTTCCAGTATGTTTGAATGTTTACAGTGTAAACACTTCAATTAAATGCCATGATTGTAACTGACTCTGGATAAGAGCATCTACTAAAGGAGTAAAATATAAACTGTAAACCAGACAGTCTTTTCTCCAGGGTTTCTGGAAAACCTGGGAAATATAAGAAAGTTACCGGATTTGGTGTTTGTTGTGTTTCAGCCATTAAGTACAACCTGACTCTGGACTCTCTGAGGGCAAAGTCGAGGGCAGCGTTTGTCAACCCTGACGAGAAGAGTGAGAGGAAGGTCCAGGTCACCGCCAACATCATAGATGCTCTGTGTCTGGAGCATTCCTTTGCCATGAAGGCAAGTAAATCCTTCCTCAATCAGCCTGGTCAACATGGAGAGAGGAAGAGAGGAGGGTGAGATAGAGAGGGGGCGGAGAGAGAGAGGAAGAAAGAGAGCGAGAGACAGACAGACAGAGAGAGAGAGAGAGAGAGAGACATGAGAAGCATAGAGAGGCAGAGAGAGGCAGAGAGAGAGAGAGAACGGCCCCATAGAAAAACTCTGTCTCTTACATACTAGTAGAACACAGTTGAATGTGTTACTGGCTGCAGAGTTTGAACCAGAGAGGGGATATGTGTTTCAATTTTCATTATGATTGCATCAGAGAAAGTTTTTAGCCTGGCTCCAGATCGGTTTGTGCTGTATAGCCAACTCTTATGTTTGGCATGACAATGACCATAGGAGTTGATAGGCAAGACAGCACAAAGCCTGGGACCAGGCTAAATGGCTATTAGTATCTCAGTAGACTGGCCAGTGAATGTATTGGATGGACGTACAGTAGGAAGCCAAGTTGCTCTGGAATTGATTCATGGTAGGAAAGCTCTTAACATGAAAGTGGAGACAGATCTCCTTCCCTTGATCAAAGGAAAAGCATCTCCAATAAAACAACCCCTTTTCCAAAAGGCCCATTACTGTATATACAAGTATTCGGCTTAAAAGAGGCCTAGAAATCGATTCACATTACATTGATTGTTTTGTAGCAAATAGCAGTACAATATAAAGTTTTATTGAGGATGCAGATGAAAAGAACAGAGGTTTAATTAGACAGAAGACTTTGACTGTAATGGGAACCAGAGAGAATGCCTCGACAATGACTGGTTAACCACCCCCAGTACGAGAGAGAGAGAGAGAGAGAGAGAGAGAGAGAGAGAGAGAGAGAGAGAGAGAGAGAGAGAGAGAGAGAGAGAGAGAGAGAGAGAGAGAGAGAGAGAGAGAGAGAGAGAGAGAGAGAGAGAGAGAGAGAGAGAGAGAGAGAGAGAGAGAGAGAGAGAGAGAGAGAGAGAGAGAGAGAGAGAGAGAGAGAGAGAGAGAGAGAGAGAGAGAGAGAGAGAGAGAGAGAGAGAGAGAGAGAGAGAGAGAGAGAGAGAGAGAGAGAGAGAGAGAGAGAGAGAGAGCACACACACACAATGCATTCCAGTGGAGATATCCCCTAGTGATCTGGTACACAATGTAGCCAGACAGATCACATGCTGTCCATCCCAACTGGAACATAGATGCTGTCTGATAGGGACACACATAACCCACATGTCCTCCCAGGAGGAGAACTAATTGACATGCAGCCCTCATAATCCAAAGGGACTACTGATAACACTACGGGTTATACAGTTGAAGTCGGAAGTTTACATACACTTAGGATGGAGTCATTAAAACTCGTTTTTCAACCACTCCACACATTTCTTGTTAACAAACTATAGTTTTGGCAAGTCGGTTAGGACTTAAAGTAATTTTTCCAACAATTGTTTACAGACAGATTATTTCACTTATAATTCACTGTATCGCAATTCCAGTGGGTCAGAAATGTACATACACTAAGTTGACTGTGCCTTTAAACAGCTTGGAAAATTCCAGAAAATTATGTCATGGCTTTAGAAGCTTCTGATAGGCTAATTGACATAATTTGAGTCAATTGGAGGTGTACCTGTGGATGTATTTTAAGGCCGACCTTCAAACTCAGTGCCTCTTTGCTTGACATCATGGGAAAATCAAAAGAAATCAGTCAAGACCTCAGAAAAAAAATTGGACACCTCCACAAGTCTGGTTCATCCTTCATCCTGAAGGTACCACGTTCATCTGTACAAACAATAGTATGCAAATATAAACACCATGGGACCACGCAGCCGTCATACCGCTCAGGAAGAAGACGCGGTCTGTCTCCTAGAGATGAACGTACTTTGGTGCGAAAAGTGCCAATCAATCCCAGAACAACAGCAAAGGACCTTGTGAAGATGCTGGAGGAAACAGGTACAAAAGTATCTATATCTACAGTAAAACGAGTCCTACATCGACATAACCTGAAAGGCCGCTCAGCAAGGAAGAAGCTACTGTTCCAAAATCTTCATAAAAAAGCCAGACTATGGTTTGCAACTGCACATGGAGACAAAGATCATACTTTTTGGAGAAATGTCCTCTGGTCTGATGAAACAAAAATAGAACTGTTTGGCCATAATGACCATCGTTATGTTTCGAAGCTTGCAAGCCGAAGAACACCATCCCAACCGTGATGCACGGGGGTGGCAGCATCATGTTGTGGGGGGTGCTTTGCTGCAGGAGGGACTGGTGCACTTCACAAAATAGATGGCATCCTGAGGAAGGAAAATTATGTGAATATATAAATATATATATTTTTTTTAAAATCACCTTGATTTAACCAGGTAGGCAAGTTGAGAACAAGTTCTCATTTACAATGGCGACCTGGCCAAGATAAAGCAAAGCAGTTCGACACATACAACACAGAGTTACACATGGAGTAAAACAAACATACAGTCAATGATACAGTAGAAAAATAAGTCTATATACAATGTGAGCAAATGAGGTGAGATAAGGGAGGTAAAGGCAAAAAAAAGGCCATGGTGGCGAAGTAAATACAATATAGCAAGTAAAACACTGGAATGGTAGATTTACAGTGGAAGAATGTGCAAAGTAGAGATATATATATATATATAAGGGGGTGCAAAATAAATAAATAAATACAGTAGGGGGAGAGGTAGTTGTTGAAGCAACATCTCAAGACATCTGTCAGGAAGTTAAAGCTTGGTCGCAAATGGGTCTTCCAAATGGACAATGACCCCAAGCATACATCCAAAGTTGTGGCAAAATGGCTTAAGGACAACAAAGTCAAGGTATTGGAGTGGCCATCACAAAGCCCTGACCTCAATCCTATAGAAAAGTTGTGGGCAGAACTGAAAAACCGTGTGCAAGCAAGGAGGCCTATAAACCTGACTCAGTTACACCAGCTCTGTCAGGAGGAATGGGCCAAAATTCACTCAACTTATTGTGGGAAGCTTGTGGAAGGCTACCCGAAACGTTTGACGCAAGTTAATCAATTTAAAGGCAATGCTACCAAATACTAATTGAGTGTATGTAAACTTCTGACCCACTGGGAATGTGATGAAAGAAATAAAAGCTGAAATAAATAATTCTCTCTACTATTATTCTGACATTTCACATTCTTAAAATAAAGTGGTGATCCTAACTGACCTAAGACAGGGAATTTTTACTAGGATTAAATGTCAGGAATTGTGAAAAACTGAGTTTAAATGTATTTGGCTAATGTGTATGTAAACTTCCACTGTACATGTGTATCGTTGTGTATTGTTAAATACTACTGCACTTTTGGAGCTAGGAACACAAACATTTCGCGACACCCGCAATAACATCTGCTAATTATGTGTATGCGACCAATAACATTTGATTTGATTTTGATTTGATACCGCAAATTAGATCTAAGGCATACAGAAGCCTACAGTACATAACAGTTGCGGTCAGTGCCGTTTAAGATGAGGGAGGACACATTTTTTTATGAGCATGGTCTTATTTCTATTACACGATATTGAATGACTGTCATTCATATTTCATTCCCCCAGTTCAATGTAACAGCGATACGTTTAGGCTATTACATGATAGTCAATTTTCCCTATACCCATCATGAGGTTGTTACAACCTAGCCTATGAATGAAGGTTTACGACGTAGGTGTGCACACAGGTCGAGAGACAAATTTGAGGTGACAGACAGTGACATTCAATAGTGCCTTGCACACTCTTGCCTGCATCTAGCTGATATAGGGTGTAAACATTAGTCCAACAGTTGCAAACAAGAGTTTCTATTGGACAAATGCAGGTATGTTTATCCACGCTTTGTTCCGTTTGCTTTAGTTCAAGAAACGTTTTTCAACAGAATTGGCGGAATGAATACACCCCTGATCAAGCTGAAGTAACGTCATAGCTAGTATATCTAATAGAACTAACGTGTTAGTAAACTTGCTACAATCATGCAGTAACTTTAGTGTACAGTCAGTAAGCAGTTACACCGGTGGGCCCTGGTGGCAATAAATTAGTAATACCAAAAGATGACCTTGACTTGGAAGAGTTCCAGTGTTGTGTTGGAAAGTCATAGCCAGCTAGCTAACATAGCATCCCCCTGTTTGAGCAGGGTGTTTCAGTAGGCTTAACTTATTGGATGTTAAATCTTTGACACGGGAGAAGGAACTCATTTGGAATGGGAATAATATTTATCAGATCGCATCCTCCTTGCAAGATAAGCCTTTTTCGAACTTTTCAAGATGAACGTTACTCTTTCCTGTTGTAGTCCTATCTCTACCTTTCCACAAGAATTCTCTGAACATTTACACTATAAGAGCACAATATGTGAGAGGCGTTATAGGCAGTCCTTTCCAGGCCTGTTTGATACAGCTAAGTACTGTAAATGAAACTGAAAGTGAAAAAAAATGACGAAATCTCTCTATTTCTCTCTTGCTTCGCCTTCATGTTGGAAGAAATTAATTTGTTCAAAAGTGTTCAACTATTGTCTTTCTCTCTCTTTGAGCCATCTACTCATCACATTTTATACACTGCAGTGCCAGCTAGATGTATTTTATGCTTTCAGTACTAGATTAATTCTCTGATCCTACCCTGCTACCCTACAGAGTGCTGTTGAGGCTACGGCAGACCTTCAATGCGAAACAGTTATTTGGTGACATGATTATATTTTGTGTAGTTTAATCTAAAAGGATAACTTTTTTAATGTTTTACAATTTTTTTAATTTATTAAATTCACTGAGGAAGATGGTCCTCCCCTTCCTCCTCTGAGGAGCCTCCACTGGTACATAAGATGAGAAATACTGACGTTTGATAAAAATGCATTTTTAAAAAAACGATACAGTACTCTGTCAGTTAGCAAAAGCTTGTCTAAGTACAGCTAAGAGTGTGCAGTAGATACACTGTTCATATAATGATATTATCTCCTCAGGCTAATCTGGACTTCAGGGACCCAATCATGGTCTCCCTAGAGTTTGGTCTGGCTGAGGACACAGGCCCCGTCCTGGATGGAGACTTACCAACGTCACTCAACAAAACGGTAAAATGAACCACAATGTGGCAGATTTAACACACAAGCACACACACACACCAGTAACTTTTGGCTTTCCATGAATTTTGTATACCTTGGCTTGCTTCCCTCTTTAGCCACTACAGGCCCTACTTGGCTAACAATACGTGTGTGCATGCACACATCTGATTTTCTTACCTTACTTTAGACCTCAGCTATCATTTATTGCAACAGTGAATAGGCACTGTGTGAGCAGAGTCAGTAATCAGTACTTTACACACTCATACAATCTGGCTCCTTCCAGCGCTGTAGAGGGTGAATATTCTCTCCAACGGCTGTCCTCCATCCATCACTAGTTCCTATCAGAGGCTCTAAAACACTGACAGACTGTTATCCAGTTCCAATGGTGCAGCTCACACACACATAGTTTTAATGAGTTGTTTGGCAGAGGGACAGAGGGACAGAGGGAGACAAAACATGTGGCTGGATGTTAACACCGTGGTAGAACAGGATGTTAACACCGTGGTAGAACAGGATGTTAACACCGTGGTAGAACAGGATGTTAACACCGTGGTAGAACAGGATGTTAACACCGTGGTAGACCAGGATGTTAACACTGTGGTAGAACAGGATGTTAACACCGTGGTAGAACAGGATGTTAACACCGTGGTAGAACAGGATGTTAACACCGTGGTAGAACAGGATGTTAACACAGTGGTAGAACAGGATGATAACACAGTTTTAAGAAAATACCTTTAAAAAAAGTAAGAGATAAGAATAACAATAATTAAAGAGCAGCAGTAAATAACAGTAGCGGGGCTATATACAGGGGGTACCGGTACAGAGTCAATGTGCTGGGGCACCGGTGTTGAGGTAATTGAGGTAATATGTACATGTAGGTACATGTAAGCAGTTTTCGACTGCTTCATTGATAGAACTGTCTTGTACATGGTCTATTCCATACTGCTTGTAACTATGCTCACGTCATTCAGATTCCTTTGGTGGACTGTGGGAGCGATGACAAGTGCATAGCTGACCTATCCCTGAAGGCTGTGCCAAGTATACAAAGGTATTGTCACAAAGATTGTATTCTTTCAATCCATCTAACTGTCATGATTTTATGGCAGTTGCGTGGTAGTTCATTGACAGCTATGTTGCCCTTGTATTTTACTTTAGCGCCCTCTTGTGTTGGCCCAGATGAAGTGTCACAGCATTACAGTAAAATCTGCTCTGCTACAGTAATAACATTACAGTAAAATCTACCCTGCTACGGTAATAACATTACAGTAACATCTGCCCTGGCATAGTAATAACATTACAGTAAAATCTGCACTGGAGCAGTAATAATATTACTGTAAAATCTGCCCTGCTACAGTAATAACATTACAGTAAAATCTGCCCTGGAGCAGTAATAATATTACAGTAACATCTGCCCTGCTACAGTAATAACTTTCCTATTCTTTCCAGTCTTGTGATCAAAGCCAACAAGGAAAAGTTCCATGTGCTCATTACCATTAGAAACAGTCAAGACAATGCCTACAATACCAAAGTCATGCTCAGCTTTACTGAAAACATAAACTACGTCAAAGTCAAGGTGAGATCCATTGATTTACATTGATTACTTGGATGTTGGGAATTAGGACGTCAGTATGAGTTTTGACATTGACATTATATGTGATTTCAACCGTTTACTCTGCAGGCCAATGACAAAGTCTGCAGTCTGAATAATACCAAAGTTGAGTGTGCTGTGGGATATCCATTCCTCAAAAGCAATGTAGAGGTGAGACAATTCTTGCAATCACACGTATTTATCCTCGTACCATAAGACTCACTATGTACTTCATGTTTCATTTTGTGATGAATAGGCCACTGATCGGTTTTGCTTGTTCTCCCTCCAGGAGGTGTTTGAGATCCTGTTTGAAGTCAACCCTGCACACGTCTGGAAAGAAATTCAGATCAACGTAACTGCATCCAGGTACAGTAAGCCATGGTGTTCATTCATTCATTTTATTTATTTAGCCAGGATAGTCCACACAGTAACAATGGCTAGTGTTTTCCAGGGAGTCCCGAGTTCCATGCTAAATCTCAACAATTTAAAATAAATGAGTGAGCAAAGAAGAAAAATTTAAAATGTCAAAATTCTAATGCAATGACTTTTCTCATTCCTACAGTGACAGTGAGGAATTGAAGACCACCCTCCATGACAACTCTGTGAGAATCTCCATCCCTGTGAAGTACGAGGCTGGACTCAGATTCACTGCGTGAGTACAGACAGCAGCAGCTACAACACGAAAACAGGACATTTTTATTTACATAAAAAATACAGGTACAGTATCAGAGTATGACCTTTTTTCAAATCTTTCCATCTCCTTTCTCATCTTTCCATCTCCTTTCTCATTTTTCCATCTCCTGTCTCATCCCTCCATCTCTCCATCCATCATCCCTCTATCTCTCAGCGACAGGCATATGAAGGAGGACCACATCATAGTGAAAGAGGGAGAGCAGTACCCCAGCGTCTTCAACCACACCAGTGTGATAGGAGAAGAGGTCAAGATCATCTATACGGTAAGACCCACATACTGTAGACCGTAGTAATACCTGCTTAGATAAGGCCAGGGGATAAGAGCAATTCAATTAAATGTATTTATAAAGCCCTTTATACATCAGCAGATGTCACAAAGTTCTTATACAGAAACCCAGCCTAAAACCCCAAACAGCAAGCAATGCAGATGTAGAAGCATGGTGGCTAGGAAAAACTCCCTAGAAAGGCAGGAACCTAGGAAGAAACCTAGAGAGGAACCAGGCTCTGAGGGGTGGCCAGTGCTCTTCTGGCTGTACTGGGTAGAGAGGAACCAGGCTCTGAGGGGTGGCCAGTCCTCTTCTGGCTGTACTGGGTAGAGAGGAACCAGGCTCTGAGAAGTGGCTAGTGGAGAGGGTAAGAGTACATGGCCATTAAGGCTAGATCGTTCTTAAAGATGTTCAAATGTTCATAGATGACCAGCAGAGTCAAATAATAATCACAGTGGTTGTAGAGAATGCAACAGGTCAGCACCTCATGAGTAAATGTCAGTTGGCTCTCTACCGCACCTGACAGCAGGTGTGGTAGAGAGAGAGAGGGTTGAAACAGCAGGTCCGGGATAAGGTAGCAGGTCCGGTGAACAGGTCAGGTTTCCATAGCCACAGGCAGAACAGTAGAAACTGGATCAGCAGCCTGACCAGGTGGACTGGGGATGGGTACAGCCAGAAGTTGTCAGGCCAGGTAGTCCTGAGGCCTGGTCCAAGGGGAGAGAGAGAGTTAGGATAATTAGAGGGAGCACACTGAAGATCACACAGGACATCAGATAAGACATGAGAAATTCACTAGATAGGACAGACTGACCCCAGCCCCCCAGCACATAGTCTATTGCAGCATAGATATTGGGGACTGAGACGGGGGGGTCGGGGGACACTGTGGCCCCTTTCGAGAATACCCCTGGACAAGACCAAGCAGGCAGGGTATAACCCCACCCACTTTGCCAAATCACAGCCCCCACACCACTAGAGGGATATCAACAGATCACCAACTTACTACCCAGAGACAAGGCGGAGTATAGCCCACGAAGATCTCACCCATAACGTCAGTGACTCAACCCACTCAAGTCAAATATAGCAAAAAATGCCTGGCAAGATGTGATTCACCCCTCCTAGGGAAAGCATGGGAGAGCACTAGCAAGCCACTGACTCAGTCCCCGTAATAGAGCCCCACAGTGGAAGCATCATAATACCCATAAAACCTAGCGGTCAAACAGGGAAATGGTTCCAATCATTTTTTCCACCATTCATTTTTCCCATAGGGGATTTTAGAAACACTTAAAATAAGTGCTGTGTTTCATACTGTGGTACTCTATAGGGTCAGAGGCAGAGAATCACAGTAGAAAGAGGGGAGCTGGCATATTACCTCAATTACCTCAACTAACAGGTTCCCCCGCACATTGACTCTGTACCGGTACCCCCTGTATATAGTCTCGCTATTGTTATTTTACTGCTACTCTTTAATTACTTGTTCCTTTTATTTCTTATTCTTATTCGTATTTTTTAAACTGCATTGTTGGTTAGGGGCTTGTAAGTAAGCATTTCACTGTAAGGTCTACACCTGTTGTATTCGGCGCATGTGATTAATACAATTTGATTTGAAAACATTTGCCGCCATCACACTTCCTTATGTCTGAAACACAGGCTTCCAGGCTAGGCAATTTTGAGGCTTCACCATGTTTCATCGAAATGTACAGCTGTGTGTCGTCTACATAGCAGGTAAAGTCACTAAGAGGTAGAATATATAGTGAAAACAATAGTGGTCCTAAAACGGAACCTTGAGGAACACCGAAACTTACCATTGATTTGTCAGAGACGAACCATCCACAAAGATGAACTAATATCTTACCGACAGATGAGATCTAAACCAGGCAAGAACTTTTCTGTGTAGACCAGCCTTTCTTAAAGTATTGTTCGCGACCCAAAGTGGGACCTGTTAATGGTGGATCGCGACGTGTCAGTGTAAATTTATAATTATTTCATCAATTACTGGAATTGGTTTGGCCAAGTGCATCTGCGCTCTCTGTTCAGTGCGCTTTCTGCTTAAGCAGCGGTCTCTGCTCAGTTTGGCTGCTGCGCGAGTGTGAGAGGGAGATGCCCGTGTGCTTCGCGGTTTACCAGATTTTTCTTCAAGATCACTCTGTGACACACATGATGCAGCGCTGTCATTCAAGCAGCAGATGATGCGCTGTCAGCCACTAACTTGTCATTCCCACTCGCCATCACTCACCGCTGTCATCAAATGGACTCATGCTAGCCACAAGTTCTGTCTGAGCTCAATTGTCATGAAACGCATATACAACGATGAGTTTCTCTCTCTTTCATACAAACTTATAACGAGGAGAGCCCACCGTGTGTTTTGTGTGTGGAAGTGCTTAGTAATGAGTCTCTCATAATGAACAAATTAATAAAACAACACGTCCTGACCAAACATCCACAGCATGATGGTAAACCCAGGGAGTTCTTTCAGAACAGGGCAGAATGCTTCAGGAAACAGTGCTTCGACAGAGGAAAAGTAAGTCAGCTAGCAAGGCATTGTTGTCATTTTATAACAGATGATAATAAGCAGAAATAAAGGAGTACTAACTAACTCTCGTAGTAGTAGATGTGAGTTTCTCTTTCCAACAATCCCCTGGCCTTTTACACAGCTAATAGCTAACATTTGCCAAAGCAAGCAAGCTACTGATAGCGCAACCCTAGTAACAGTACAGATGAAGAAATATGAACAATTGTCAGGCCTACTGTACATCTTACTGTATAAATTATTGTTGAAAACTAGTCTAGGTTGGAACTGTTGCTGTTAAAATACAATTATAATTGTTATTCTTAACTGGAATAAACTGATTGAAGCAAGATTCTTTTTGAGGCAAACACACTTCAGCAGGAAGCGGTCTCCTGCCTGACTGAGAAAGCAGTAGATGTTCTGGTCCAGTTTGGCACCACATACCTGTGTGAGTCAGGGTTCTCAACTCTGACATACTTATAAAACAAGTACAGAAACAGTTTCAAGGCTGAGCATGACCTCAGTGTTGCACTGTCAAAAACAGAGCCCAGAATAGAAATGCTCTCATTAGGACTGTTTGTGTGTGTTTTCTGGTCTACATCTGTGTGATGTGATCAATCAGTTTATTCCAGTTCAGAATAAAAAATATGTATTGTATTTTAACAGCAACAGTTCCAACCTAGACTTTCTTTCAACAATAATTTCTACAGTAAGATGTACAGTAGGCCTGATCCTTTTTCATCTGTACTGTTACTTGGGGTTGCACTATCAAAAAGCCTGTGTGTGTTCTGTTATACATCTGTGTGATGTGATCAGTCAGTTTATTCCAGTTCAGAATGAAATGATTTATTGTATTTTAACAGCAACAGTTCCAACCTAGACAGATATATGTAAGAGTGTTTTTAATGGGGGAAAATAAACATTAATAGATATTAATATGGATATTTAATTTCATTGTTATTTGTTTTTGTATATATTGCATTCGTTTTAGGCATAAGGGCAATGAAATGTACAGATATTTATGTGTAGTTTTTCTAAGCTTGGGTCAACACAGAATTTCTCATCTGGGTCCCAGGAAAACAGAATTTCTCATCTGGGTCCCAGGTAAACACAGAATTTCTCATCTGGGTCCCAGGCTGAAAAAGTTTAAGAACCGCTGGTATGGACCAATTTGGGTTTCCAATCTGTCCAAAAGAATGTGGTGATCGATGGTTTAAAAAGTGACACTAAGTTCTAGGAGCACAAGGACGGACGCAGAACCTTAGTCTGACACAATTAAAAGGTCATTTGCCACCTTCACAAGTGCGGTCTCAGTACTATGATGGAGTCTAAAACCAGACTGGAGCATTTTGTATACATTATTTGTCTCCAGGAAGGCAGTGAGTTGCTGAGCAACAACTTTAAAAAACAATAATAATAGAGGAATGGGAGATTCAATATAGGCCGATAGTAAAACAAAAATCTAGGTCAAGGTTCGGCTTTTTCGGGAGAGGCTTTACTACTGCCGCGTTTAGTGAGTTTGGTACACATTCAGAGGATAGGGATCCGTTTATTATGTTCTACATTGGAGGGCCAAGTACAGGAAGTAGCTCTTTCAGTAGTTTAGCTGGAATAGGGTCCAGTAGCCAGCTGGAAGGTTTAGAGGCCATGACTATTTTCATGAATGTGACGAGAGATACAGGATACAAAAACTTTGATCCCGCGGTCTTGGCAGTTCTGTGCAGACTCAGGAAAACAGAGTTTTGGTGAAATATGCATACTCAAAGAATTTGCTTTCTAATGATCATGAACGATCGAAGAAGTTCATGAATTCATCACTGCTGAACTGAAGGCCATCCTCACTTGGGGAATGCTTATTTTTAGTTAGCTTTGCGACTGTATCAAAAATAAATGTTTGATTATTTTTACTCTCCTCAATCAGGTTGATAAAGTAGGCTGATTCAGCAGGATTGAGGGCTGTGGACTTCTCCATGTGAATATTGAAGTTACCAAAGATTTTAATATTATCTGCCATGACTACGAGGTCCAATAGGAATTCAGGGAACTCTGTATAGTAGCTATAAAAAGTGACTGAGAAGGCTGCAATTAACTGATTATATACCCAAAGTAAGATACTTATTCTAAGTTGCCAAAGCTCGAAAAAACCAACATGTGGTTACTTTTTGACTGAAAGACCTGTGACTTCCTGTCTCTCTCTCTGGTCTCCAGGTTAAAAAGGATGTGGATATGGAGACTCCTCCTCTAAAGCTGAGGGTGATGTACCCGTACCTATCACCTAGTGAGAACATCCTGCTATACCTGACACATGTCACCTCCTCACAGGTAAGGCTTCTCTACTGTGTACTGTACCATAGAGGTAGACAGTCTACCAGTATCCCCTGCACATGGTTCTCTACCAGTCAACAGACAATCACACGGTGAAGTCAAACACTCTGCAGAACTGTGGTGGTGTGGATCAAGTTGATCCAAATGTGATTGATTGATTGATAATTGATTGATGGATCTTTTCTCTCTCCCACAGGATGTGAGATGTCACGTCAGGGACCTGATTAACCCTTTAAAGATCAACAACAACAACACGCACACCATCAATCCTAAAAAAGAGACCCTCAGTGTCTTCCTGGTGGTGAGTCAACACTACTGTGTGTGAGTGTGAGTATGAGTGTGAGTATGAGTGTATGTGTGTACGTGAGTGTGTGTGTGTGTACTCTCCTTTGCAGGGCTGTAAGGACCACCCGTGTAAGTCATGTATGTGTACTCTCCTTTGCAGGGCTGTAAGGACCACCCGTGTAAGTCATGTATGTGTACTCTCCTTTGCAGGGCTGTAAGGACCACCCGTGTAAGTCATGTATGTGTACTCTCCTTTGCAGGGCTGTAAGGACCACCCGTGTAAGTCATGTATGTGTACTCTCCTTTGCAGGGCTGTAAGGACCACCCGTGTAAGTCATGTATGTGTACTCTCCTTTGCAGGGCTGTAAGGACCACCCGTGTAAGTCATTTATCTGCTCCATCCCACATGTCAACAACAGCCAGGTCAATGTTACCTTCCGGGTATGGAAGCCCACCTTTATCAAAGTGAGTACAGTGAAGTGTCACTTGTTCATTCATTGTTTTTGATTGATTGATTGATACATTTATTCATTGACAAATGTATTGGTATATTGAGTGCTGAATTGAATTGCTCTTGGCTCCACAGGCAGAGTTCTCCAGCCTTCATATGGTTGTTAATGCCACTCTGGAGAACCTGAACACGGATCTCTTCGTGTTGAGTGCCACCAATTACGCCAGAGATGTGAGTGCAATTATCTATTCATTTTCATGTGATCGGCTACATTTACACAGGCAGCACAATTTTGATCTTTTGACCAATTATTGGTCTTTAGACCAATCAGAAGAGATTTTTTGCTAATAATTGGGCAAAATATCAAAATTGGGCTGCCTGTGTAAACACAGCCTTTATCTGTTTGCTTTTTGTCCTTTGCTTGTTTTAACACTGTTGTTTCCATCCAGGTGAAGATCCAGGTCTCTAAAGAGGCTTTGGGAGGTATACCACTGTGGATCATTATAGTCAGTATACTAATAGGACTGATGATTCTGGCACTGGTCATCTTCGCTCTATGGAAGGTATGTGTGTGTTCACAACCTTCTGTCTGCTTGTGTCTGTTAGGGAACTTATAATCGATTATAAATTGTATCTTCCCAAATAGAACAATAATAATAATAATATTTTAGCGGGTGCTTATATGTGGCCTATCTCACACATGTACAAGTGTGTATTAATATGCATGTGTGAATTGGAAATTCAAGTTTTTTGCATATCTCAACTTTCCCTGAGACGCCCTCGAAGAGTAGGGTCACAGCCAGGGTCACCATATCCCAACTCTCCCTGAGACACCTTCGGAGAGTAGGGTCACAGCCAGGGTCACCATATCTCAACTTTCCCTGAGACACCTTCGGAGAGTAGGGTCACAGCCAGGGTCACCATATCCCAACTCTCCCTGAGACACCTTCGGAGAGTAGGGTCACAGCCAGGGTCACCATATCCCAACTCTCCCTGAGACACCTTCGGAGAGTAGGGTCACAGCCAGGGTCACCATATCCCAACTCTCCCTGAGACACCTTCGGAGAGTAGGGTCACAGCCAGGGTCACCATATCCCAACTCTCCCTGAGACACCTTCGGAGAGTAGGGTCACAGCCAGGGTCACCATATCCCAACTCTCCCTGAGACACCTTCGGAGAGTAGGGTCACAGCCAGGGTCACCATATCCCAACTCTCCCTGAGACACCTTCGGAGAGTAGGGTCACAGCCAGGGTCACCATATCCCAACTCTCCCTGAGACACCTTCGGAGAGTAGGGTCACAGCCAGGGTCACCATATCCCAACTCTCCCTGAGACACCTTCGGAGAGTAGGGTCACAGCCAGGGTCACCATATCCCAACTCTCCCTGAGACACCTTCGGAGAGTAGGGTCACAGCCAGGGTCACCATATCCCAACTCTCCCTGAGACACCTTCGGAGAGTAGGGTCACAGCCAGGGTCACCATATCCCAACTCTCCCTGAGACACCTTCGGAGAGTAGGGTCACAGCCAGGGTCACCATATCCCAACTCTCCCTGAGACACCTTCGGAGAGTAGGGTCACAGCCAGGGTCACCATATCCCAACTCTCCCTGAGACACCTTCGGAGAGTAGGGTCACAGCCAGGGTCACCATATCCCAACTCTCCCTGAGACACCTTCGGAGAGTAGGGTCACAGCCAGGGTCACCATATCCCAACTCTCCCTGAGACACCTTCGGAGAGTAGGGTCACAGCCAGGGTCACCATATCCCAACTCTCCCTGAGACACCTTCGGAGAGTAGGGTCACAGCCAGGGTCACCATATCCCAACTCTCCCTGAGACACCTTCGGAGAGTAGGGTCACAGCCAGGGTCACCATATCCCAACTCTCCCTGAGACACCTTCGGAGAGTAGGGTCACAGCCAGGGTCACCATATCCCAACTCTCCCTGAGACACCTTCGGAGAGTAGGGTCACAGCCAGGGTCACCATATCCCAACTCTCCCTGAGACACCTTCGGAGAGTAGGGTCACAGCCAGGGTCACCATATCCCAACTCTCCCTGAGACACCTTCGGAGAGTAGGGTCACAGCCAGGGTCACCATATCCCAACTCTCCCTGAGACACCTTCGGAGAGTAGGGTCACAGCCAGGGTCACCATATCCCAACTCTCCCTGAGACACCTTCGGAGAGTAGGGTCACAGCCAGGGTCACCATATCCCAACTCTCCCTGAGACACCTTCGGAGAGTAGGGTCACAGCCAGGGTCACCATATCCCAACTCTCCCTGAGACACCTTCGGAGAGTAGGGTCACAGCCAGGGTCACCATATCCCAACTCTCTCTGAGACACCTTCGAAGAGTAGGGTCACAGCCAGGGTCACCATATCCCAACTCTCCCTGAGACACCTTCGGAGAGTAGGGTCACAGCCAGGGTCACCATATCCCAACTCTCCCTGAGACACCTTCGGAGAGTAGGGTCACAGCCAGGGTCACCATATCCCAACTCTCTCTGAGACACCTTCGAAGAGTAGGGTCACAGCCAGGGTCACCATATCCCAACTCTCCCTGAGACACCTTCGGAGAGTAGGGTCACAGCCAGGGTCACCATATCCCAACTCTCCCTGAGACACCTTCGGAGAGTAGGGTCACAGCCAGGGTCACCATATCCCAACTCTCCCTGAGACACCTTCGAAGAGTAGGGTCACAGCCAGGGTCACCATATCCCAACTCTCTCTGAGACACCTTCGGAGAGTATGGGTCAAGGCTTGTGTTATGGAGAGGGTCAACATGTGTGAAATGCACTTTTAAATCTATTAAACTTGAACTCAAACTTGAGACTTAGGTTTGGATGTGAATTCTGGATTATGTTGTGTTCACTGTTGTCTTCTGTGCTCCACCAGGCTGGATTTTTCAAGAGAAAATCCATAGAGGACATGGAGAACGAGGACATGAAGGATTAATCCTTCCACCACCATACAGATGTGCCCCACTGTCTTCAGGTCTGTCTTCAGGTCAGGCAGAGGAGATACCATAGGAAATACCCCATCAACCAATTCTCCTGAACACCATCAGGTCAGAAGAAAAGCCAGTCTATTTATGGCTATTCAACAACCATTCACCTGAATGTGATGTGGCCCATCTACCAGTCTTAAAACCCTGGTCTGATTCAGTGGATACGGAGGCCTGGGGAAACATTGAACTTGTACAGTACACTCTATTCAATGTGGGTACCAAGACCTGGACTTAAAATACCTAAGCTAGAAGGGAAATCAGAAGACCGTAAGGATAATGGCACGCTGACTCAGACCTGATCATATGCAGCCACACCAGCTTTATACAAAACGTTCTCAGGTTCACTTACAGCGTCAACATCCCAAAGACACTAAAAACACCTCAGATTACAGTATGGCATTACACCAAAGTTGTCCAAATGTCCAAGGCACTCTGCGATGGATTAGAATTCTGTGTTATAGTTTTTGATCTTTTTTACGAATATACTGTAAATCTATACCATGTACTGTATTTATTTTTGTTTGGTATATTTTGATACGTGTTATTACCTATATTTTAACATATTCATCGTCTTCTAAGCATAATGTTTGCTTTTTGGAACACTGATATTTTCACATGAGTGTTTTTCTGGTCTTACAAGCGCAATCTGTAAATTCTATATATTTTTTTTGAACAAAAGTGTTCTCTTGAATATTGAAGGGGTCTATGCAAATGTACCCTCCCCAAATATATATTCAGTATAAAAGAAGAGGAGGAATATATGCATTTGCTATTGACTTAAATACAACGGCTTTAATCTAGTTTTTGTTTCATTTTGTTACCACATGGGGGCAGAGAATTTACAGATTGCTCCTTTACAGTATTAGGAAAAACTTTGATTGTCCTGTAAATGTAATGTAAAGCTTGTACATAAAGTTATGTTTGCAATAATTCCTATAATTGAAGATCAAGTTAAGTCCAGCATGTATCACCAAGGCTCTATATATCAGTAATAGAGATAAAATAAGTAATTTGCTCCTACATTTCTCAGGTATTACTTATGATATAGTATGATGATATTATGGTGATAGTATGGTGATAGTATGGTGATAGTATGGTGATAGTAAGGTGATAGTATGGCGATAGTATGAATTAGATAAAACAAACAAATGTAGTATTTTTAAATAAAATACTTTAAAAACAATATGAAAATATGTAAATATTGGTCTTATATTTTGATAAAAATTGAAATGTTTGATAAATGTGTATTGGAACTCAATGCATTTTGCATCCATTCGCTAAGATGTTTTTTTTGGGACTCATCTTTCTTTCTGTCTTTTGTTTTGGGGCGAGAGTGATTTCGTGAGGTAGTCTACAGTCACATAGAGTAATCCAAAAAGTATCTCAGCGGAGTGTAACTTGATTCCTGATGTTCAAACCTGTCAGTACCACAAAACAAAGAGATGTTTGTCTCAGAGAAGGTCAAACTCTGCAAACTAGGCCATTGAATGTTACACACAGGGGGTGGTCTGATATGCATATGAACACCAGGTTATGCCTAAAGCCCTGTAGTCTCTGTTATGGCCGGAGTGCTAGCGACTGTCATGATTGTGAGTAGAAATGTTTTATTTATGCATCCTTTCTGCTTTCTCTCTGCCTACATTCCTCTGCATATTTACATATTTTGCACAGGCAGTCCGGTGTGACCCCTGACTTTTTATTGTATATAAGAGACACTCATCAGCTCACCCATTACTGTTGAAAGCACATGTAATAAATGAATAAATATCTGTAAAATGTGTAAGATAACCTTAACATGGTGATCCTCCATACTGTCCCCTTCTGGAGAGCTTATTTGTCACAGCGCAGCAGTGATAGAGTCAGCTGATCAAGGCTTTGAAGATTTGATTGCTGATGAATTAAATTGGAACCCAGAACCAAATCTTGTGTGCTGTCCAGCTATGCAACTTGACATGTATTATAATGTATGTTCATGTGTTAACAGTCTGTCACAGGATTTTGTTTGTTGTATCAGGTGTGATGGCACATGTGGGACAAAAACCTACTGTACTTTGACGAGAGAGAGAGAGAGAGAGAGAGGACTGCTTCAGACTGATGTACTCCAGTCATACACACTGCTGTGAACTGTTAGTTTAATACACTGGTTTGTCATGTGTATGTACTCTGATCAGCACAGATTTGAAAGCATTGCACAAGCTGTCAAGGATCTTATGCCAATAAATACATTTTAAAAAAGTAATTAATACATGTTGGACATCAATGGCCATAGCACTGGATAAGTATTGTGGTATAGCAGATGTGTGTGTGTGTGCGCGTGTGTGTGATCATTGTATGCTAAGAAGTCATAAGTTCATTCCCTCTGCAGGGCAGGCAGCAGGTGAGCTATTTTTCTGCAGATAGGTTGCTCATGCGTTTGGGATTACTGTACACACTAGTTGATCCTTTCATCTGGATCCTGTTCAGTCAGTGGGCAGTCTGGGCCCTGCAGGCATACTGACCCCATTACACAGACGGGGTTCATTGTTTCTGACTGCGAGCTGAGAGAAAAGGGGTAAGACAGCTTCCAGTATGATTCTGCATCTGGTATCTGCCTTTCTTTGTAGGTGTTTGTGCCTACAGAACAATAACTCAAAACATGAACATAGACAGACAGGTAGACATGCAGAAAGACGCACTCCCACAGTTTGGGTTAATGATTCATGACAATGCTAATGTTAAACCCATGGATATCATTGTGTGTGTGTGTGTGTGAGAGAGAGAGAGAGAGAGGGAGAGAGAGTGCCATCACAGCAGCAAGATTGGTGACCTGTTGCCACAAGAAAAGGTCAACCAGTGAAGAACAAACACCATCGTAAATACAACCCATATTTATGTTTATTTCTTTTTCCTTTTGTACTTTAACCATTTGTACATCGTTACAACACTGTATATATACATAATATATATACATAATAATAATACATTTGAAATGTCTTTATTATTTTGGAACTTCTGTGAGTATAATGTTAACTGTAAATTTGTATTGTTTATTTAACTTTTGTATATTATCTACTTCACTTGCTTTGGCAATGTTAACATATGTTATCCATGCCAATTAAGCGCCTTGAATTGAATTGAGAGAGCGAGACAGACAGACACATCAGAGAGAGAGAGGCAGAGAGAGAGAGAGACAGGGAGAGAGACATACAGAGAGAGAGAGAGACAGGGAGAGAGACATACACAGAGAGAGAGACAGGGAGAGAGACATACACAGAGAGAGAGAGACAGGGAGAGAGACATACACAGAGAGAGAGACAGGGAGAGAGACATACACACAGAGAGAGAGAGACAGGGAGAGAGACATACACAGAGAGACAGGGAGAGAGAGATACAGAGAGAGAGACAGGGAGAGAGACATACACAGAGAGAGAGAGAGACAGGGAGAGAGATACAGAGAGAGAGAGCCAGGGAGAGAGACATACAGAGAGAGAGACAGGGAGAGAGACATACACAGAGAGAGAGAGAGACAGGGAGAGAGACATACACAGAGAGAGAGATTTCCTTGTTATTTCCCTTTTGTGTATTGTCTATTTTACTTGCTTTCGGATATCATTAGGAATCTGTGGTGTGTGTGTGACAGACAGACAGACGGACAGACAGACACATCATAGAGAGAGGGGCAGAGAGAGAGAGAGAGAGAGATCCCTGACTACTGCTCTGCCTCTGGGCTTCCATAGTACTACTGACTACTGCTCTGCCTCTGGGCTTCCATAGTACTACTGACTACTGCTCTGCCTCAGGGCTTCCATAGTACTACTGACTACTGCTCTGCCTCAGGGCCTCCATAGTACTACTGACTACTGCTCTGCCTCAGGGCTTCCATAGTACTACTGACTACTGCTCTGCCTCAGGGCCTCCATAGTACTACTGACTACTGCTCTGCCTCAGGGCTTCCATAGTACTACTGACTACTGCTCTGCCTCAGGGCTTCCATAGTACTACTGACTACTGCTCTGCCTCAGGGCTTCCATAGTACTACTGACTACTGCTCTGCCTCAGGGCTTCCATAGTACTACTGACTACTGCTCTGCCTCAGGGCCTCCATAGTACTACTGACTACTGCTCTGCCTCAGGGCCTCCATAGTACTACTGACTACTGCTCTGCCTCAGGGCCTCCATAGTACTACTGACTACTGCTCTGCCTCAGGGCTTCCATAGTACTACTGACTACTGCTCTGCCTCAGGGCTTCCATAGTACTACTGACTACTGCTCTGCCTCAGGGCCTCCATAGTACTACTGACTACTGCTCTGCCTCAGGGCTTCCATAGTACTACTGACTATGACTCTAAAAGTCTATAGATATGAGGGGGGAAGAGTTTGTTATTCAAGGAATAATGTCTTTATATGGGTCTTGTTTGCTGTGTGTTTATCTCAGCAGGTTCTTCCCGGTGGTACACTATCAGTCAGTGTCCTAAGACCAAACATACGGGTCAGAATGTTACTATAGTGCAGCTGGGATTGTCTGTAGGGATACAGACCTATTCAATAAGACTGTGTGTGGTTCAGAAGGCCTATGGCACTAGTGATGATCTATGTAAATTGAATTCAGCATGGCTCTCTGCTCCCCTATTCAACCACACCTGCCTGATGCTGGGTAACCAGTCACTCAGAGTTCTGTTGGTTTGGGATTGTAACAGACACACCCTGATACTCCGGTCAAATCAAATCAAATCAAATTGTATTGGTCACATACACATGGTTAGCAGATGTTGTTGCGAGTGTAGCAAAATGCTTGTGCTTCTAGTTTCCGACAGGGCAGCAATATCTAACATGTAATCTAACAATTCCACAACAACTACCTAATACACACAAATCTAAGTATAGGAATGGAATAAGAATATATACATATAAATATATGGATGGGCCCTGACCGACCGGCATAGACGAGATGCAATAGATGGTATAAAATACAGTGTATACATCTGGGATGAGTAGTGCAAGATATGTATACATCATTATTAAAGTGGCATTAATAAAGTGACTAGTGATCCATTTGTTAGAGTGGCCAATGATTTCAAGTCTGTATGTAGGCAGCAGCCTCTCTGTGTTAGTGATGGCTGTTTACCAGTCTGATGGCCTTGAGATAGAAACTATTTTTCAGTCTCTCGGTCCCAGCTTTGATGCACCTGTACTGACCTCGCCTTCTGGATGGTAGCGGGGCGAACAGGCAGTGGCTCAGGTGATTGTTGTCCTTGATGATCTTTTTGGCCTTCCTGTGACATCGGGTGCTGTAGGTGTCCTGGAGGGCAGGTAGTTTGCCCCCGGTGATGTGTTGTGCAGAACGCACCACCCTCTGGAGAGCCCTGCGGTTGAGGGCGATGCAGTTGCCGTACCAGGCGGTGATACAGCCCGACAGGATGCTCTCAATTGTGCATCTGTAGAAGTTTGTGAGGGTTTTAGGTGACAAGCCAAACTTCTTCAGCCTCCTGAGGTTGAAGAGATGCCTTCTTCACCACATTTTCTGTCCAAACATGTTGGGAGAAATATTAATATTTGGATCTACTACCTGACCGAATAGTTGGAGACTTTTAGAGAGAGCTTGATAGGAAATGGTGTGTGTGCAATCTTCATGGATGTAACTATAAGGGACTGGGGTCAGGCAGGGGTGGGTGTGTCGGTAACAAATAGTCCCAAGAGTCACCTTTCAAACTGAAATGCAGTATATCATTCTCTGGAAACATATACAGTTAACATTTGTATGGACACAGACGTAATGTCAATACTAAATCAGACAAGTTACTACAACATGAGTCATTGGTCACCGTTCATACCATTTGGTTTATCAGTGTATTGTTGAGTGTACAGAATTGTGTTCTCTTGAATGGATGAGTATAAAGAAGATAAAGTGCCACTTCCTGTCTGTGTAGATACCAGTAAATGGTTCCAGACATAGTTGTCCACTCATACCTCCCCAAATCCCCTAGTGTGACTGTATAGCTGCAGTGGTGTTATCCAGTCATCATGTGAGATGTCATCATCATCAGCCACAGTCCACAAAATGAGAAG
The DNA here is from genome assembly GCF_045679555.1 of Salvelinus alpinus. NCBI lineage: Eukaryota > Metazoa > Chordata > Actinopteri > Salmoniformes > Salmonidae > Salvelinus > Salvelinus alpinus. Next base: position 106,647,832 of record NC_092086.1, read on the forward strand.
GGGCTTTTTGTGAAAGATCTGTTGCTCCACCCACGGGTGGGCCTAACAAATCATATACAAATGCAAGCAAGGTTTGAAATGATTACGTTTTAGTCAAATATGATATATATTTGGGATTCTTGAGTTCAATTTGTAGCCTACAAATTGTTCCCGACCATCTGATCAAGAGAAAATCGGGCCGCGGTTGAATCTTGTTGAAGTTCCCTGCTTTAGGCTATACTGGATTGAAGAGAATTACATCATAGGCGCCTTTTCACTCAGACAAGTCAATATTAAGGATATTAAAATGGACTTGGTGAAGTTGGTGGCATTCTCTCCATATAAAAGCCCATGTTAAAAATCAACGTGGCATATTTTAGTCCTGCATTTGAATACATGAACAATGGGGAAGATACATTGAAAAATAAGTAACTACAATGCACGAAAAATATATATTTTAATTACGGAACTCCTGCAAGTCAGTCAATGTTGTGTAATAATTTACTTATCGCAGCACGAACATATTTGAGACGATAACACTGCACTACATACGGTACAGTATATTACCTTGCAAGGTCAAACCAACCAGATGTCGCAATCATTGAGCTATAGCCTTCGCTCCTCGGAAGAGTACTGCAATTGTGGGCCAGGTAGTGCGCTGTGACGTAGGGACACCCACACCCTATCTGTCCTCAATATCTACAGTCCAGAGCGCCCGGTCCTGAACTTTACCAACCGTGAGAAGTCCGCTGAAGTTAAAATCCGGGAATCGAAGAGGCGCCCGCTTTCATCACCTACTTTTTACTCTTGCAACAATGGAGTTTAATCCAAAGAGGACTGTTTTAACGCTGATTTTCATCCAATGTAAGTACTTTTTTGCACATTCCGTATGAGATTATAAAACGTTATTTTGCATGGAGCGAGCGTCAAGTGCCACAGATATCCCAAGTGCGTGATCTACTTACTAATCAACACTGAGCCATTGACTTCATATTAGGCAACTTGGCCCTCTGTGGACAGTATAACAGTGCTGAATGGCTCCTCTGTGATAACTGACCACAAGACAATGTTGTTTCAATCTGCCAGTGACATTCTGAATTAGGTCCGTCAGCCTTCCATGTCTTTGAAAACATCATGCCAGTATAGATGAAGATGGAGGGGTACTAAAATATTTTAAATATCATGGATATCAGGAATCAAATACTGTATTTGGAGTGCATATTTATTTATTTTATTTCTGACCATTTATCTGCTAGGAAGAGCAAGTTTTCTACAGTCTGTGTTGGGAAAGAAGGTTAGGTCAGGTTCTATTGTATATTTATGTGTTGTCAGGTCAGAGCTGTGTTTACATCCTCCATGTGATATTCTGTTGCCTGAAGCAATGAAAATCATTCATGCCAGCCAGGCTCATATATCATCTTGATGAGGTTACAATGGGCTGTGCCAAGGGGGAGCACATACACCTTATTCTCTGGCAGAGGTTTGTAGAGGTGTGTGGATGAACATGCTGCAACAATGGTCTAAACACGCAGTCTCCCACAGTATATTAGACTCTTGCCTGAAGAGATGCAAAGCATAGTTGTTAAACCATAGTTACTATTAAACTCTTTGAAAAAAAGGTGCTAGCTACAACCAAAAAGGGTTATTCGGCTGTTCCCATAGGAGAATCCTTTGAAGAACCCCTTTTGGTTCTAGATAGAACCCTTTTGGGTTCCATGTAAAACCCTTTCCACAGAGGGTTCTTCCTGGAACACAAAAGGGACCCTTATTTCTAAGAGTGTAATATTTATTGATGTATTTGTAACCGTGTGCTATCTTAGCTTATCGTGCTACCTCCCTGAACCTGCCTCTGACTTGAATCAGGTTCCTCTACCTCGCCAACACACGTAACCGCGCGCTTGACAACGTACAAACCGGTTGAGTTATAGAAAATGGATCCAATTCGATAGCTCCATTAGTGACATTTCAAGCTAGCTGTGAAGTGAGCGCTGAAGTTAGTCTACGCTACATATGGCTTCATGATTCCTCTTAGGGTTTCCTCAGAGAGCAGCTGACTACCGTTCTCACAGTCAAAACAAACTGTTTGCTATCATGTCATATGATAGGTTGTTGTTTGAGATGTTAGTGAAGGTGAAAAGACGGCATAGATTGGGTCAGGGACTAGAGTTTGTCCTGACCAGCTGACTTGACAAGGAAGAACTCCCAATAGACATGGATTTACCGGAGACCCCGCTGCCCAGCCGGTGTCCAATGAGGTGCTCAGTCAGTCAGTCAGTCACAGAGCAGTGGGTTATCCAGCTTGCTGCACACAAAGCATTCAGCCGACTGGAACCACATTGGGACAGAATCAGCAAGGTTTACAGAGGGCCAGTGGGGACAGTCTCTTTTTGTATTTCTCTCTCACCCTGTCTGTCTGTCTGTCTCTCTCTCTCTCTCTCTCTCTCTCTCTCTCTCTCTCTCTCTCTCTCTCTCTCTCTCTCTCTCTCTCTCTCTCTCTTTCTCTCTCTCTCTTTCTCTCTGCATCTCTCTATCACACCCATGCTGTCGTCTGTCTGTCTCTTTCTGCATCTCTCTATCACACCCAAACTGTCTGTCCGTCTGTCCGTCCGTCTGTCTGTCCGTCTGTCTGTCTGTCTGTCCGTCTGTCTGTCTGTCTGTCTGTCTGTCTGTCTCTCTTTCTCTCTCCATCACACCCATACTGTCTGTATGTCTCTCTTTCTCTCTCTCTCTCTATCACCCATACTGTCTGTCTGTCTGTCTGTCTGTCTGTCTGTCTGTCTGTCTGTCTGTCTGTCTGTCTGTCTCTTTCTGCATCTCTCTATCACACCCAAACTATCTGTCTGCCTCTCTTTCTCTCTCTCTCTCTGCATCTCTCTATCACAACCATCCTGTCTGTCTGTCTGTCTGTCTGTCTGTCTGTCTGTCTGTCTGTCTGTCTGTCTGTCTGTCTGTCTGTCACAGACTGGGTGTGATAGAGAGTGCACTATATTGGGAAATGGGTGCCATTTGGAGACGTTGGCCCCCTTACAGACCTGTTTTAGTGTTTGTCTGTGATGTGACTCACTGACTAGTTAGAAGACAACCAATGGTAAACATGCTAGGGCCTACAGAGAATGTTACCTGACGACGAGACAACACAGGAAGTTGTGAAAGTCTTTACCAGAATGACTAATACATGGATGTGAGCTGTGTGGGCTTGTATGTATTTACATTCTGTTAACAATTCCAATACAGCACCAGGGAATAGTTCAGTTGTACTTTTCAATCTGATCCTATCGTCATAGTGTATGATGAAGTTTCCATAATGTTAACATACATAAACACCTCAGAACAGCCTCAGCTCATCGGGGCATGGACTCCACAAGGTGTTGAAAGCATTCCACAGGGATGCTGGGCCACTTTGACTCCAATGCTTCCCACAGTTGGGTCAAGTTGGCTGGATGTCCTTTGGGTGGTGGACCATCACACAGGAAACTGTTGAGTGTGGAAAAACCCAGCAGCGTTGCAGTTCTTGACACAAACCGGTGCGCCTGGCACCTATTACCAAACCCTGTTCAAAGGCACTTCAATCTTTAGTCTTGCCCATTCACCCTCTGAATGGAACACATACACAATCCATGTGTCCATTGTCTCAAGGATTAAAAATCCTATAACCTGTCTCCTCCCCTTCATCTACACTGATTGAAGTGGATTTAACAGGGGACGTCAATAAGGGATCATTGCTTTCACCTGGATTCACCTGCTCAGTCTATGTCATATTTGTGGAGTTATTAACAGTGGTATTACAATTTGATAATCTTGTCCCTAACCCTATAGTATCTGAGCCGTGTAGTAGTATGCAGCAAAATGCTACAGTTATGGAAGTGTGAGCCTCATTTGTCTATTTGTTTGAAGTGTAAAGTCCACCTGTCCTGTGTTGGGTTGGGTCTTGTTACGGTATGTGAACCTGATTCTGGTGTCACCACCCTACTTAGCAAAATGCTCTTTGTTGGTCTGCAGTATAAAATGCTCTTTGTTGGTCTGCAGTATAAAATGCTCTTTGTTGGTCTGCAGTATAAAATACTCTTTGTTGGTCTGCAGTATAAAATGCTCTTTGTTGGTCTGCAGTATAAAATACTCTTTGTTGGTCTGCAGTATAAAATGCTCTTTGTTGGTCTGCAGTATAAAATACTCTTTGTTGGTCTGCAGTATAAAATGCTCTTTGTTGGTCTGCAGTATAAAATACTCTTTGTTGGTCTGCAGTATAAAATGCTCTTTGTTGGTCTGCAGTATAAAATGCTCTTTGTTGGTCTGCAGTATAAAATGCTCTTTGTTGGTCTGCAGTATAAAATGCTCTTTGTTGGTCTGCAGTATAAAATGCTCTTTGTTGGTCTGCAGTATAAAATGCTCATACACCTTGTTCAGAACAATGTCTATTAAATCGATTTATATTGGCTCCCACAGCGTATGTGAAGAGTAGATTTTTGAAAATGCTTTATTGGGCAAGGCTAAATCCTAACCCATTCATTATTTCTGTGCTGGTTCAGTTCTGAAGATTTAACATTTTACATTTTATCCATTTAGCAGACGCTCTTATCCAGAGCATCATCATTCATCGTAATTCATTTCATTTAGCCAGGATAGACCACAAAGCGACTTACAGTTAATTCTTTAAACTTAAGGTAGCTCGGTAAGACAACCACATATCACAGTCATAGTAAGTAAAACATTTCCCTGATTAAAGACGCTATCAGCGAAGTCAGTGACATTAAGAAAATAACTTTGCCAGTGTTTCTAGCGTTCCTCGGTGTCTCTCTGTGTTGTTTCTGTTATTGTGATGGATGGTGTCGTGACATGAGTGTTGTTTTGTTATCTTCGGAGGCCTAAGTAGTGGTTTGATAAACACTCACACTCATCTCAGTAGGCCCCTGTAAATACTGTGTTTTCCTTATGACCAGCCACTGCGCCAACAGGTCTGCTCCTCAGACCAGTAATCTGTACACATTGTCATGCTGCGACTTGTCCAGATAGGTGATCACTGACACAGTCACCCACGGCCAGATTCCCCCATTCTCTAGATACACCATCGTCAGTGCGATCGGGAAATTTAAGGCATCTGAAATTCTTACTTCGCTTTACAATAGGACAATTAGCACATGTGCAGTATCACATTTGAGCTTCAGGCTGCTGTATGAATTGTGATCTATAATAGCTAGGTTGTCTAAACATGAAGTTGATTGTTATTATCTTTGTCGTTATATTCAGACCTGAAGTTAACAGGGTGGAAGAATACTTTCTTCATGTTTCACTGTGAATGCGTAAAAGCTGTTATGTCTTGATGGATGTGTTTGTAAGTGTCATTTGATCCCTCTGACACTTACCTGACGTTGCATAGTACTATACAGTATACGTTGTTGTTGTTGTCGTTGTCCTTGTTGTTATTTGTGTACTACTGCAGGACCCTGGGAAAACACACCCACCCACACACACACACACACACACACACACACACACACACACACACACACACACACACACACACACACACACACACACACACACACACACACACACACACACACACACACAGTCACCCACACACTTCCGCAGCCCCACACACACACACACAAACACACATAAAAACTGAGCACTTCATATCTCATATCACAGGTGATGAAAGTGTGTAGGCTTAAGTTATTCAATTTATCTTACTGATTTACCCAACCCTGAACCCTAGCTGTCTGCAGCATGTAATGTGGAGGAGAGTCTGTTATTTAAGATGGTGTGATCTCTCTCTCTCTCTCTCTCTCTCTCTCTCTCTCTCTCTCTCTCTCTCTCTCTCTCTCTCTCTCTCTCTCTCTCTCTCTCTCTCTCTCTCTCTCTCTCTCTCTCTCTGTCTCTGTCTCTGTCTCTGTCTCTGTCTCTGTCTCTGTCTCTCTCTCTGTCTCTCTCTCTGTCTCTCTCTCTCTCTCTCTCTGCAGGTTGGAGCGTCCCCAGGTCCTTATCCTTTAATGTGGGAACTGCTGGTGCCAAGGTATTCTCTGAACCTACTGTAGAGGAGTTTGGATACACTGTGCAACAGTTCAGGAATCACCAGGGAAAATGGTGAGGCTACTGAGTCATGCATTGCATAGGCCGCAATGCAAAAGTACTGTGTGGTAGAAAGCACTTGGTTCTGTTATTTCACAGACATAACTTAAAGATAGTTAAATCATGGTAGGAATAGAATAATGATAATGGTACACTGTACTACACTATGCTGATGTTTTGCTGTGTCCAGTCACTCTCACACAGACATACAACACACCCCAGCAGAGCTAACCTAAACCCTACTGTTGTATCTGGGTTCGGAAACCCTACTTGGAACATCCATTTTCTCAAGCCACTGTTGTTCCTATTCTTACCACTAGGTCACATGACCCTCAGCAAAGTTGGCAACGGGGCTGGATGCAGACACTTCAAACACAGTAGTGACACACAGATACACACGCAGATACACACACATATACACACACACAAACCCTTGACAAACCACCACACATACGTTATACAGTTGTCTGCTGATCAGCGCAGACATCACAGTTAGACTCTTAGGTTCACGTCTTTGCTCACATACTCACTTCCTGTGGTCTGTAATGCTGTCTGTCTGCATCCGGGCGACTACAGAGGAGATATTTTCCTTTTGAATACGTCTCTGCTTCCTTTCCTACCCATCATAAATAAACATGGAGACTAAGGCTAAACCTATTAACTCTCTCTGTGTGGATGGAGAAGTCAGTAACAAAGGAAACTAAGGCTTAACCTATGTCACATTAACTATCTCTGTGTGGATGGAAACGTCGGTAACAAAGGAAACTAAGGCTTAACCTATGTCACATTAACTATCTCTGTGTGGGAGGAAACGCCGGTAACAAAGGAAACTAAGGCTTAACCTATGTCACATTAACTATCTCTGTGTGGGAGGAAACGCCGGTAACAAAGGAAACTAAGGCTTAACCTATGTCACATTAACTATCTCTGTGTGGATGGAAACGTCGGTAACAAAGGAAACTAAGGCTTAACCTATGTCACATTAACTATCTCTGTGTGGGAGGAAACGCCGGTAACAAAGGAAACTAAGGCTTAACCTATGTCACATTAACTATCTCTGTGTGGGAGGAAACGCCGGTAACAAAGGAAACTAAGGCTTAACCTATGTCACATTAACTATCTCTGTGTGGATGGAAACGTCGGTAACAAAGGAAACTAAGGCTTAACCTATGTCACATTAACTATCTCTGTGTGGGAGGAAACGTCGGTAACAAAGGAAACTAAGGCTTAACCTATGTCACATTAACTATCTCTGTGTGGGAGGAAACGTCGGTAACAAAGGAAACTAAGGCTTAACCTATGTCACATTAACTATCTCTGTGTGGATGGAAACGTCGGTAACAAAGGAAACTAAGGCTTAACCTATGTCACATTAACTATCTCTGTGTGGGAGGAAACGTCGGTAACAAAGGAAACTAAGGCTTAACCTATGTCACATTAACTATCTCTGTGTGGGAGGAAACGTCGGTAACAAAGGAAACTAAGGCTTAACCTATGTCACATTAACTATCTCTGTGTGGATGGAAACGTCGGTAACAAAGGAAACTAAGGCTTAACCTATGTCACATTAACTATCTCTGTGTGGGAGGAAACGTCGGTAACAAAGGAAACTAAGGCTTAACCTATGTCACATTAACTATCTCTGTGTGGGAGGAAACGTCGGTAACAAAGGAAACTAAGGCTTAACCTATGTCACATTAACTATCTCTGTGTGGATGGAAACGTCGGTAACAAAGGAAACTAAGGCTTAACCTATGTCACATTAACTATCTCTGTGTGGGAGGAAACGTCGGTAACAAAGGAAACTAAGGCTTAACCTATGTCACATTAACTATCTCTGTGTGGGAGGAAACGTCGGTAACAAAGGAAACTAAGGCTTAACCTATGTCACATTAACTATCTCTGTGTGGGAGGAAATGTCGGTAACAAAGGAAACTAAGGCTTAACCTATGTCACATTAACTATCTCTGTGTGGATGGAAACGTCGGTAACAAAGGAAAGGGGCCTGAAGATGTTTCTCTGTCTGCACTCTCCACTAGACAAACATTTCATCAGAGATGTTAAGTGGGAAATGAACCAACAGAACAAATAATGATAACGAGTTGTATAATTGCCCCAAGGACTTACAGTGCCTTGCAAAAACATTCAGACCCCTTGGATTTCTTTATATTTTATTGTAATACAAAGTGGGATTAAAATGTATTTCATTGTATTTCATTTTTTTTACAATCTACACAAAATACTCCGCAATGTCAAAGTGTAATAAAAATGTATAAAATATATAAATTAAATAACTAAAATACAGTCGTTGGCTAAGTGTTCAGCTCCCTAAGTCAATACGTTAGAAACACCTTTTGCATTGATTACAGCTGTGAGTCTTCTTGGGTACGTCTCTAAGAGCTTTACACACCTGGATTGTGCAATATTTGCACATTATTCTTTTCAAAATTCTTCAAGCTCTGTCAAGATGTTGGGGATCATGGCTAGCCAGCAATTATCAAGCAGATTTAAGTATTGTCGATGTCAAGCATACTCACACCATGATGCAGCCAACACCATGCTTGAAAATGAAGAGAATCAGTTACTCAGTGTTGTGTTGGATTTGCCCCGAACATACGGCTTTGCATTTAGGCCAAAAAGTGTATTCCTTTGCTGTTTTTTTTTCCAGTAGTACTTTAGTTGCATACAAGATGCATGTTTTGGAGTATTTTTATTCAATATATTTGTATTATTTTCAATCTGTCATTTAGGCCATTATTGTGGAGTCACTACAATGTTGTTGATCCATCCTCAGTTTTCTCCCGTCACAGACATTGAACTCTGTAGCTCTTTTAAAATGACCAATGACCTCATGGTAACATCACTGAGCAGTTTCCTTTCTGTCCTGCAGCCTAGTTCAGAAGGACACCTGTATCTTTGATTTGTCTGGGTGGTTAAATACACAATCCACAGCATCATTACTAACTTGACAATGTTTAATGAGATATTCAATGTCTGATTTGTTATTGTTACCCATCTACCAATCACTGTCCTTCTTTATGAGGCTTTCGAAAAGCTCCCTGGTCTTTGTAGTTGAATCTGTGCTTGAAATTCACTACTTGACTGAGTGACCTTACATATGTTGTATGTATGGGGGACAGAAAAGGGGTAGTCATAAGAAAATCATATAAACCCCTATTATTTCACACAGACTGAGTCCATGTAACTTATTATGTGATTTGTTAATCCAAATTTTACTCCTGAACTAATTTAGGCTTAAAATACTTTTTATAACAACCTTACACTGATTATACAAAACATTAACAACACCTGCTCTTTCCATGACATAGACTGACCAGGTGAATCCAGGTGAAAGATATGATCGCTTATTGATGTCACTTGTTAAATTTACTTCAAACAGTGTAGATGAAAGGGAGGAGACAGGTTAATTAAAGAAGGATGTTTAAGCCTTGAGACAATTGACACACGGATTGTGTATGTGTGCCATTCAGACAAAAAATGTAAGTGCCTTTGAACGGGGTATGGTAGTAGGTGCCAGGCGCACCGGTTTGTGTCAAGAACTGCAATGCTGCTGGGTTTGTCATGCTCAACAGTTTCCTGTGTGTCCACCACTCAAAAGAATGGTCCACCACCCAAAGGACATCCAGCCAACTTGACACAACTGTGGGAGTCAACATGGGCCATATTTTTCTTCCACTTTGACATTACAGTATTTTTTGTAGATTGTTAACAAAAAAGATAATTCAATCAATTTTAATCCCTCTTTGTAACACAATAAAATATGAAGAAATCCAAGGGGTCTCAATACTTTTGCAAGGCCCTGTAAGTGGACGTTTTTTATATGGTTTTGACTAACCTCTTCCCCGGGCTAAATCATCAGGTTTTGACTAACCTCTTCCCCGGGCTAAATCATCAGGTTTTGACTAACCTCGTCCCCGGGCTAATTCATCAGGTTTTGACTAACCTTGTCCCCGGGCTAAATCAACAGGTTTTGACTAACCTTGTCCCCGGGCTAAATCAACAGGTTTTGACTAACCTCGTCCCCAGGCTAATTCATCAGGTTTTGACTAACCTCGTCCCCGGGGTAATTCATCAGGTTTTGACTAACCTCGTCCCCAGGCTAATTCATCAGGTTTTGACTAACCTCGTCCCCGGGGTAATTCATCAGGTTTTGACTAACCTCGTACCAGGGCTAATTCAACAGGTTTTGACTAACCTCTTCCCCCTGGGCTAATTCAACAGGTTTTGACTAACAGCGTACCAGGGCTAATTCAACAGGTTTTGACTAACCTCGTCCCCGGGCTAATTCAACAGGTTTTGACTAACCTCGTACCAGGGCTAATTCATCAGGTTTTGACTAACCTCGTCCCCGGGCTAATTCATCAGGTTTTGACTAACCTCATCCCCGGGCTAATTCATCAGGTTTTGACTAACCTCGTACCAGGGCTAATTCAACAGGTTTTGACTAACCTCGTACCAGGGCTAATTCATCAGGTTTTGACTAACCTCGTACCAGGGCTAATTCATCGGTTTTGACTAACCTCGTCCCCGGGCTAATTCATCAGGTTTTGACTAACCTCGTCCCCGGGCTAATTCATCAGGTTTTGACTAACCTCGTACCAGGGCTAATTCATCAGGTTTTGACTAACCTCGTCCCCGGGCTAATTCATCAGGTTTTGACTAACCTCGTCCCCGGGCTAATTCATCAGGTTTTGACTAACCTCGTCCCCGGGCTAATTCATCAGGTTTTGACTAACCTCGTACCAGGGCTAATTCAACAGGTTTTGACTAACCTCGTACCAGGGCTAATTCATCAGGTTTTGACTAACCTCGTACCAGGGCTAATTCATCGGTTTTGACTAACCTCGTACCAGGGCTAATTCATCAGGTTTTGACTAACCTCGTCCCCGGGCTAATTCAACAGGTTTTGACTAACCTCGTACCAGGGCTAATTCATCAGGTTTTGACTAACCTCGTACCAGGGCTAATTCAACAGGTTTTGACTAACCTCGTACCAGGGCTAATTCATCAGGTTTTGACTAACCTCATACCAGGGCTAATTCATCGGTTTTGACTAACCTCGTCCCCGGGTTAATTCATCAGGTTTTGACTAACCTCGTCCCCGGGCTAATTCAACAGGTTTTGACTAACCTCGTACCAGGGCTAATTCATCAGGTTTTGACTAACCTCGTACCAGGGCTAATTCATCAGGTTTTGACTAACCTCGTACCAGGGCTAATTCATCAGGTTTTGACTAACCTCGTCCCCGGGCTAATTCAACAGGTTTTGACTAACCTCGTCCCCGGGCTAATTCAACAGGTTTTGACTAACCTCGTCCCCGGGCTAATTCAACAGGTTTTGACTAACCTCGTACCATGGCTAATTCAACAGGTTTTGACTAACCTCGTACCAGGGCTAATTCAACAGGTTTTGACTAACAGCGTCCCCGGGCTAATTCATCAGGTTTTGACTAACCTCGTACCAGGGCTAATTCATCGGTTTTGACTAACCTCGTCCCCGGGCTAATTCATCAGGTTTTGACTAACCTCGTCCCCGGGCTAATTCAACAGGTTTTGACTAACCTCGTACCAGGGCTAATTCATCGGTTTTGACTAACCTCGTACCAGGGCTAATTCATCAGGTTTTGACTAACCTCGTACCAGGGCTAATTCATAAGGTTTTGACTAACCTCGTCCCCGGGCTAATTCAACAGGTTTTGACTAACCTCGTCCCCGGGCTAATTCAACAGGTTTTGACTAACCTCGTACCAGGGCTAATTCATCAGGTTTTGACTAACCTCGTCCCCGGGCTAATTCAACAGGTTTTGACTAACCTCGTACCAGGGCTAATTCAACAGGTTTTGACTAACAGCGTCCCAGGGCTAATTCATCAGATAGAGAGTCAGCTGGTGGATGACATTGGGTCTATTACAAAATAACAGTAGAGATTTAGCCTGGGTAGCAGAGACTGATTCTCAAACTAGTAGAGATGAATTGTTTGGTCATTTGTAATCTTGACAAATACCCCACTTGAAACGTGGAGGGTAAAGAAAAAAAACAGTGAGTCAATATAGGGAAAACCCAGAGTCCCTGTGAACCCCAAAGAATAGAGGTGCCTTGTTGTATTGAAAGCCTGAATGTATGACATCACAGAGAAATCCGGGGTCAAAGTACACTCTCTTTGTCTAATTGGCTGCTTCCTGTCTCAGAGTGTAGGTTTTGGCTCTAACACAAAGTCAGGGAATGTTTATCACCCTCTGAATCACACTACTTGCTGAATCACTATTCCTATGAAGCACAATTAAATAAGGGGAGTTTTGGAATATTCCAGGAAACAACATTGAACACAAATACCAAGAATTTTATACTTAATGGTAACAGTTAATCTAACACCAGCAATGAGAAGCACAACACAATAGTGTGTATTCTGTAGCCAGTGGAAGGCATGTTTCTCTTCTTTGTGACACCAGGCTGGCGAAGAACTTTGCCCACTGGCCATCCAGTCCTGCATCCAGCTGATGCCATGGACTTTCATTCAGTCTTTACTAGGTTTAATATCACACCAACATATAGATTTGTTTGCAATAGAATATCATACAGGTATTCCCAGACCTCCAGATGTACTCCCATGAATGGCCAATCAAAACACAGCAAGACTCCACTGACACACTGTCACACCCCAATGACCATCATTTCAGTATGTCTGTGCCCACTCTTTCTCAGTCTGAGTGGTGCTGTTGTGTTGTTATACTGTACCTCACAGGATGTTGTAGTGAGTCCATCTGTGTGTCAACAGTTTAGGAGTGCTAGGTGGTCTGTCTGTCCACACTGTGTAGTCTAGCAAGGTGGGGCTTTCACTCATGTCATGTGTAATGGATTGGGGGGGTGTGTGTGTGTGTGTGTGTGTGTGTGTGTGTGTGTGTGTGTGTGTGTGTGTGTGTGTGTGTGTGTGTGTGTGTGTGTGTGTGTGTGTGTGTGTGTGTGTGTGTGTGTGTGTGTGTGTGCGCGTGTATAAGCTAATCAAGAAAGGGTAATATGTGTGGCTGGTTTCTGTGGGAGGGTGTTTGACATCACATTGTGTAATGTAGTGGGCATGTTTGTCCTGACTGGCTGACTCACATGGTGGTAATGCTGTGTAATCACCATGGTTACCCAGCTCCTGATCCACCAGCAGCAGACAACGGGACTGCCACTGATTATGGCTCTCTCCTTCTCATGCAACAGAAGGAGACTGAAAACATCCCCTTGCAGATGTAGGATCTTCATTTCAGCCAGTTTGTTACAGCAGGAAAATAATCCTGCAGCAAGAGGAAATGTGAATTATTATGTGGATTATAATGGACATTTCTTTTATAGGGAAAATCAAGTCGGACATTTTAAAGTGGAAACTACAATTTTTAGAAGCCTTTTTAAATCTCGAACACACTACAAGTTTGCATTTCCTGCCGTGCAGGAAAATTCTCTGCAACAAAAGAGTGATCAAATTAAGACCCTACATGTCTGCACTTTGCCCCTCAGGGTTAAGGTGCTTATTATACCTTCCACCCTAAGATTAACTGTTAGTGATGATGTTGGTAGAGTATGTGTTTACCTTCCACACCTGTAGAAAAGGACAAACTCTGCTTACAGATCATGTTACTCTAATTGTCTTGTTGTGAATGTATGGTACTGTATCCAAATATTTCCTGACAATGGTATTACAGTAGTTGCCATTAATGAAGTAATTTAGATCTTCACACCATTGTAAGTAATTATTTGTAATGTGTGTGTGTGTGTGTGTGTGTGTGTGTGTGTGTGTGTGTGTGTGTGTGTGTGTGTGTGTGTGTGTGTGTGTGTGTGTGTGTGTGTGTGTGTGTGTGTGTGTGTGTGTGTGTGTGTGTGTGTGTGTGTGTGTGTGTGTATTTTCCCCCAGGTTGCTGGTTGGTTCGCCCTGGAGTGGATACAACCAGGATAGGAAAGGAGACGTCTACAAGTGTGAGATCAGAGGGGCCAGTTCAGGATGTCAGAGACTCAACCTGCAGAGTAAGACAGCTCCAGCTATTTTCTATAAACAACTCTTATTCTTTTAGCAATCCTTGTGTGACTCATGTAGTCTTATCTTGTGTTTTACCATAACAGTCCTTTAAATCTCTTTGAATCCTGTCAAATCTGTCTGTCAGTCAGAATGATGGCCACAGTAGTTAGGATGGGATTTTGTTCAGAGTTGAGAGTTCTCATTGAACTCACTGTGCTCATTTTGTGTTTTAATGAATGTTAGTAAACCTCTGTAATTACACAATGAGAATGTATTCAATAACACTTTATATTAAAGTGTTTTCTTATTCCCGCATAATTATTTCCTGTAAGGACAGTGTACTAACTGTTCTTCCTCTCCTGTTACAGACTCAGTCAGCATATCAACAGTGAGTAATGTCAATGTCAACATGAGCCTGGGGCTGACCCTAACCCGTACAGCTACAGAAGATACATTTATGGTAAGCAGACTTTACATCACTACTTCTGTACAGCTGTAGGGAGGATGTGGGGAGACAGCAGGAGAGAGAGAAGGAGCTGCAACAGAGATATGGCGACCTGCTGCTGGAGAAAGAAGCTCTGCTGTCTGCCAAATTCTAACACATACATACACCATACGTGCTTACTAGACACACCAAATACATAAGACCAACACATACTATAAAAACACATTGAGTAAATGCAGACACACTGCTGGAGGTGTCTGCTAAAGCACAGGATCATAGCCACCCTCGTCTCCCTCAGCAAATCTGTGAGAGAAAAAATATTGTGCTGATCCAACCAGGACTTTGTTCTACCCTGACCCTAGCTACCCTAACCTTAACCCTAGCCACCCTAACCCTAGCTACCCTAACCCTAGATACCCTGGCTACCCTAACCTTAACCCTAGCCACCCTAACCCTAGCTACCCTAACCCTAGCCACCCTAACCTTAACCCTAGCCACCCTAACCCTAGCCACCCTAACCCTAGATACCCTAACCCTAGCTACCCTAACCCTAGTTACCCTAGATACCCTAACCATAGCTACCCTAACCCTAGATACCCTAGCTACCCTAACCCTAACCCTAGCTACCCTAACCCTAGCCACCCTAACCATAGATACCCTAACCCTAGATACCCTAACCCTAGATACCCTAGATACCCTAACACTAGGTACCCTAACCCTAGATACCCTAACCCTAACCATAGCTACCATAACCCATAGCTACCATAACCCTAGATACCCTAGCTACCCTAACCCTAGATACCCTAGCTACCATAACCCTAGCTACCATAACACTAGATACCCTCACCCTAGATACCCTAGATACCCTAACCTTATATACTCTAACCCTAGATACCCTAACCCTAGATACCCTAGCTACCCTAACCCTAGATACCCTAACCTTATATACTCTAACCCTAGTTACCCTAACCCTAGATACCCAAGTTACCCCAACCCTAACCATAGCTACCATAACCTAAAGCTACCATAACCCTAGCTACCCTAACCCTAGCTACCCTAACCCTAGCTACCCTAACCCTAGATACCCTAGATACCCTAACCCTAGATACCCTAACCCTAGATACCCTAGATACCCTAGCTCCCCTAACCCTAATCCTATCTACCATAACCCATAGCTACCATAATCCTAGATACCCTAACCCTACATGCCCTAGCTACCCTAACCCTAGATACCCTAACCCTAGATACCCTAATCCAAGCTACCCTAACCCTAGATACCCTAACCCTAACCATAGCTACCCTAACCCTAGATACCCTAACCCTTGATACCCTAACCCTAGAAACCCTAACCCTAGATACTCTAGATACCCTAACCCTAGTTACCCTACTCCTAGCTACCCTAACCCTAAATAACCTAACCATAACTATCCTAATCCTAGCTACCCTAAACCTAGATACCCTAACCCTAATTCTAGCTAACCTAACCCTAGATACCCTAACCCTAGGTCCCCTACTTCTAGCTACCCTAAACCTAAATAACCTAACCATAACTATCCTAATCCTAGCTACCCTAAACCTAGATACCCTAATTCTAGCTAACCTAACCCTAGATACCCTAGCCCTAGGTCCCCTACTTCTAGCTACCCTAAACCTAAATAACCTAACCATAACTATCCTAATCCTAGCTACCCTAAACCTAGATACCCTAACCCTAGTTACCCTAACCCTAGATACCCTAGCTACCCTAACCCTAGATAACCTAACCCTAGCTACCCTAACCCTAGATAACCTAACCATAACTGTCCTAATCCTAGCTACCCTAACCCTAGATACCATAACCCTAGGTATCCTAACTCTAGCTACCCTAACCATAGATACCCTAACTACCTTAACCCTAGCTACCCTAACCCTAGCTACCGTAACCCTAGCCCGCACGGTCACAAGGGAAATGTATTCATGGTAAGCAGATTTAACCTATATCTGATTGTACAGTTGGAAAGCTCCTAGAAGATCAGTTTGGGATTGGCTGATAGCCTAAAGGTTGTTTTGGATGTTTTACCGTCTGTCTCATGCGTCGTCTTGTCTTTTTCTGGTAGACATGTGGACCTCTGTGGGCTCAGAAATGTGGCAGTCAGTATTACTACCCAGGGATCTGTGCAGAAGTCAACCCTCTCTTCAACCCCCTGTCTTCATTCTCACCTGCCCTTCAGAGTAAGAGTCCACAATAATTTTTACATGTGTATCCTTAGAATAAGAATTCTGTATTGTTTTCACCTTTGATTAAAAGTATAAATGAAGTCCTACTGTATACCATATTTAACGCCCCTTTGTAATTGGAGTTATACATGGCTACCATCTTTCCAGCTTGTGGGGGTCCCATGGATATTGCTATTGTCTTGGATGGCTCTAACAGTATATATCCCTGGCCACCAGTTGTGGCTTTCCTCAAGAAACTGTTGGAGAACTTGGATATTGGACCTGACAATACTCAGGTAAGTGGGATCACAGTTGTGTACTGTACATTCATTTCTACCTGGGCTCAGGTAGAATGAAATGCCACGACTGACATTTATTTATAGGAATTGTCAAAAGCCGGATGCAATCGACAATGCAGCTTTTAAAGGGAATGTTCCTGCGTTCTAGGAGATCTCATTCACGATAAACAATGCATATTTAGAAATTGCCTTTAAAAGCCGCATTGCCGACAACCCACTGTCGGATTGAATCCTGGCCCAAGTAAATGACATGCATTTGTCCTATCAGTTTGTTTGTTGACTTTATGTTTTTGCTTTCAGGTAAGTATTATACAGTACGCGGTTGATCCGGCTTTTGAATTCTATCTGAACTCCTACAAAACCAAAGACTCAATCATTGCGGCCGCAGCGAACATACCCCAGAAGTCAGGCCTGGAGACTAACACCTTCCGGGCCATTGAATTTGCCAGGTGCGTCTCAGTGAGCAACACTTTCCCTGCCTGCAATGCCAACATTCTCAGTCATTTCCTCTTGTTTTCTGGTAGTCAATGGGTCCTTAGGTGACTGTGACCTCATGTATTCTAAATAAACAGATCCTGCCTCTGTTGACTCAACATATTTATAAAAAGACTTGAACAAAAGGATTAGAATCTCTATTTGCAAACTGAAAACCCCCCAAAGAGGAGGTTAGAATGGAACACTGGAATAGAATAGAAAGGAATAGAACACTTGGAAGAATGGAATTCAATGGAATCCAACACAATAAAATGTGTTCAGAACAAGCGTTTTAGAAGCTATTTCTTTACATGCTTATTGCTATTGACTTGGGTTTGAGACGGATGTTGCTGTTTGACACCTATCGAGTGTGTATCTCAGACGGCAGGCGTTCCTGCCTACGAACGGTGCCCGACCTGGAGCCAGCAAGGTGATGGTGGTGGTGACGGATGGAGAGTCTCACGACAAGGGCCTCAAAGACGACGTCATCGGGAAGTGTGAGCAGGAGAAGATCACCCGGTTTGGTATTGCTGTAAGTTAATATCACATTTAGCTTGACTTTATATATCTAGGTTTGTCTCTCTTTAGCAAAAGGCACATAGGTATACGTATATACAGTGTTGAGTGTGAGGTATTAACATTTACTGTTTGATCCCTTTATAACATGACATTTTTATGTTTTATTAATCGTCCCTTTCATTCTAATATAAATCGCTTTAAAATGTATTATTTATTATGTTTCTAGGTCCTCGGGTATTACATAAGGAATGACATCGACACTAAAAACCTGATTGCTGAGATCAAGTCCATCGCCAGTACCCCGACAGACAGGTACTTCTTTAATGTGTCAGCTGAGGAAGCTCTACTTGAGATCGCTGGAACTCTGGGAGACAGAATCTTCAATATAGAGGGTACACTACTGTTTTCTAAAGTCATTTATTCAGAATTTTTAATAGAGGTCAAATTTGTATCCATAACGAAAAAATATCGACCTATATACATTCCAACAATATGAATGGATCTTGAAGACAAGACCTTTTAAGAAGGTAGCAGTCTTACTCTGTACAGGACAGTAAACAAAGCCACTAATCTTTTCATTGTGTGTTGTCTCGAGACAGGTACTGGGAAAGGGGGTGATTTTCAGATGGAGATGTCCCAAGTGGGCTTCAGTGCACACCAAACCAAGAAGCAGGTATGTATGGGCTAAGGATACTATCACACAAACCTCCACATGTATTTCCAACCTGTAAGCCACTATTCAGCATGTTTAAACAAGCCATTCTCTCCCAATTGTTCTAGAATATGATGATGCTGGGTGCAGTGGGGGCCTATGGCTGGAGTGGTACTGTGGTTCACTACACTCCTCAGAAATCAGACATCTTCCCCAAGACGGCCTTCGAGAACATTCTAGAGGACAGAAACCACAGTTCACTATTAGGTATGTGAGTTTGATATGTTTTACAAGTCAATATTTACTCCTTTATCTTCATTTTAAGCAGTGCTGTTTTATTGTTGGTTTATCATACAGCACCAAGCCAATCTTACGCCTCTCAAACTAAATATATCTTGATTTACAGTGTGACTGGCAGTAAGACCTCTAGCACTGGATATTGATACAATCCATAATGTTCTGTTTGGCTGTTCGGTTCAGGCTACTCTGTGACAACGCTGAATGATGGCAGCACGGAGTACTACGTGGCTGGCGCTCCTCGGTCCAACCACACTGGACAGGTCATAGTGTACATCATCAACAGCAAGGGACAACCCACCGTCATAGACTCCCAGAGAGGAGATCAGGTACAGAGAAGAGCATGTACCTTTTTTCTGGTGGTAGATGTCATAGCTTTCTATTATCTCTGTTCTCTCTATTATCTCTGTGTGATCTATCATATCTGACTTGTTAATGTTGTTATCCTTTGTTTCTGCTCACTGGCTCTGAAGATACTGTGTGTTCCATGTGCTTACTATTCTGTAGATAGGCTCTGAGGATACTGTGTGTTCCATGTGCTTTCTATTCTGTAGATAGGCTCTGAGGATACTGTGTGTTCCATGTGCTTTCTATTCTGTAGATAGGCTCCTACTATGGCAGTGTACTCTGTCCTCTGGATGTGGATAAAGATGGTGTGTCTGATATACTGCTGGTCGGCGCTCCCATGTTCATGAATGAACAGAAGAAGGAGACTGGGAAGGTCTATCTCCTCTCTTTCACCAAGGTAAGCCACACATACTGCACTCTACTGCACTGTACTGTACTCTACTGTACAGCACTGTGCTGTACTTTACTGTACTGCACAGTGCTGTATTCTACTGTACTGTACTCTACTGTACTGTACTCTACTGTGCTGTACTCTACTGTGCAGTATTGTACTGTACTGTGACCTACTGTAGTATACTGTACTGTACTCTACTGTGCAGTATTGTACTCTACTCTACTGTACTGTAACCTACTGTAGTCTACTGTACTGTACTCTACTGTACTGTAACCTACAGTAGTCTACTGTACTGTAATCTACTGTACTGTAATCTACTGTACTGTACTCTACTGTACTGTAACCTACTGTAGTCTACTGTACTGTACTTTGAGATACTCTGAGATATCTACTGCAGCCGTCATCCTCCACATACAACACCCGTTCTGCCAGTCACATTCTGTTAAAGGTCCCCAAAGCACACACATCCCTGGGTCACTCGTCTTTTCAGTTTGCTGCAGCTAGCGACTGGAACGAGCTGTAACAAACACTCAAACTGGACAGTTTTATCTCAATCTCTTCATTCAATAACTCAATCATGGACACTCTTACTGACAGTTGTGGCTGCTTTGCGTGATGTATTGTTGTCTCTACCTTCTTGCCCTTTGTGCTGTTGTCTGTGCCCAACAATGTTTGTACCCTGTTTTGTGCTGCTACCATGTTGTGCTGCTGCCATGTTGTGTTGCTACTATGTTGTTGTCATGTCGTGTTGCTACCATGCTGTGTTGTCATGTGTTGCTGTCATGCTATGTTGTAATCTTAGGTCTCTCTTTATGTAGTGTTGTCTCTCTTGTCGTGATGTGTGTTTTGTCCTATATTTTTTTATTTATTATTATTTTTAATCCCTGCCCCCATCCCCGCAGGAAGCCTTTTGCCTTTTGGTAGGCCGTCAATGTAAATAAGAATTTGTTCTTAACTGACTTGCCTAGTTAAATAAAGGTTCAATCAATGTTTGTTTTTTTATACTGTACTCTACTCTACTATACTGTAACCTACTGCAGTCTACTATATGTACTGTACTGTACTCTACTATACTGTAACCTACTGCAGTCTACTATATGTACTGTACTCTACTCTACTATAGTGTACTCTACTCTACGGTACTGTAACCTACTCCCAAAGCTTTCTCATGACAATGCCCGGCACATCTTCCTAAAGCCTTTCATCTCTTTTTTGAGGGCAGACCCAATACTGTATATTTCATCTAATGCTTTCAAGTTGGTGTACACACCACAACTTCTGAGCACAGTGGTTCAGGACATTGTGAAAGAGATCATCCTGAGCACACTTACAATATATTCAATACGAATTATTTTGCATTGGTGTTTCTAGGGCATCCTAAGTGACCAGGGGATCCTGAAGGGTCCGTCCCCGGCGGACAACGCTCGTTTTGGGATGTCCATCTCAGCGGTGCCTGACCTCAACATGGATGGTTACAGTGATGTAGTGGTGGGAGCCCCGCTGGAAGACAACAACAGGGGGGTCATTTATGTCTTCAACGGGGACAAGAAGAAACTGAGGACACAGTGTTCTCAGGTAGCGACAGGACTCAACACTGTCCTCTGAATACAGACCTGCTGATGATGCAGATGGTACTCAGGCTGTTAGAATTCAGCCAACGTGAGCATTGGATGTGAGATCCAGTTGTGAGATCATCTTTAATCCTGTTCATTTCAGAGAATCCTGGGCTCCAAGCTGGACCCTGCATTGAAGTATTTTGGGCGGTCCCTTGACGCCAACTCCGACCTAAACGATGACACCATCCCAGATGTATCAGTGGGGGCTTATGGGAAGGTGGTCCAGCTCTGGTGAGATTCGCTAGTTTCTTCTCTTTTCTTTGTTTTAACCCTGTTCCACTCCCCCTCTTCAGAGGTCAACTATATAATTTTGTTTCCCACAATTCCAACACGTCCCACTCAAGTTGCCAGCTGTTCTTAGCAGCTGGCCAAATTATTTTGGGTGACAGTAACTCTAAACCAAACCAATGGAATTACAGTAGGTTGTGAGAGAAACATCCAATACTTGTCTCCTCAAGTTTTAGTTGACTGAGGGAGATGTGCTGTCTCATGGACAGCTTGGTCTTAACTGTGTGAACTACTTGAGTGTTGTTATCTCGTCCCACTCCATATGAAGAGCAGAACAGCTAGCTGAAATACTATGCTGTCCATTCCCCGCTGGGTCTGACACTGCTGCTAAAGCCACTTCTACATAGCTGCTGATATATCATTATTTAAAGAATCAATCAATCAGTCAGTCAGCCAATTAAGCAATCAATTAACCAATACAGGAATGAATCAATCAACCAATCTAAAGTTGACTCCTACAGTATGACTTAATGATTAGGATTATGACAAGAATACTCAGTAGATTGTTCCTCTCCCAGGTCTCGAGGTCTGGCCGTGGTGACAGCGAGGGCGACCTTTAACCCAGACAAGGTCAACATCCTGAGTAAGACGTGCAGGGTCAGTGGGAGGCTGGTGTCCTGCTTCAATACCACTGTCTGTTTCAGTGCAACCTTCAGGCCCAACATATCTGTAGGACCTGTAGGTAAGCCCTGCTTTCCTGTGTCAATCTATCTCTCTCTTTCTCCTTCTCTTCCACTTCCTCTCTCTCCCCCTCTCTCTCTCTCGCTCTCTCCTTCTCTTGCTCTCTCCCTCTCCCTTCCCCTCTCCACAGTCACTGTCATATCAGTGGTCACGCTCAGTATTACAGGGGCTTCTCACATCATAGCAATGGTCTTAGCGCCCTCTAATTGTGTCTTGTTGCCTCTGTTACGTCTCACCTCAGCTCTCAGGTACAACCTGACCCTGGATGCTGATCTCCAGTCGTCTCGTGTCACCTCCAGAGGTCAGTTCAGTAACTCGGAGAGAGTCCTGCAGAAAGACATCAGGGTTTCCACCAGGGAGGTCTGTGACACCTATGAGGTCTTTGTTCAGGTAAAGATAGATAATATGAAATGGTTTGATGATGGTTTGCTGAATGAAGTGTGTCTGGTTTTCCTCCTTCATCAGGTCTTATTGAATTACTGTGTTCATTTTGAATGGAGGAAGCATCCTTTCAACAACACTTAAAGGGACAATCCGCAGTTGAAACAATAACAAAGCATAAGCACTCTCAAATTCATAGACAGAGCTATGGATGCAAGGACTGACCAATCCATGATATAAAAAGTATAGTTTAAACCATGTTTTGAGGCTATACAGTTGTTGTTCACATTTACATTGTTTACAAACATTAGAGTAAAACAAGCTTATATTTAAGGTACTGATGGGGTACGACAGTTGAACTAAGCTCATGAGGCATTTACAGTGGGGAGAACAAGTATTTGATACACTGCCGATTTTGCAGGTTTTCCTACTTACAAAGCATGTAGAGGTCTGTAATTTTTATCATAGGTACACTTCAACTGTGAGAGACGGAATCTAAAACAAAAATCCAGAAAATCACATTGTATGATTTTTAAGTAATTAATTTGCATTTTATTGCATGACATAAGTATTTGATACATCAGAGAAGCAGAACTTAATATTTGGTACAGAAACCTTTGTTTGCAATTACAGAGATCATACGTTTCCTGTAGTTCTTTACCAGGTTTGCACACACTGCAGCAGGGATTTTGGCCCACTCCTCCATACAGACCTTCTCCAGATCCTTCAGGTTTCGGGGCTGTCGCTGGGCAATACGGACTTTCAGCTCCCTCCAAAGATTTTCTATTGGGTTCATCTCTGGAGACTGGCTAGGCCACTCCAGGACCTTGAGATGCTTCTTACGGAGCCACTCCTTAGATGCCCTGGCTGTGTGTTTCGGGTCATTGTCATGCTGGAAGACCCAGCCACGACCCATCTTCAATGCTCTTACTGAGGGAAGGAGGTTGTTGGCCAAGATCTCGCGATACATGGCCCCATCCATCCTCCCCTCAATACGGTGCAGTCGTCCTGTCCCCTTTGCAGAAAAGCATCCCCAAAGAATGATGTTTCCACCTCCATGCTTCACGGTTGGGATGGTGTTCTTGGGGTTGTACTCATCCTTCTTCTTCCTCCAAACACGGAGAGTGGAGTTTAGACCAAAAAGCTTTATTTTTGTCTCATCAGACCACATGACCTTCTCCCATTCCTCCTCTGGATCATCCAGATGGTCATTGGCAAACTTCAGACGGGACTGGACATGCGATGGCTTGAGCAGGGGGACCTTGCGTGCGCTGCAGGATTTTAATCCATGACGGCGTAGTGTGTTACTAATGGTTTTCTTTGAGACTGTGGTCCCAGCTCTCTTCAGGTCATTGACCAGGTCCTGCCGTGTAGTTCTGGGCTGATCCCTCACCTTCCTCATGATCATTGATGCCCCACGAGGTGAGATCTTGCATGGAGCCCCAGGCCGAGGGTGATTGACCGTCATCTTGAACTTCTTCCATTTTCTAATAATTGCGCCAACAGTTGTTGCCTTCTCACCAAGCTGCTTGCCTATTGTCCTGTAGCCCATCCCAGCCTTGTGCAGGTCTACAATTTTAGCCCTGATGTCCTTACACAGCTCTTTGGTCTTGGCCATTGTGGAGCGGTTGGAGTCTGTTTGATTGAGTGTGTGGACAGGTGTCTTTTATACAGATAACGAGTTCAAACAGGTGCAGTTAATACAGGTAATGATTGGAGAACAGGAGGGCTTCTTAAAGAAGAACGAACAGGTCTGTGAGAGCCGGAATTCTTACTGGTTGGTAGGTGATCAAATACTTATGTCATGCAATAAAATGCAAATTAATTACTTAAAAATCATACAATGTGATTTTCTGGATTTTTGTTTTAGATTCCGTCTCTCACAGTTGAAGTGTACCTATGATAAAAATTACAGACCTCTACATGCTTTGTAAGTAGGAAAACCTGCAAAATCGGCAGTGTATCAAATACTTGTTCTCCCCACTGTATATTCTTCAAGAATCAATTGGTACATATCATTAATATATCAATCTCTTTAAAAAATAAATATATTATTATTTGAAGAACATTGCCAAGACTCATATTTTCATATATGTATAAACATTAAAAAGGATATAAATTACACTACATTGCTGTATTCTCATGTGGTTTTCCTTATACAATTCCAATAATGTTACTAAGTTCTGATCCTGCAGAGAATTAGCTATGTACAGTATGTAGCTAAAATCTTGTACAATGTTTGTTGTGTTGCACATGTTCCCAGTCAAATGAATTAAACGAATCAAATAAATCCTATCTTATTGTCTGACAGGAGGCCCCTGACTTTGTGAGCTCCATCGGGCTGCGTGTGGACATCGCTCTGCATGACCCAGACTCCAGTCCTGTTCTAGATGTCCTCCGTCCTACCTCATGGGAGTTCTTTGTGAGTTTCAATAATATGTGATAGAGCATACAGTACCAGTATAATGTTTGGACACACCTACTCATTCCAGGGTCTTTATTTTTACTATTTTCTACATTGTAGAATAGTAGTGAAGAAATAACACATATGGAATAATGTAGTAAACACAAAAGTGTTAAACAAATCAGAACATTTTATATTTGAGATTCTTCAAAGTAGCCACCCTTTGCCTTGATGACAGCTTTGCACACTCTTGGCAGTTGCTTGAAGTTTTTTTAAGTGTCTATTGATAGTAGTATCTGTGCTTTATGTGTTAGTGCAGGGCTAGGGTTAGGGTTAGGGTTGTGGTTGGGGTTAGGGTTAGGATTAGGGCTAGGGTTAGGGTTAGGGTTAGGGTTAGGGTTGGGGTTGTGGTTGAGGCTAGGATTAGGGCTAGGGTTAGGGCTAGGGTTAGGGCTAGTGTTAGTGTTAGTGTTAGGGTTGGGGTTGTGGTTGTGGTTGAGGCTAGGGCTAGGGCTAAGGGTTAAGGTTAGTGCTAGGGTTAGGGCTAAGGCTAGGGTTAGGGTTAGGGTTAGAGCTAGGGTTAGGGTTGGGGTTGAGGCTAGGGTTAGGGCTAGGGTTCTGGTTGAGACTAGGTTTGTGGTTGAGGCTAGGGTTAGGGCTAGGGTTGTGGTTGAGGCTAGGGCTAGGGTTAGGGTTGTGGTTGAGGCTAGGGTTAGGGCTAGGGTTGTGGTTGAGGCTAGGGTTAGGGTTGTGGTTGAGACTAGGTTTGTGGTTGAGGATAGGGCTAGGGTTGTGGTTGTGGTTGAGGTTAGGGTTGTGGTTGAGGTTAGGGTTAGGGCTAGGGTTAGGGTTGTGGTTGAGGCTAGGGCTAGGGTTAGGGTTGTGGTTGAGGCTAGGGTTAGGGTTGTGGTTGAGGCTAGGGTTAGGGTTGTGGTTGTGGTTGAGGCTAGGGTTAGGGTTAGGGTTGAGGCTAGGGTTAGGGTTGTGGTTGAGGCTAGGGTTAGGGTTGTGGTTGAGGCTAGGGCTAGGGTTAGGGTTGTGGTTGAGGCTAGGGTTAGGGCTAGGGTTAGGGTTGAGGCTAGGGTTAGGGCTAGGGTTAGGGTTGAGTCTAGGGTTAGGGTTAGGGTTGAGGCTAGGGTTAGGGCTAGGGTTGATGGTTAGGGCTAGGGTTGTGGTTGAGGCTAGGGTTGTGGTTGAGGCTAGGGTTAGGGCTAGGGTTGTGGTTGAGGCTAGGGTTAGGGCTAGGGTTAGGGTTGAGGCTAGGGTTAGGGCTAGGGTTAGGGTTGTGGTTGAGGCTAGGGTTAGGGTTAGGGTTGTGGTTGAGGATAGGGTTAGGGTTAGGGCTAGGGTTGTGGTTGAGGCTAGGGCTAGGGTTAGGGCTAGGGTTGTGGTTGAGGCTAGGGTTGTGGTTGAGGATAGGGTTAGGGCTAGGGTTGTGGTTGAGGCTAGGGTTAGGGCTAGGGTTAGGGTTGAGTCTAGGGTTAGGGTTAGGGTTGAGGCTAGGGTTAGGGCTAGGGTTGATGGTTAGGGCTAGGGTTGTGGTTGAGGCTAGGGTTGTGGTTGAGGCTAGGGTTA
The DNA here is from genome assembly GCF_045679555.1 of Salvelinus alpinus. NCBI lineage: Eukaryota > Metazoa > Chordata > Actinopteri > Salmoniformes > Salmonidae > Salvelinus > Salvelinus alpinus. Next base: position 106,674,462 of record NC_092086.1, read on the forward strand.
GGGCTAGGGTTGTGGTTGAGGCTAGGGTTAGGGCTAGGGTTAGGGTTGAGGCTAGGGTTAGGGCTAGGGCTAGGGTTAGGGTTGTGGTTGAGGCTAGGGTTAGGGTTAGGGTTGTGGTTGAGGATAGGGTTAGGGTTAGGGCTAGGGTTGTGGTTGAGGCTAGGGCTAGGGTTAGGGCTAGGGTTGTGGTTGAGACTAGGTTTGTGGTTGAGGATAGGGCTAGGGTTGTGGTTGTGGTTGTGGTTGAGGTTAGGGTTGTGGTTGAGGTTAGGGTTAGGGCTAGGGTTAGGGTTGTGGTTGAGGCTAGGGTTAGGGCTAGGGTTAGGGTTGTGGTTGAGGGTTAGGGTTGAGGTTAGGGCTAGGGCTAGGGTTAGGGTTGTGGTTGAGGCTAGGGTTAGGGCTAGGGTTGAGGTTAGGGTTAGGGCTAGGGTTAGGGTTGTGGTTGAGGGTTAGGGTTGAGGTTAGGGCTAGGGTTAGGGCTAGGGTTAGGGTTGTGGTTGAGGGTTTGGGTTGAGGCTGAGGTTAGAGTTGAAATGGGATGTAGAACTGGGATGTAGAACTGGGATGTAGAACTGGGATAGGGCACCTCCACATCTGAATTCCCAATTCAACCCCTAAACAGAGTGTCATGTCTCTCTCAACACTTAACACAGATCCCATTCTCCAAAGACTGTGGCTCTGACGAGCTGTGTGAGAGTGACCTGCTCTTGAACGTCAAGAAAGGAGAGATGATTCCCAGGTGAGATCTGACACTCTCAATCCAGCATAGTAAATCCATACTGAACACGGCGCTCAATGGTGCAGGCTACCTGGCCTTTATTGGCATAGCGGAAACATATGTTTACATTGCCAAAGCATGTGAAACACAACAAACAAAAGTGAAATAAGAAATCAGAAATTAACATAAGATCTCATGAATAACAAACACAGTATTCCAAAATGTTTTTCTGTGGGACCGGACAAATAAGTCATTTTCTGTTCTGCTGGTCAGCTTTAGTGGGAATAAACTTCCTCTATCAAGCCTTGCTGGTTAAAGAAAATACATTCAGATTGTTTCATAAATTGAAAGACAGAGGCCAGGATTCAAACACACCACAATATAGCAACATTGTACTGAACTTGACATTTAAAATCAATTTCCCTGACATGATATCATTTACAGTAAACACTCTGGATGTCGACTCAAACATAATTACCTTTAACAGTTAAGTGCAGTGCGATTTGTTTGAATCCCAGCGAGTCATTATGGTACAGACAGACAGTACAGACACACAGTACAGACAGACAGACAGACAGTACAGAACAGACAGGACAGAACAGACAGACATACATTACAGATGAGACAGACAGACAGACAGACAGACATTACAGAACAGACAGACAGACATTACAGAATAGACAGACAGACATTACAGACCAGACAGACATACAGACATTACAGGCAGACAGACATTACAGACCAGACAGACAGTACAGACATTACAGACAGACAGACAGACAGACAGACAGACAGACAGACAGACAGACAGACAGTACAGACCAGACAGACAGTACAGACAGACATTACAGACCAGACAGTACAGACAGACATTACAGACATACATTACAGACCAGACAGACAGACAGACATTACAGACAGACATTACAGACATACATTACAGACATACATTACAGACCAGACAGACAGACAGACATTACAGACAGACATTACAGACCAGACAAACAGACAGACATTACAGACAGACAGACAGACAGTACAGACAGACAGCACCTCGGCCAATCAGAGCATGATATATTTTATTTTCACTGCTCCAGTTAATGGTGACACTGTTAAAGGATTCCCCATCATTATATATTGTCTTCATTATAAAGCACTGGAACAGTCTCACCCCATCATTATATATTGTCTTCATTATAAAGCACTGGAACAGTCTCACCCCATCATTATATATTGTCTTCATTATAAAGCACTGGAACAGTCTCACCCCATCATTATATATTGTCTTCATTATAAAGCACTGGAACAGTCCCACTCACATACTGCAGGTATATTTTAACATTCATTCTCACCCCCTCTGTATTGTTTTGAGTAAAATGAGTGTTGTGTTTTGCAGCTCATCTAAGATGTTGGTCAGCTTTAAGAACAAGAGGCTGTCCTTCACTGTGTCTGTGACCAACAAGAAGGAGAATGCATACAACACCCGAGTCATGGCCACATACTCCAAAAACCTCTTCTACGCCTCCATCACTCCTCCAGTATGGATCAGCCTCTTTGATTTTTAGCATGACACCCACTATAGGATGACTATTTGCATATTTATTAGTAAACATTCCCTAAAATTGTGTGATTAATTTCAGAGTGATGAAACAGAGGTGAAGTGTAGCTCCACCCGAGAGACTCGTAGCCTCTCGTGCCAGGTGGGATACCCAGCTTTAAGGAAGAACCAGGAGGTAAGACCTGACGACAAACAGAAAGACTATGAGCGTGTGTGTAGCTCTCTCTCTCTCTCCTTGTCAGCCAGGGTTGTCGTTTCCTAAACAATACACATCTGTTCCCTGCAGGTGACATTTGTAATCAACTTTGACTTCAACCTGAATCAACTGCAGACCGAAGCCGACGTGAGCTTTGAAGCTCTAAGGTAGGAGTACACAGAACTTGCTTGTTTGTTGATTACATAGTAATCTCTCTTAGTCCTATGGATCTTCTGTTACATGACTGATTGATTGATTGCATGTGCTTATTACAGTGACAGCACAGAGGTGAACCCCTCAGACAACCACGCCTCTATCTCCATCCCTGTCCACTATGACTCAGAGATCGCTCTCTCCAGGGAAGCAAATCTCAATTTCTACGTGGTTGACATGGACAATGAGGTGAAGACCACAGTGAATACTTTCAATGACATCGGCCCTGAGTTAAAATTCTCTCTGAAGGTGAGAAATAATGCACAAACAGGTACACAGTCATAATGTGTCAGTCAGTGGTAAAATACTTCCCCCCCTTGTGGTAGAAATGGTAAGACAAGTGTTTTCTCTTCTGTTCAGGTTTCTACAGGGAATTTCCCAGTGAATATTGCCTACCTCACAGTCTCACTGCCCAGCGATACAGCAGGAGGCAACCCATTACTGTATGTGACAGGAGTCAACACTGCACCTGTGAGTAAAAATAACCAGTCAACCTGTCTCTAAATAACTAGGCATGGCCCAGGGTTGCTGGTTCAAATCCCAGGTTTGATGGGGAGAATCTGTCAAGAATTACCTTTCTGATGGACTTAGTTATATTTGAAAGAGATTGACTGTTGCCCTCTTGTTGTTCTGCAGGCTGGAGATGTTAGCTGTGAAGTAGCCAGCCTCGTCAATCCTCTGAAGATCAGTGAGAAGCCCTACACACCATCCTTCTCCAAGGAGAACCTCATGGGCACAGAGGAGCTGGTGCGTTTGTGTGTGTATTTTTTGTGACAGAGAGAGACAAAGATAGGTTCATAGTTTTACATCTAATGATATCCTCTGAATGCATATCAGGGTCATTCCTACGATGGTTCACAGTTTTACATCTAATGATATCCTCTGAATGCATATCAGGGTCATTCCTACGATGGTTCACAGTTTTACATCTAATGATCTCCTCTGAATGCATATCAGGGTCATTCCTACGATGGTTCACAGTTTTACATCTAATGATCTCCTCTGAATGCATATCAGGGTCATTCCTACGATGGTTCACAGTTTTACATCTAATGATCTCCTCTGAATGCATATCAGGGTCATTCCTACGATGGTTCACAGTTTTACATCTAATGATATCCTCTGAATGCATATCAGGGTCATTCCTACGATGAGGTGCCTTTTGGAACTCATAACTTTTGAGGAAAAGGTATATATATTTAAAAGAAAAATAGCATTCTAATCAGAAAAAAGGACATATTGAAAAACATATTGGTCAAGCTCAGGCACTTATTTGTTTTTTCAGGTTCTTTTTATAACCTGTCAGGTGCATAATCCTAACAGGGTGGACATTTGGAGCCCAAATTCAAATCAAATCAAAATCAAATGTTATTGGTCACATACACATATTTAGCATATGTTATTGTGGGTGTAGTGAAATGCTTGTGTTCCTAGCTCCAACATTGCAGTAGTATCTAACAATTCACAACAATACGCACACATCTAAAAGTAAAAGAATGGAATTAAGAAATATATACATTTTAGGACGAGCAATGTTGGAGTGGCATTGACTAAAATACAGTAGAATACAGTATATACATATGAAATGAGTAAAGCAGTATGTAACATTATTACAGTGACTAGTGTTCCATTATTACAGTGACTAGTGTTCCATTATTACAGTGACTAGTGTTCCATTATTACAGTGACTAGTGTTCCATTATTACAGTGACTAGTGTTCCATTATTACAGTGGCTAGTGTTCCATTATTACAGTGACTAGTGTTCCATTATTACAGTGACTAGTGTTCCATTATTACAGTGACTAGTGTTCCATTATTACAGTGACTAGTGTTCCATTATTACAGTGACTAGTGTTCCATTATTACAGTGACTAGTGTTCCATTATTACAGTGACTAGTGTTCCATTATTACAGTGACTAGTGTTCCATTATTACAGTGACTAGTGTTCCATTATTACAGTGGCTAGTGTTCCATTATTACAGTGGCTAGTGTTCCATTATTACAGTGACTAGTGTTCCATTATTACAGTGACTAGTGTTCCATTATTACAGTGACTAGTGTTCCATTATTACAGTGACTAGTGTTCCATTATTACAGTGACTAGTGTTCCATTATTACAGTGACTAGTGTTCCATTATTACAGTGACTAGTGTTCCATTATTACAGTGGCTAGTGTTCCATTATTACAGTGACTAGTGTTCCATTATTAATGTGACCAGTGATTCCATGTACATAAGGCAGCAGCCTCTAATGTGCAGGGTTGAGTTACCAGGTGGTAGCCGGCTAGTGATGGCCAAGAAATGACACACAAAAAAGAAAAATACTGCAAAGTTGCTTAGGAGCTAGAAGCAGTGCTGTCATGTCTGTCAACGCCATCTTTGTTCAAATTAGCCATAGCTCTGTGAGCAAGCAAGTTTGAGCTAGCATAATGTTGAACACTTGAACAGGATTTTAACTTCTCTATCAAACATATTTTAACATTTTGAAATGTGGTTGATTTTTCTCTATAATTAAGCCTAGCAGGGTGTAAATGTATGAGTGGGACATACAGACTAACAACATGAAACATGGAAGAATAGATAAAGCTGAGTGTTTACATTTATTTAGCTTTGCACTTGTCACGCCCTGCCCTTAGAGAGCCGTTTTATTCTCTATTTGGTTAGGTCGGGGTGACAGCACTATTGTTTTCCCACCAAAGAAATGATGACACTTCCTGAATGTGGTGTCATTGTAGGAAGGGGTTGTTTTCTTAAATTGAGAATTAAAACAAACTAACAGGGTGGAAAGGGATATCAGGGACACTCAGCAAATCTTAAATAAAATAATAATAAATACAATAATCATGAAGGAAAAAACATTATTGATGAGAGAGAATGTAAATAGGGCTATAAAATAATGAAGAAAGATTTGAATTATGTTATTACTTTAAGGCTTATATTTCTTGTGGAAGTTGATGAATAACACGCGAGGACATGGCAAAAACACCAACATCCACTGAAACAAAGTGTTCAAAATGCAGAAAATTCCCTTTCAAGATCCTTATTTTTGTTTTTTTAAGGTAAAGGACACCTGACCTTATATTTAACATTTTATTAAATATATTTTACATTTTACACTAAAAACAGAAGTGATATTTCCTCGGGACAGAAAAGGCCCCGCATGGTTGGAATTACCCATCTATTGTTTTCGGATTCTTCCAGAACTGTAAGACAGCCAAGTGCCAGCCTATGAAATGTGTCCTGAAAGACATGGGGATGATGAGCGATTTCTTTGTGAACGTGACCACACGGATATGGAACGGTACCTTTGCTGCTGTAAGTATAGATAGACAAATTAATCTGTTCCTCATCATTTACATGCTTGCTTCTCCTCCTCTTTAATGGTGTCCAGACATCACCTCATTAATCCTCCTCTTGTGTTGTCTCTGAGCAGTCCTCATTCCAGTCCACTGTGCTGACTGTGAGCACAGAGATAGAGACTTCCCAACCTGAACTGCTGGTCATCTCTCACAAGCACCTGACGGTACTGGACTAATATATCAAATACATTTCAATACACCTTAATGTTATATCTTTGATGTCCAGGCAGAGTTTGTTAATTTGTACAAGTTCAATGTGTTTAGATGACCAGCATATTAACAGCTACACTCCTTGTATTGCCTGACTGCTGGTGTGAAACATCCTGTCTTCTCCTGAACACTGTCATCTGTCTCCTGACCTGTCTGCAGGTTGGCGTCACCATCAGTAAACCAGGGGTGAAAGGGGAGATCCCTGTAGGCGTTATTGTGGGCAGTGTGATTGGAGGCCTGCTTCTATTGGCTCTCGTCATTGGCCTGCTTTGGAAGGTATGTGCCAGTCTTTTGCACTTTATGATGTAAAACTCTCTTATACTGAACTACTGAAAAATAGCAGATGCTCTGAGCTATCCTAACAAGACCAGCTAGCCTTACCTCAGTATCCTTCCACATTGTAAATATGGTATTAGAACTGACCCTGTATATACAGCGCTCTCCGTAATTATTGGGACAGTGAAGCATTTTTTCTTGTTTTGGCTCTATACTCCAAAGGTTTGGATTTGTCTGCACTTTAACCTCATAGTCATTGTTTGATTTCAAATCCAAACTTTTGGAGTATAGAGCCAAAATAAAAAATAAAAAAAATGCTTCACTGTCTCAATTATTATGGAGGGCAGCGTAGCTTCTTACTTTGTCATGTTCTTATTGCTTAGCGTGTGTTTTTGTTCTACCTTGTTATATTTAGTGTTACATTGATATTGATTACTGCATTGTTAGGTTTGGAGCTTGCAAGAAAGGCATTTCACGGGCACTTGTGCATGTGTCATTAAAAACGTGAAACATGAAATACTCCTGCGTCATCTCTTATTCTTCCTTCACGTCTTCTGTTTGTGTGCCTTTCTCTCCCTCTGTCTCACTCTCGCTCTGTCTCTCTCTGTCTCTCCTCCCAGTTTGGTTTCTTCAGGAGAAAGTACCAGCAGCTGATGAAAAACACTGATGAAGACCAGGCGGAGACCGAGGGTCTGCAGGAGAACGCAGCAGCGTGAGAACCAGGCGCAGGAAAGAACCCATCTTAGAAACCACAATGTGCCAACAGACTGAGAACACAATGACCAAAGACCACAACCACACACAAACTGAACAAACGTGATTTGTTCATACATATTGATCAAATGGCTTGTTAGTGGAAGGGGCTGTTTGGGTGGTGACTTTAACATGGTTTTGGTTGTGGAGTGAACAGAAACACATTGTTTGAGCATGTTAGAGAGTGTGTCTTGATTGGGACCAAAGAGACAACAGATTTTATTAGTGGAGGTAACATGATTCTCTAACCACCAAACACTTCCAAGCGAAGACCCCGTTATGTCGGCCATCTTGGATCCTCCATAGGGAAGTTATTTATCTACAGTGCATTTTTGCTGGCTGAATTCATACTTCAGTACTGGTATTCCTTTGTTGAGGCCTATTGTTGAGTAAGAAGCTTGTGTAGAGTAATTTGTCATATCAATTGATGTTATTGATATCAATTGTTGAAAAGCACAGTAGTACACTGTAAATAGCCTTTCAAATGGATATAGACAATAGTTTACACATGAGAGATTATGGACATTATCATATCATAGCATGTTATCATATGCTAGCATATGACGTTCTCGGTGCTTTACATTGCAGTGGGAGGGGTTTGGCATTATGTTGATGCCGAGGCATCCTTATTTGTCAAGGAGAAATTTACTTGAATATCAAAATAATAACAGAACATCAACAACCAATCTTTTCTACTTTCACTGAGGCACTTCCTGGCTTTGAGTATCTCAGTCACTGTTTTACAGAGACAACGCTGTATAATTACCCCAGCCATACAACTGCCTTGGGAGACACTGTGACGATGCTGTCTTTAGAATATACATCAGATTAATGTAAAAATTGATTCATTGTACTATTTGTAAAAATGTAGTGATATTAATCAAAGAAAGGCAGAGTTATTGAATGTGTAGAAAATAAGTATATTTATTGTGTGGTTTCTATATTAAATATGTATCATTCAAATATTTTATTATCAATAGATAAAACATAACACTTAAACAAGTGTTTTACTTATTCCTTACATAGCTATGGTGAAAATGCAATGTTTGAAGCACTTACCGGTTAATCTGTTTATTTTGTACAGTCATTGTATCATGATTGAGAGAAACAACAGCAACTAATTCATTGTAGGATACAGACGGTAGCAAAGAGTAAACTCTCTGAGATAATGTTTATGACATATATTTTTGCACTGATAGTTTTACAGGTGTTATTTCAAAGGGTACATACCACTTCCTTCATTACGATTTTCGAGCATTCATTTTTTTAATGACAATGTTATTGTGTTCATTGAACCTTTTGATTTTGTGTTGTAAATATGCTGATGGGGAATTTTATTTCATTAAAAGTTTACATACATAAAGGTGTGAATGACTTCATTTTTGTATTGTTTTGGACAGCTTTAGATTTACTGATACTGTGTGTGATATAATATTTGTCATAGAAAAGCTCCTAGATGAGGTCAGAGGTCAACTCTGTCCTGTCCACTGGCACTCCGTGTTCTCTTTCCAACAGGACTCGTCAGCTTCATACACCTCCTATCAAAGACAGAAAAAATCCCCCAGTATTAGCTTCCCGTTGAACTAATGCTGCGTCATAACCAAGTGGAAGGTGGTAATTACCAGTTGAGAATTCGTAAATAGCAGTTGGATGCATTCATGTGCTTTGAACTCATTGAGAAACGCTGATTGGCTAATGGCCAACAAGCTGCGTCAACCTTAAACCACAGCTATTATGATATTAAACAAATTATAATGTTAAAAAAACATATTAATAGATAGCTTTTTATGACTAAATGTTTTGTTGTTACATTAAACTGCCGAGAATTCTGTTATAGAGGTAATTTCTTTAGTAGGTCCTGTCAGAGGTCAGCATGTAGGAGAAGTCTGTGATCAGGATGATAGAAGTTACCCACTAGTAATTACCAGTTGGAGGGGCGTTCAATTAGATTATTCCAAGTCCAATGTGGTAAATACCACCTTCTCACTTGGTTATGAATTCAGCATAATGCACATATTCAAACTGTGTCAGACAGGCTTCAGACAGGCTCTGGAGCCGTGTCTGTCACTTGACAATGATTAGTTTCACGCAACTCTTACTTAATGAATAACCTATGCCTTGTGATCATTATGCAGAGCATTGTACCAAGTACACCATACATACATTTTGTAAACACTTTACATTAAGTTGCTCTTATACCTGTGTAGTAAAAATGTAATTATTACTATAATACTGTAACAACATTGTATTAACACATATAGCATTTCCGTGATGACAATAACTGGTCATCTGTATTTCAGTTGGTAGATCATGGTGTTTGTATCTCAGTTGGTAGAGCATGGTGCTTGTAACTCAGTTGGTAGATCATGGTGCTTGTAACTCAGTTGGTAGATCATGGTGCTTGTAACTCAGTTGGTAGATCATGGTGTTTGTAACTCAGTTGGTAGATCATGGTGTTTGTAACTCAGTTGGTAGATCATGGTGTTTGTAACTCAGTTGGTAGATCATGGTGTTTGTAACTCAGTTGGTAGATCATGGTGCTTGTAACACAGTTGGTAGAGCATGGTGCTTGTAACTCAGTTGGTAGAGCATGGTGCTTGTAACTCAGTTGGTAGATCATGGTGCTTGTAACTCAGTTGGTAGATCATGGTGCTTGTAACTCAGTTGGTAGATCATGGTGTTTGTAACTCAGTTGGTAGATCATGGTGTTTGTAACTCAGTTGGTAGATCATGGTGTTTGTAACTCAGTTGGTAGATCATGGTGCTTGTAACTCAGTTGGTAGAGCATGGTGCTTGTAACTCAGTTGGTAGATCATGGTGTTTGTAACTCAGTTGGTAGATCATGGTGCTTGTAACTCAGTTGGTAGATCATGGTGTTTGTAACTCAGTTGGTAGATCATGGTGTTTGTAACTCAGTTGGTAGATCATGGTGTTTGTAACTCAGTTGGTAGATCATGGTGTTTGTAACTCAGTTGGTAGATCATGGTGTTTGTAACTCAGTTGGTAGATCATGGTGTTTGTAACTCAGTTGGTAGATCATGGTGTTTGTAACTCAGTTGGTAGATCATGGTGTTTGTATCTCAGTTGGTAGATCATGGTGTTTGTATCTCAGTTGGTAGATCATGGTGTTTGTATCTCAGTTGGTAGATCATGGTGCTTGTAACTCAGTTGGTAGATCATGGTGTTTGTAACTCAGTTGGTAGATCATGGTGTTTGTAACTCAGTTGGTAGATCATGGTGTTTGTAACTCAGTTGGTAGATCATGGTGTTTGTATCTCAGTTGGTAGATCATGGTGCTTGCAACGCCAGGAAAGTTGCTTTGATTGCCAGGACCACCCATACTGTATGCACGCATGACTAAGTCGCATTTGGATAAAAAATCTGTTAAATGGCATATATTATTATATTATTATTATATATTAGATTATCTGTCTGTAACTACATGATCAGGTGTTTTTACCTTCTTCCATATGGGCACGGTGGCTTTCAGGGTGTTTTTACCTTCTTCCGAATGGACAGGGTGGCTTTCAGGGTGTTTTTACCTTCTTCCGAATGGACAGGGTGGCTTTCAGGGTGTCTATACAGAACTGCACTGCCTCCAGAGAGTTCCCTCGGTGAGGAGATGAGATGCCGATGATCACACTGGCCTCATTCACAGGCACCAGCCTGGAAAACAGAAGAATAAACTTAGTCTTGTAGCAGTCTCTCATAAAGTTACAGTTCCCCACACATAGTCTCACATAGTAACATAGTTACTGTCTCAGAGTTACAACACTGTTATTAGGTAGATAGTTAGTTAGTTAGTTAGTTTACCAGGAATGTGACAAGGAGAGTGGTGTGAAGCTCACCCCAGTCGATGATGGACACAGATGTTCCTGACAGTGGGCCATCTTGCCCTGATGTCTGTGTAGATCTTCCTGAGTTCTGATTGGGCCATGGGGACATAGGCTTCATACTCCAACTGCACCACCTTCTTCCCCTCAAAATTGTTCCTTGTCGTCCCTGAAATTGGACTCATCAGACCAAAGGACACCAGTCTAATATCCATTCCTTGTGTTTCTTGGCCCAAGCAAGCCTCTTCTTCTTTTTGGTGTCCTTTAGTAGTGGTTTCTTTGCAACAATTCGACCATGAAGGCCTGATTCACACGGTCTTCTCTGAATAGTTGATGTTGAGATGTGTCTGTTACTTGAACTCTGTGAAGCATTTATTTGGGCTGCAATTTCTGAGGCTGGTAACTCTAATGAACTTATCCTCTGCAGCAGAGGTAACTCTGGGTCTTCCTTTCCTGTGGCAGTCCTCGTGAGAGCAGTCCTCGTGAGAACCCTTTTTTTGGTTACTACATGATTCCATATGTGTTATTTCATAGTTTTGATGTCTTCACTACTATTCTACAATATAGAAAATAGTAAAAATAAAGAAAAACCCTTGAATGAGAAGTCCAAACTTTTGACTGGTACTGTATATGAAGATGAGATATGTGTAAAGTCCCTACTCACCTATGAAGATGGAAATAGCACCACAGGAGGGGCCGGTGAGGAGTCTGACACTGCATCCACAGAGAGCTTGTCATGGGTCACCTTGACCAGGTCCCTCGGACCCCTTCCTCCTTCCTCAGACATCTCTGTGTTAGGAATGAGGGATGAGGAAGCTAAAAATAAGCAGTCAGGGGGTCATATAAGTAAAACTGAAATTGGTGGAGATAGATAGATTTCTGCTGGAAAAATAAACTATACACTAGATGAAATTGAGATCAGAATTCACCTCGATATTCTGAGATGGTGTAATTAACTATTGTGTGTTTGAGTTCTGGTAGGCTATTGTTGACAGCAACATGTCTCACCTGAATTAAGAGGCCTATTTATCCCCCCCCCCCTTAGAGGTGGAATGACAGCAACCTCGCCACCGTCCCTCAGGCTCTTGCGCTGGTCCCCAAGGGTCACATACTCCTGACGCACAGCCAAAACAAATGAATGGTGCACTGCAAACAGTCTGGGGAATAAAGACAATACATTACATCATGAGTTAAACGAAAAATAGCTCTTCGAATTCAACTTGTATGGTCTCTTATTTACCTGGGGTGTCTGTTGACAAGGTCCTCCCACAGCTCAAGGTTCATCAGTTCTGAAAGGACCCTGATCGTCTCTGATTTGTGTCCCGTCAACTCAGCACTTTTGGCGAAATACAACACTGACATCTATTATAAACGTAAAGACAGCAAGACACTAATCAATTGTAGTTCCACTCATGACAGAGAGACGCAAACAATTCAGATAAACCTTGAGCTGTCACTGTCATGTTGGAGAGTTCTGCAAATACTGGTTTCAAATTAGCGCAATAGGCTGTTTAAGAGTGTTCATTTGCCAGGCTATTTGAAACCAGTATTTGCAGAACTCTCCAACATGACAGTGACAGCTCAACACTCTTAAACAGCCTGTTGCGCTTACTTCGGTAGTCATGAATGAAGTTGTATCCGCAAAATTGATCAAATTAATGTAGGCTACTATGTTATTACTGCCAGACCCTGGACCATGTGTATTTACCTCCCCAGTCGCTCATCCTCGCAGTCAGCTGACTGGTATGCAGGAAATAGGAGGCGTACACATTCACTCCAATATCATTCTAGCGGACAGACCACTAGATGTCCCCCTAACGCATGTAGGCTAGACCCAAACAAATCAAAATTATGCCATAAAGAAAATTTGAAACCACATTTTCCCCTCTATCATGCATAGTTGATATGCCATGCTCACTTTTTATTCTGTCTATGTTGTGTTGCTATTTGAGGTTTAGCCTATATTACATTTACATTTAAGTCATTTAGCAGACGCTCTTATCCAGAGCGACTTACAAATTGGTGCATTCACCTTATGATATCCAGTGGAACAACCACTTTACAATAGTGCATCTAACTCTTTTAAGGGGGGGGGGGGTTAGAAGGATTACTTTATCCTATCCTAGGTATTCCTTAAAGAGGTGGGGTTTCAGGTGTCTCCGGAAGGTGGTGATTGACTCCGCTGACCTGGCGTCGTGAGGGAGTTTGTTCCACCATTGGGGTGCCAGAGCAGCGAACAGTTTTGACTGGGCTGAGCGGGAACTGTACTTCCTCAGAGGTAGGGAGGCGAGCAGGCCAGAGGTGGATGAACGCAGTGCCCTTGTTTGGGTGTAGGGCCTGATCAGAGCCTGAAGGTACGGAGGTGCCGTTCCCCTCACAGCTCCGTAGGCAAGCACCATGGTCTTGTATATAAACTCTGACTATTATGTATCGGTTGCAAAACGTTAGAAATGTCAATTTAACCATTTCACTGATTATTAGAGGTTAGGTCATTCGATTCGATAATTTCAACTATCACAAAATCATTGCTCTCTTGGCACACCCTTGGCACAAGCACTCAGACACTGGACCAGGTGAGGTGCAGTTCTAGATGTCTACCAATGGAGGGCGCACGATATCACAATTTGAAAGCAGAGCCTTTATGGTTGAGGACGTAAATCTAGTCTACCTGTCCAGAGGTGGCACATGTGAGATGCCACCTGTTAAGGCGTTGCGACATATGGGGGAAGCTATTCACACTAAGGCAGCTCAACAGCTAAGCGTTGGCTAATGTATATGTTTATCTTTAAAAGCCTCTTTGTAGACGGGATTGGACAGCCTATATTTATATGTTTGACCCCAGAGAGCGAGGGCCAAACTACTCACCAATCTATTATTGGAATGGTTGTATTCCTGTGGCTATTATTATCATTTCTTATAGGCTATCTATCCACAGCAATGGAGAACTTAGAAAGATTAACGCATAACCAAAACCGGCGTGGGCCGGTGGGTGTACTAGCCCACTTGGAGAAAGAAATTCACATATATTTAACCCTATTGTATTTGTATTTCTTGCGAATAACTCTGATAACGAATATACTGCATCATACGAACTTTTAATGACATCTCAAAACAGCTGTTATGAAATTTTACGCAACTAAAATATTTGTGCAAACAACAGCAAATGAATGTCGTTTCAGTAGGTGTACAATTAATGACACAGGTACAACCGTCGATCAGAATTAAACATGTGTGTTGAATGCCCTCTGATCAACATTGTGTTCTTGACAATCTCTTTACCCACCAATGTCGTCAGTACTCCTGCCCCGAAACCATTCTTTAAAATCCTTTAATGCACACTCACTATTGAGAAACTCTATAGAGTCTAGTTACTGTTCAGGACCTGATGAAGGGAGAACTATACCAAAAAAGATATCCCCCACCCTACCAATTTGAAGACCGCCCACTTCAGATATTTAGCTAGAGACCCTTAAAGATTTTAAAAGAGAGACGGAGTCAGACAGTTTGACAGTCACTCACTGAGCTTTGCATCGCGTGCGCACAGACACAACTTCTCCGCTGCGCGTCAGGACTGCAGTCGTTCGCGCCACTATGCCATCCGTTCCCATGTTTAGGATGCTACAAACACCACAGCTCCGTCAAGGCGTGATTGCGCTTTTCATGTGGTTCACTCACTTTATGGACGACTACAAAGTTCAGGGTGAGTATGCTGTGATTGATTATGTGACCAGTTATATTGTTGAGTAGGGATGGTATAACTTTTTAAGGTCAAATTGTAGGCGACATTGAAGCATCAGCCAAGCTGATCAGTACATGTATCTTCCAAATACCTCATAAGAAAATATGGGTTATAGGGTGGGTTGTGTGGGTTGTGTGGGTTGTGTGCTCATATTTGTCTTGAATGATTGGGATTGTGTCTAAATCAAAATATGTTGGATCTAATGTAGTTCATCAAAACATGCGATCAATCATAAAATGACGCACGGGTAGGCCTAGTCTGAAAGAAAATCTATGACCAATTGGTAAACGGACATGTACAAGCTTTATTGCATAATTAGGTCGGAGATTAGTCAATGTGACTTCCTATACCTCTTACAAGTGGGTCATTCTCCTACAAGCTGAGCTGATAGCCTGAGACAGATGGACTGGTGGGTCCCAAGGAGTGAGTGAGTGAGTACACGCTGCTCCACCCTTGCGTCCTCCGGTGAAATCCCGCTGCATTGGGATTTATTGGTCTTTACGCAATCAGAACACATTTGGCATAACCTGTATTGTAGAACTTTTCTCTAAACAAAAAAGTAGAAATGGATATAGGGTGCTATGGGGAAAAGTTGGCGTTGTTTAAGATTTAGCATGCTCAAATAAGGCAATACTCTACCGTTATACGCGTGCGCATACGATACTTTAATTGGACACGGACCGTCTCTCTCCAGCGGGTAACTGCTGGTTGCAGCAGGGAAAGAACGGCCGGTGCCAAGTGCTCTACATGTCCGGGATGACCCGGGAGGACTGCTGCCGGAGTGGCCGTCTGGGCACCGCATGGACCGAGGAAGATGTGCCCAACAGCACGCTGTTCCGATGGATGATCTTCAATGGAGGCGCGCCTAATTGCATACCTTGTAAAGGTGAGTGATGATCAATATCATTACTTTAAGTGGTGCAACATTATTCTGATGGAACTTATTCTGGTGGAACTTCTTACAAAAAATTCCAACATGTTATCATGTGTATGGCATGTCATATGTTAATGAACTATAATTACTTTCTGCTATAATGGGTTTTGATAAAGAATTTGGCCTTATATCATATTCATTATGTATGATGACTTGATTTGTTCCTCAATTAATACACCCATCCATCCATCCATCCATCCATCCATCCATCCATCCATCCATCCATCCATCCATCCATCCATCCACCCATCCATCCATCCATCCATCCATCCATCCATCCATCCATCCCAGAAACATGCGATAGCGTTGACTGTGGTCCTGGGAAGAGATGCAAGATGAACAAGAGGAACAAGCCCAGGTGTGTGTGTGCTCCGGACTGCTCCAACGTCACAAGGAGGGGGTCCATCTGTGGGTCGGATGGAAAATCCTACAAGGATGAGTGTACAATGCTCAGGGCCCGCTGCAGGAACCATCCTGACCTGGAGGTCCAATACCACGGGCGATGCCGCAGTAAGTCCCCCTCAGGATTAAGGTAGCAAAATTCATGAAACGTTCCCGAAAATTCCCAAGTTTTCCAGATATCCCGGTTGGAGGATTCCATCCCTGTTTATTCCATCCTGATTCTAAGAATTTTGGGAACGTTTCATGAATTTTGCAATTGATTATAAAGTATGTGTATAAGGGTCAGTGAGTACCATTGCCAGACTTGGTTTTCATTTCCAGTCTATCACATATAACTGATATTTCTGAAATAATTATCTGACTTGTGAGACTATTCCAGACTTGGGTTAAGCGATTGTTTTCCCATGTATGGCACAAGGGGGTAACTGTACTGCCTGTATATGGTCTGGAGGCAGTAGACTAGACATTACAGTACCATGGTCTGGAGGCAGTAGACAAGACATTACAGTACCATGGTCTGAAGGCAGTAGACTAGACATTACAGTAACATGGTCTGGAGGCAGTAGACTAGACATTACAGTACCGTGGTCTGGAGGCAGTAGACTAGACATTACAGTACCATGGTCTGGAGGCAGTAGACTAGACATTACAGTACCATGGTCTGAAGGCAGTAGACTAGACATTACAGTACCATGGTCTGGAGGCAGTAGACTAGACATTACAGTACCATGGTCTGGAGGCAGTAGACTAGACATTACAGTACCATGGTTTGGAGGCAGTAGACTAGACATTACAGTACCATGGTTTGGAGGCAGTAGACTAGACATTACAGTACCATGGTTTGGAGGCAGTAGACTAGACATTACAGTACCATGGTTTGGAGGCAGTAGACTAGACATTACAGTACCATGGTCTGGAGGCAGTAGACTAGACATTACAGTACCATGGTCTGGAGGCAGTAGACTAGACATTACAGTACCATGGTCTGGAGGCAGTAGACTAGACATTACAGTACCATGGTCTGGAGGCAGTAGACTAGACATTACAGTACCATGGTCTGGAGGCAGTAGACTAGACATTACAGTACCATGGTCTGGAGGCAGTAGACTAGACATTACAGTACCATGGTTTGGAGGCAGTAGACTAGACATTACAGTACCGTGGTCTGGAGGCAGTAGACTAGACATTACAGTACCATGGTTTGGAGGCAGTAGACTAGACATTACAGTACCATGGTTTGGAGGCAGTAGACTAGACATTACAGTACCGTGGTCTGGAGGCAGTAGACTAGACATTACAGTACCATGGTTTGGAGGCAGTAGACTAGACATTACAGTACCATGGTCTGGAGGCAGTAGACTAGACATTACAGTACCATGGTCTGGAAGCAGTAGACTAGACATTACAGTACCATGGTCTGGAGGCAGTAGACTAGACATTACAGTACCGTGGTCTGGAGGCAGTAGACTAGACATTACAGTACCATGGTCTGGAGGCAGTAGACTAGACATTACAGTACCATGGTCTGGAGGCAGTAGACTAGACATTACAGTACCATGGTCTGGAGGCAGTAGACTAGACATTACAGTACCATGGTTTGGAGGCAGTAGACTAGACATTACAGTACCATGGTCTGGAGGCAGTAGACTAGACATTACAGTACCATGGTTTGGAGGCAGTAGACTAGACATTACAGTACCATGGTTTGGAGGCAGTAGACTAGACATTACAGTACCATGGTCTGGAGGCAGTAGACTAGACATTAGGTTTGGAGGCAGTAGACTAGACATTACAGTACCATGGTCTGGAGGCAGTAGACTAGACATTACAGTACCATGGTCTGGAGGCAGTAGACTAGACATTACAGTAACATGGTTTGGAGGCAGTAGACTAGACATTACAGTACCATGGTCTGGAGGCAGTAGACTAGACATTACAGTACCGTGGTCTGGAGGCAGTAGACTAGACATTACAGTACCGTGGTCTGGAGGCAGTAGACTAGACATTACAGTACCATGGTCTGGAGGCAGTAGACTAGACATTACAGTACCATGGTCTGGAGGCAGTAGACTAGACATTACAGTAACATGGTCTGGAGGCAGTAGACTAGACATTACAGTACCATGGTCTGGAGGCAGTAGACTAGACATTACAGTACCGTGGTCTGGAGGCAGTAGACTAGACATTACAGTACCGTGGTCTGGAGGCAGTAGACTAGACATTACAGTAACATGGTCTGGAGGCAGTAGACTAGACATTACAGTACCATGGTCTGGAGGCAGTAGACTAAACATTACAGTACCGTGGTCTGGAGGCAGTAGACTAGACATTACAGTACCGTGGTCTGGAGGCAGTAGACTAGACATTACAGTACCATGGTCTGGAGGCAGTAGACTAGACATTACAGTACCATGGTCTGGAGGCAGTAGACTAGACATTACAGTACCATGGTCTGGAGGCAGTAGACTAGACATTACAGTACCATGGTTTGGAGGCAGTAGACTAGACATTACAGTACCATGGTCTGGAGGCAGTAGACTAGACATTACAGTACCATGGTTTGGAGGCAGTAGACTAGACATTACAGTACCATGGTTTGGAGGCAGTAGACTAGACATTACAGTACCATGGTCTGGAGGCAGTAGACTAGACATTAGGTTTGGAGGCAGTAGACTAGACATTACAGTACCATGGTCTGGAGGCAGTAGACTAGACATTACAGTACCATGGTCTGGAGGCAGTAGACTAGACATTACAGTACCGTGGTCTGGAGGCAGTAGACTAGACATTACAGTAACATGGTTTGGAGGCAGTAGACTAGACATTACAGTACCGTGGTCTGGAGGCAGTAGACTAGACATTACAGTACCGTGGTCTGGAGGCAGTAGACTAGACATTACAGTACCGTGGTCTGGAGGCAGTAGACTAGACATTACAGTACCATGGTTTGGAGGCAGTAGACTAGACATTACAGTACCATGGTTTGGAGGCAGTAGACTAGACATTACAGTACCATGGTTTGGAGGCAGTAGACTAGACATTACAGTACCATGGTCTGGAGGCAGTAGACTAGACATTACAGTACCATGGTCTGGAGGCAGTAGACTAGACATTACAGTACCATGGTCTGGAGGCAGTAGACTAGACATTACAGTACCATGGTCTGGAGGCAGTAGACTAGACATTACAGTACCATGGTCTGGAGGCAGTAGACTAGACATTACAGTACCATGGTCTGGAGGCAGTAGACTAGACATTACAGTACCGTGGTTTGGAGGCAGTAGACTAGACATTACAGTACCGTGGTCTGGAGGCAGTAGACTAGACATTACAGTACCATGGTCTGGAGGCAGTAGACTAGACATTACAGTACCATGGTCTGGAGGCAGTAGACTAGACATTACAGTACCATGGTTTGGAGGCAGTAGACTAGACATTACAGTACCATGGTCTGGAGGCAGTAGACTAGACATTACAGTACCATGGTTTGGAGGCAGTAGACTAGACATTACAGTACCATGGTTTGGAGGCAGTAGACTAGACATTACAGTACCATGGTCTGGAGGCAGTAGACTAGACATTAGGTTTGGAGGCAGTAGACTAGACATTACAGTACCATGGTCTGGAGGCAGTAGACTAGACATTACAGTACCATGGTCTGGAGGCAGTAGACTAGACATTACAGTACCGTGGTCTGGAGGCAGTAGACTAGACATTACAGTAACATGGTTTGGAGGCAGTAGACTAGACATTACAGTACCATGGTCTGGAGGCAGTAGACTAGACATTACAGTACCGTGGTCTGGAGGCAGTAGACTAGACATTACAGTACCGTGGTCTGGAGGCAGTAGACTAGACATTACAGTACCATGGTCTGGAGGCAGTAGACTAGACATTACAGTACCATGGTCTGGAGGCAGTAGACTAGACATTACAGTAACATGGTCTGGAGGCAGTAGACTAGACATTACAGTACCATGGTCTGGAGGCAGTAGACTAGACATTACAGTACCATGGTCTGGAGGCAGTAGACTAGACATTACAGTACCATGGTCTGGAGGCAGTAGACTAGACATTACAGTACCATGGTCTGGAGGCAGTAGACTAGACATTACAGTACCATGGTCTGGAGGCAGTAGACTAGACATTACAGTACCATGGTCTGGAGGCAGTAGACTAGACATTACAGTAACATGGTTTGGAGGCAGTAGATTAGACATTACAGTAACATGGTCTGGAGGCAGTAGACTAGACATTACAGTACCGTGTTCTGGAGGCAGTAGACTAGACATTACAGTACCGTGGTCTGGAGGCAGTAGACTAGACATTACAGTACCGTGGTCTGGAGGCAGTAGACTAGACATTACAGTACCATGGTCTGGAGGCAGTAGACTAGACATTACAGTACCATGGTCTGGAGGCAGTAGACTAGACATTAGGTTTGGAGGCAGTAGACTAGACATTACAGTACCATGGTCTGGAGGCAGTAGACTAGGCATTACAGTAACATGGTTTGGAGGCAGTAGACTAGACATTACAGTACCGTGCTCTGGAGGCAGTAGACTAGACATTACAGTAACATGGTTTGGAGGCAGTAGACTACACTTAGGCCACTCTAGCCACTTGGAGGCCCTAACCGAGATTTTAGTGGTCCCTCTCTGTACGACGGAGAGAAGCATTTTAGTTTTGAAGTTAATTTCCTGCAATTCTACACATTTTGCCTTGGTGCGGAGAGATTTTTTTGAAATGTTATAACACATTTTATGCAACTCTACTAATTTTGCCATGGGGCAGAGAGAAGAAATTTGCAGTTTTACAGCTAATTTCCTGCAATTCAAACCATTTTGCCATGGGGTGGAGAGAACATTTTAGCAGTTTTAAAGGCCCAGAAGCGCGGAAATTCACTTTTTTTTCAGCTGAAATACGATGCCCATGATGTTGCACAACGATTTCAATCAATAAGTAAAACATTAAGTCAAAGTATGATATATTTTGGGTTGAAGTAGTAACTTTGGATGTTTTCAGTACCAATGCTGTGTGTTTCCCCTGTGATAGGACGTGCTAATACTTTCCTGTCTACATTTCTTTTCAGGGCTGGGTTTTGTTTGAATGTTACCACCCACCAGCATGGCTAATCAGAAACACCTGCAAAGTTCTTCCTCTTCACGAGTTGCGATTGAGCTGAGCAATACAATAGATCATGTTTGGCTGAGCCGAACAGTTTTTCGCTGTAGTCTACATTTGGCTGCCTGAGCCATGGAGCAAATTAAAATAGGGTGTGCACACTTATGTTTTTGCAACTCCACTTTTTTATCATAACCCATTGGATAATTTGTCAAGTTTTACTTATTTTTGAGCTAGTCTGTATTAAAAAAATATATATGACCATTTTATAAATTGTAAAATTGCGTGTGATATGACTGCATTTTGGAACCCCGCACCCCCGAAGATGAATGGTTTTGACCACATTCCACTGCTTTGATTGGTGCAGATTCCACAAACTTGTTTATCTATACTGAAAAAATATATAAACGCAACGTGTAAAGTGTTGGTCCAATGTTTCATGAGCTGAAATAAAAGATCCCCGAAATGTTCCATATGCATGAAAAGCTTATTTCTCCCCCAAAAATTTCACACATTTGTTTACATCCCTGTTAGCGAGCATTTCTCCTTTGCCAAGATAATCCATCCACCTGACAGGTGTGACATATCAAGAAGCTGATTAAACAGCATGACCATTACACAGGTGCACCTTGTGTGCAGTTTTGTCACATAACACAATGCCATAGATGTCTCAAGTTTTGAGCGAGTGTGCATTTGGCATACTGACTGCAGGAATGTCCACCAAAGCGGTTTCCAGAGAATTGAATGTTCATTTCTCTACCATAAGCCACCTCCACCGTCATTTTAGAGAATTTGGCAATACGTCCAACCGCCTCACAACCGCAGGCCACGTGTAAACATCTGGCTTCTTCACCTGCGGGATCGTCTGAGACCAGCCACCCGGAGATGAAACTGTGGGTTTGCACAACCGAAGAATTTCTGCAGAAACTGTCAGAAACCATCTCAGGGAAGCTCATCTGCTTGCTTGTCGTCCTCATCAGGGTCTTGGATTGACTGCAGTTCAGCGTCATATCCGACTTCAGTGGGCAAATGCTCACCTTCGATAGCCACTGGCACGCTGGAGAAGTGTGCTCTTCACGGATGAATCCCAGTTTAAACTGTACTGGGCAGATGGCAGACTGTGTGGGCGAGCGGTTTGCTAATGCCAACATTGTGAACAGAGTGCCCCATGGTGGCGGTGGGGTTATGGTATGGGCAGGCATAAGCTATGGACAATGAACACAATTGTATGTTATCCTGAGGCCCATTGTCGTGCCATTCATCCGCCACCATCACCTCATGTTTCAGCATGATAATGCACAGCCCCATGTTGCAAGGATCTGTACACAATTCCTAGAAGCTAAAAATGTCCCATTTCTTCCGTTGCCTGCATACCCACCAGACATGTCACCCATTGAGCACGTTTGGGATCATCTGGCTCGACGTGTACGACAACGTGCTCCAGTTCCCGCCAATATCCAGCAACTTTGCACAGCCATTGAAGAGGAGTGGAACAACATTCCACAGGCCACAATCAACAGCCTGATCAACTCTATGTGAAGGAGATGTGTCGCGCTGAATGAGGCAATTAGTAACATTAGCTAGCTATATAAGGTTAGCATGCTAGCTAGGTACACTGATGGATGTCAGTGCCCTGCTTGCTATTATTTCTCCACTCCATCTTGAAACCACCACAATGTTCCATCCCTCAATTCGTGAATATGTATTATCAGCCTGCGTCATTCTTCGGAGGTGGAACGTAAACAAGAATTTCTGCTATTGGACAGGAATGATGTCAAAATAGTGGCGACATTGCCCTCTATTGGGGGCCTTTAAAGCTAAATTCCTATAACTTTACACATTCTGCCATGACTTATGCCATGTTAATATGATATCTGAGTGAAAATGACAAAAAAATCAATGGGGGCCCCTTGAAAGTCAGGGCCCCTGGGCACAGTCGGAACTCAGCCATGATTGCTACAAGTTTAGATAGCTGGCTAGACTAACTACCAATCAAAAATTGACATGGCTAATTGTCAGCTAATTGAATGACTGACATAACAAGAGAAAAACTACTGATCCACAACCAAATTTCGAAATTGCACCTGGTGTATTTGACTATTTTTACTCTCAATAGACCTGTTATGTTGCTTATGCCTGGAGCCGGCCCTGTCTGCAGGTCCAAAAAAGACCAGAAGTGTGAGGTGGAGTCTGCCATCTGATATCACAGATAGGCTAAGTCAAACTTAGGCAGTAAGAAAGCGTATAGATAGACTATCAGCAAGGAAAAATGAACATCACAGGTGGGGGAATATTTACCTGGTGTAACCTGAGAGTTGTGAAGTGAAATGTTTAAATTGTGTGTAATTTTAATGTTTCACATGACATGAATAGTGTCACATGTGAGTCATGCCTCTACATGTGTGTGTGTGTCTTTCCATCCACAGAGACGTGTCATGGAGTTCGCTGCCCTGGCTCCGCGTCATGTGTCGTGGACCAGACCAACAATGCCTACTGTGTGACCTGTAATCACCAGTGTCCAGAGGTGAAGTCACCTGACCAGTACCTGTGTGGCAACGACGGCGTTGTTTATGCCAGCGCCTGTCATCTGAGGAGAGCCACGTGCATCCTGGGAAGGTCCATCGGCGTGGCGTACGAAGGGAAATGCATCGGTAAGTACTGGAGCATCAATATGGGGTGCCGTTTGTAAAGTTGATACATCACACTTAGATCAATGAAGATTTCAGTGTTTTGATGCGCCAAGACCTTTGTCAGAACATACCAGAGTAGTAGGCCTACTAAGCATCCAAAACATGTCTGTTCTGTCTGTTCTCATACACACAGACAGGACACTAGGTCTACCTCCATCACCAGAATCATGGTGTCTGTGTGAATCAGAAATAGATCAGCGCTGGCCTGGGTCTGTGTGGGAGTGTGATAATATTGTCTGATGCTTTCTGTGTGTGTCTCCTCTCTAGACGCCCGGTCATGTGGCGACATCATGTGTCGGGGAGCGAAAAGGTGTCTGTGGGATGAAGCGAGTGGCCGCGGACGCTGCTCTGTGTGTGACGAGCCATGTCCGGAGAGTCACCCGGGTGAGAGTGTGTGCTCCAGCGACAACAACACCTATCCCAGCGAGTGTTCCATGAGGCAGGGCGCATGCGCTCAGCAGCGTCACCTGGAGGTCAAACACTCAGGATCCTGCAACTGTAAGTCTACGGTTGATGCGTGAAATGACACCCTATTCCCTACACTGTGCAGCACAGCGACGCACCCACTGAGAACTTATGAGAAAGTGTCTTAAACTCCAAAACAGGCTTTTCCTCAGTCACTTTACCCAAAGTCATAATTGAGGGTTAAATCCTAACTTTCACTTAAGCCGAATTTTCGGCCAGCTGTTTTCAGCAACTGATATTTTTGAATTAGGTTGTCATATTGGCAGGTTTGCTAGCAACAAACTATTTAGCTAGCTTCTAGCCTAGTGTTTGATATGCAATGCAATCTCCTCGTAATGAACTATGTTGAGTGTCCTGACGAGAAGGCAAACGTTTATAGCTATGCCAGGCCAAATCAGGCACCGTCATTCATTTGGATGTATCCAAATTCATGTCAATAGGAAACAGCTTAAAACAAATGCAAATGCAGCTACTTTTCTGTTATTCTGACTGCAGAGGTTGTGACTGTTAGCCGTAGCTAGTTGGCTAGCTAGCAAGCAAGGGATAAGAACGTAAAGAACAAGCGACTGGGTCGCATCCATATATATCAAACTAATCAAAGAAAACATGAAAAAGTATGAATTCGCTTATAAAATAAAAATATCAACAATAACAAAAAATATTACTACTGAAGAATTTGTGCTGAATATTGTTTTCTTTGAAAACTTTGGTTGTAAGCGGGATAAACGCCTCTGTTCTGTAGCTTACATTAACTTGGAACTCCAAGCCTACATTACCTCTGTCCATTATTTTCAAGGTAATGTAGGCTTCCAATGTAATGTACAGAACGTCGTCTTTTTATCCCTTACTTAGTTGCCTCTGTGTCAAAGCCACGTACACAAAAACATCTCTCTCTCTCTCTCTCTCTCTCTCTCTCTCTCTCTCTCTCTCTCTCTCTCTCTCTCTCTCTCTCTCTCTCTCTCTCTCTCTCTCTCTCTCTCTCTCTCTCTCTCTCTCTCTCTCTCTCTCTCTCTCTCTCTCTCTCTCTCTCTCTCTCTCTCTCTCTCTCTCTCTCTCTCGCTCTCTCTCTCTCTCTCACTTCATAGTTTACCGCTATTCTGTTGTTCCCATGATGTTTGGTTCACTCATAACATAGATCATGTGTCTCTCAGCTTATCCTCCCTCTAATTACAACAATGCCTCGTTTTTCTCCTGTAAACAGTAATGTTGCTGTAATTAAATTATTTCAGCATGTGGATTATGAGGACTGGGTTTTGGATGGGTTACTTTTTGGATGGGGTTTTCTACATCTGCCTGTGGCTGTTTGTTTTGGAGATAAATCTTTTCTGAGGGCAAATACACTCCAACAGGGTGGTCCTTTGTAGAAATTGGTCCTGGACCCCTGTCTTGTGCATCAAATTAAGTTGTATTGTGTTATAAAGATGCGTATATGAGCCCTGTTCTGTTCTCTCTGTTTTCAGGTTTAAACCAGGTTTAAACCATCACCCCACTGCCCAGCCCAGCCCCCCCTCTCAGCCTCCAGCCTCTCTCAAAACCACAATCACTTTTCTTTATGTCCCATACTCTGGTCCATGGAAGAAGAGAAGCAGACTGTCAGTGAATCAAGTCAAGGAAAATAAGCTTACTGTTGCAGTGTGATTCTGTGCTGTTGTTAGGGTCAATGGGGCGGTGGTTAGAGCATTGGACTAGTAGTTAGTTAGAGCGTTAGTAATGGTTAGAGCGTTGGACTAGTAACTGAAAGGTTGCAAGATCGAATCCCCGAGCTGACAAGATAAAAATCTGTCGTTCTGCCCCTGAACAAGGCAGTTAACCCACTGTTCCTAGGCCGTCATTGAAAATAAGAATTTGTTCTTAACTGACTTGCCTAGTAAAATTAAATAAAAGAAATAAAAAATTATGCTTAATTTTGCTGTGAGATTCTGTGCTGTTGTTAGGGTCAATGATGCTTAATGTTGCAGTGAGATTCTGTGCTGTTGTTAGGGTCAATGATGCTTAATGGTGCAGTGAGATTCTGTGCTGTTGTTAGGGTCAATGATGCTTAATGTCGCAGTGAGATTCTGTGCTGTTGTTAGGGTCAATGATGCTTAATGTTGCAGTGAGATTCTGTGCTGTTGTTAGGGTCAATGATGCTTAATGTTGCAGTGAGATTCTGTGCTGTTGTTAGGGTCAATGATGCTTAATGTTGCAGTGAGATTCTGTGCTGTTGTTAGGGTCAATGATGCAACTGCTAGTAGACAATTTGTTCTTCCATATATCCGTCATCAGACAGGGAAGCTTGAGGAAGAGGGGAAGGATTAAGAGCAGGAAAACTAGGATTTTCTTAATCAAAATGTCCTCGAATACAGCCTGGATGATAAAAACTCAATAGCTGAATAGTGTTTCAGTTCAGCCACAGAATACTGTTCATATTGTATATAAAGTGTATGCTTATTTATTGTCCATGGAAGAGAAATAAGCCAGGGTTTCCCAAACTCGGTCCTCGGGACCCCAAGGGTTGCACGTTTTGGTTTTTGCCCTAGTACTACACAGCTGATTCAAATAATCAACTAATCATCAAGAGTTGATCATTTTAATTGACTATGTATTGTTTGGGCAAAAACCAAAACATGCAGCCCTTTGGGTCCTCAGGACCGAGTTTGAGAAACCCTGGCTGAACTAAGCAATCGTATATTTGAAATCTTGTAGGTGTTGTTTACTTGTATGTATTTATATATTTTGTTTATTATTTATACATTAACAGTGTCCGTCTGTCTTACTGTATACCTAATGTCTCTTGCATTTTATCCAAAGAGAAAATGTATTATTTATTTGAGGTGCAATATTACCCACATTGATGTTCTTGTTCTGTAAACTCCTGCAATGCATTCTCTATCTGAGCTGTACACATCTGCTTATTGTGGGCAAGATTTGGATTTACCCCGTCTTCCTACATTGTGAAATGTTGGCTAGCGTGTTTAGTGTGTTCCAGTTTATTTTATGGAGAACTTGTTGCTCACCAATGTATGTACCCTAGTGAGAGAAAGACTCTGGTTTTGTTGACTCAAAGCTTACCTAAATGGCTTTGTCTAGTTTTTTGTTGAACAAAAGTTACCCGTCCTAGTCCCACTACAGTGCATAGCGATACCTTTAACGAGTCACTATGGTCTCTCTCCCTTCAGAAAATGACTAGCTTTGTTTATTAAGGGGAGCAGGATGGATGCCACTAAAACAATGTACAGTTGAAGTTGTAAGTTTACATACACTTAAATTGGAGTCATTAAAACTCGTTATTCAACCTTCTCCACAAATGTCTTGTTAACAAACTATAGTTTTGGCAAGTCGGTTAGAACATCTACTTTGTGCATGACACAAGTCATTTTTCCAACAATTGTTTACAAACTGATTATTTCACTTATAATTCACTGTATCACAATTCCAGTGGGTCAGAAGTTTATATACACTAAGTTGACTGTGCCTTTAAACAGCTTGGAAAATTCCAGAAAATGATGTCATGGCTAGAAGCTTCTGATAGGCTAATTGACACCATTTGAGTCAATTGGAGGTGTACCTGTGGATGTATTTCAAGGCCTTCCTTCAAACTCAGTGCCTCTTGGCTTGACATCATGGGAAAATCGAAAGAAATCATTCAAGACCTCAGAAAAAAATTGTAGACCTCCACAAGTCTGGTTCATCCTTGGGAGCAATTTCCAAACGCCTGAAGGTACCACGTTCATCTGTACAAACAATAGTACGCAAGTATAAACACCATGGGACCATGCAGCTGTCATACCGCTCAGGAAGGAGACGCGTTCTGTCTCCTAGAGATGAACGTACTTTGGTGTGAAAAGTGCAAATCAATCCCAGAACAACAGCAAAGGACCTTGTGAAGATGCTGGAGGAAACAGGTACAAAAGATCTATATCCATAGTAAAACGAGTCCTATATTGACATAACCTGAATGGCCGCTCAGCAAGGAAGAAGCCACTGCTCCAAAACCGCCATAAAAAATCCAGACTACGGTTTGCAACTGCACATGGGGACAAAGATCGTTCTTTTTGGAGAAATGTCCTCTGGTCTGATGAAACAAAAATAGAACTGTTTGGCCATAATGACCATTGTTATGTTTGGAGGAAAAAGGGGGAGGCTTGCAAGCCCGAAGAACACCATCCCAACTGTGAAGCACGGGGTGGAAGCATCATGTTGTGAGGGTGCTTTGCTGCAGGAGGGACTGGTGCACTTCACAAAATAGATGGCATCACGAAGAGGGAAAATTATGTGGATATATTGAAGCAACATCTCAAGACATCAGTCAGGAAGTTAATGCTTGGTTGCAAATGGTTCTTCCAAATGGACAATGACCCCAAGCATACTTCTAAAGTTGTGGCAAAATGGCTTATGGACAACAAAGTCAAGGTATTGGAGTGGCCATCACAAAGCCCTGACCTCAATCCTATAGAAAATTTGTGGGCACAACTGAAAAAGCGTGTGCGAGCAAGGAGGCCTACAAACCTGACTCAGTTACACCAGCTCTGTCAGGACAAATGGGCCAAAATTCACCCAACTTATTGTGGGAAGCTTGTGGAAGGCTACCTGAAACATTTGACCCAAGTTAAACAATTTAAAGGCAATGCTACCAAATACTAATTGAGTGTATGTAAACTTCTGACCCACTGGGAACCCACTGGGATGAAAGAAATAAAAGCTGAAATAAATCATTCACTCTACTGTTATTCTGACATTTCACATTCTTAAAATAATGTGGTGATCCTAACTGACCTAAGACAGGGAATTTTTACTAGGATTAAATGTCAGGAATTGTGAAAAACTTAGTTTAAATGTATTTGGCTAAGGTGTATGTAAACGTCTGACTTCAACTGTATTATGTTTTATACAATGTCTAAGTAGGAATAATTAGGTTCTTCATTTTTTACCTTGACAATGTTGTTTTTCATATTTGATAATGTGCCAATTAATACTCTTGTAGACTTTTATGTGCCAATGTATTTCAGTGCGGTCAATCACGTAATTGATATCACTCCCTCTGTAAATGTAAATGTAGTGTACCACATAATGTTCATTACATACAATATATCAAACTTAAGCATGTTGTTTTTCCTCACACTATCGAGGAATATTCAAAGAAATCTGCAGCTGCTGTGAATATATTAGCTGTTTTGTCCTAAACAGAACTGTGTTATGAGTCAACAGCTGCTGCATTTACAGCTGTGATACATTTCCATGAATAACCCCCCTGGTCTATTTTGTTATGTTGAATAGAGATTCAGTCATAAATATATAGTTTTGTATTTTTTTATGTGATTGTTAAATGTACATAATAGCTATGATATTATGATGATATTTATACAGGGCAGGAGAGTAAATAATAAAAATATGCTTTTTTTCCTCAAACTTGTGTGTGTTCTGTCTATCATTTCTACACACGAGACACACAGCAAATGTCCTGGAGAATACTATATATACAGTAGCCTACTTTCCCTCTTCTGTGTACCGAATCCAGTCCAGTATTTTACATCATCATCACATTTACAATATGCTCCAATTAAAGTGATACAATCACAGCCAGACAGTCAGTCAGTCATGTATCTCATTACTGCTCCATGAGCTCTTCCTCAGCCATCCTCCTCCACCAAGTGTAGAAAATGACTGACTGACTGTCTGGCTGTTATTGTTTCACTTTGTGCTGCAGGACCATATAGATAGTGTATTTATTTATTTATCTTTATGTGCAGGACAGGACTGTGTCACTCAATCACAGACATTTAAACCGGTAGAGCCCAGCTCAGCCACAGAAGATAAAACTTGTGGCTGATCGACAGAACCTCAGCTTGGCCTGTTTGGCATCGTTTCCTCAGACGTGAGAAAAGCTGACTCAGTTTCTGTGCTAGTTGTGTTTGGGCTGTCTGCTGAGCTGTGTGCGTGTGATTGAGGGTACTAGTGGCATCAGGGTCCAGCAGACAGGAACCAGCCCAGCAGCTCTCTCTCCTTTCCGTCTCTCTCTCTGCCTCGGATCAGAACCTGAGACTATCTCATGTAATTACATTTCAGCAGTAGTAAAGAAGATCCTAATCGTACTGTGTGTGCCGTGACCGGTCCTTGTCTGTTTTGGAAAATTCTGCCTGGGACTGGAAGTACACACTGCTAATATAACAGCATTACAGAAATGCTGATGTGACAGTCTGAGCCGAGGCTGAACTGAGTGAGAGAATTTCCCATGGTGGCATCAAAGGTGGGGTATACTCTCTCTCTCTCTCTCTCTCTTTCTACTCTCCTGACCTTGGCATAGCATGAAAGGCAAAACCTGGAAGGTTTCACTGAGAACAAGTGACTCATTACTAAAGTTATGGTCATAGATTATGAAGTCATAAAAATTATCATAAATATATTTTAAATAAGAACTTCTGTTTGGATTGTATATACAATTAATCTTGAGTAATGGACTAAATGTCATTCCTGTTTTCAATAGGATAATGGGACATTGAAAGGGACATTGCGAGAGAGAAAGAGAGAGAGAAGAGAGAGAACCAATTACTCACAAAAATGATGTGTTGCTGACCACATAACTTTATATGAAAAGTGTTAGACAGTGCTTGACAGGGTGCTCAAAGCTCTGCCAACACACAATACCATCGCCCAGAAAGTGAAGACCTTTTTGGACTAGAGTCTAGTTAGATGGACCGGATGACACAGTTACTTCACAGCGTGTTACATACAGTACATGAACCCTTTCCTTCTTCCTGTTCATAGACAGACATACAGAAGACAGACATACAGAACCCTGTAGCCCTGACAGGCAGACAGACCCCTGTAGCCCTGACAGACAGACAGACAGACAGACAGACAGACAGACAGACAGACCCCTGTAGCCCTGACAGACAGACAGACAGACAGACCCCTGTAGCCCAGACAGACAGACAGACAGACAGACAGACAGACAGACAGACAGACCCCTGTAGCCCTGACAGACAGACAGACAGACAGACCCCTGTAGCCCAGACAGACAGACAGACAGACAGACAGACAGACAGACAGACCCCTGTAGCCCAGACAGACAGACAGACAGACAGACAGACAGACAGAGACAGACAGACAGACAGACCCACCCCTGTAGCCCTGACAGGCAGACAGACCCCTGTACTCCTGACAGACAGACCCCTGTACCCCTGACAGACAGACCTATGGAGCCCTGACAGACAGACAGACAGACAGACCCCTGTAGCCCAGACAGACAGACCTGACCCCTGGAGCCCTGACAGACAGACCAGACCGGGCACGCAATGGACCCCTGCTGGGTTCCTCTTAGGAGTTCAATAGAAACGTATGAGAATGAGTCGATGTCTGTGGAACGGGACTAGTCTGTCACAGTAGGTCCCCACTCCCTGCAGGGCAGGGGGCTGTCTGGTAGCTGGGAGCACATCACAGGGTGTTCGTACCACTCATTCACTCTGAAAATAGAATGAACTAACATTGGGGATCCATTGAAATTTAAACAGTACAGTACCACTCACTCTGAAAAAAAGAACAGACTCGGGTTGGGGGATCTATTGAAATGTTTTGTTGTTCCGATCCAGATAGGAGTCTGTCATCAGATCATTGAAACAGCCACCTCTCTGAACGAGTAGATCCGAGACATCGATTTGGGTTGTTTACAGATTAGGATGTAGTCACAGAGGAACGCAGTGTGTCCTCTATTCTATATCTCATAACAGTTCACATTTCTTTAGGCCATGGCATACTGTAGCTATCTGGCCCTGACCAGATGCATAGATCAGGCTGTGTTGTACCACATTGTCTGGCTCCCAGCTAGCTGAACAAAGCTCAACTTCATTCTCTTATATCGAGGCGGAGTTGAGTTTTGATAGCTGGTTGTGGGATTTGCTAGCAACAACATTGAGTCACCATCAGTTGATTCTTGTAGAAATGTCAATTTTGAGAAAGCTTACCTGTACCTATGTTTGTCCTGTACAACCACGCTCCTTCAGTGTGGTGCTGAAATTCACAATTTGAATTGAAACTTTTATCAAATACAACCACTGCTTTTTCCTAATTTGTGTTGCTCAACTCAGCAAGAACACACGTGCCAGTTGAATCTCAGCTTACGTAGTACTTCAAGGCCGCGATGTCTCCTTTTGAGCAACAAAAATTAGGGGGAAAACGGTGGTTGTATTCGATAAAAGTTTTTTATTAAACTTATGAATTTCAGCACCCCGTGGAAGGACCGCGGTTGTACAGGACAAACATTTCGGAGATCTTTTATTTCAGCTCATGAAACATGGGACCAACACTTTACATGTTGCGTTTATATTTTTGTTCAGTGTAGATACCAAATTATGTCTTGAACTTGTAGAAGTCTAGAGTGAATATAGCCTCGTGTGAGTGCTTTCAGAATTTATTCACCTTGACTTTTTCCACATTTTGCCCATTATTCTTTGAAAAATTATTCAAGCTCTGTTAAGTTGGTTGATGATCATTGCTAGAAAGCCATTTCATGTCTTGCCAAAGATTTTCTAACTGATTTAAGTCAAAACTGTAACTAGGCCACTCCATGTTGTCTTGGTAACTCAAGTGTAGATTTGGCCTTGTGTTTTAGGTTATTGTCCTGCTGAAAGGTGAATTTGTCTCCCAGTGTCTGTTGGAAAGAAGACTGAACCAGGTTTTCGTGTAAGATTTTGCATGTGCTTAGCTGTATTTTGTTACTTTTGATCCTAAAAAACTCCCTATTCCTTGCCTTTGACAAGCATACCCATAACATGATGCAGCCACCACCATGCGTGAAAATATTTAGAGTGGTACTCAGTGATGTGTTGTATTTGCCCCAAACATAACGCTTGTATTCAGGAAAAAAGTGAATATCTTTGCCACATTTTCTGCAGTATTAGTTAAGTGCCTTGTTGCAAACAGGATGCATGTTTAGGAAGATGTTTTATTCTGTGCAGGTTTCCTTCTTTTCACTCTGTCATTTAGGTTAGTATTGTGGAGTAACTACAATGTTGTTGTTCCATCCTCAGTTCTCATATCACAGCCATTAAACTCTGTTTTAAAACCACCATTGGCCTCATGGTGAAATCCCTGAGCAGTTTCCTTCCTCTCCGGCAACTGGGTTAGGAAGGACGCCTGTCTCTTAGTAGTGACTGAGTGTATTGATATACCCTCCAAAGCCTAATTCATAACTTCACCATGCTCAAAGGGATATTTTTTTTAACACATCTACCAATCGGTGCCCTTCTTTGCGAGCCATTGAAAAACCTCTCTGGTCTTTGTTGTTGAATCTGTGCTTGAAATTCACTTCTCTATTGACGGACCTTACAGATAATTGTATGTGTAGGTTACAAAGACGGGTAGTCATTCAAATATCGTGTTAACCACTATTATTGAACACAGAATGAATCCATGATTTGTTAAGCATATTTATTTTACTCTTGAACTTTAGGCTTGCCATAACAAAGGCGTTGAATACTTATTGATTCAAGACAGCTTTTTATTTATTTAAATTTTTTGAAAATGTTCTACAAACAAAATTCCAAATGGGGTATTGTGTGTAGATCAGTGACACAAAATCTAAATTTAATCAATTTTAAATTCAGCCTGTAACACAACAAAAAGTGGAAAAAATTAAGGGGTGTGAACACTTTTTGAAGGCACTGTATTAAACTGGAAATGAAACGTTTGCTCATTGAAGTTACCGTAAGTATGAGGCATCCTTTCTACATCAAGTCTTTGTATTTGGTTATAAAATATTTCTGAATGGGTGCCTTATAATGGGTGCGCGGAACATTTGAAATGCCAATAGACTTCTAGGCATTCCACTAGGCATTCTCCAGCATTCCAATGGAACCACTAAGGTTCCATCAAAAGAAGCGGAAAACTAACTTCCACTTAGTTCTCATTCAATTAAATGATATTACTCACTTAAATACAAAATTAACTTTGAAACCAAAAATCAACATGCTACAATAAAGCATTGATCAATCAGGAAGAAAAGTACGGTCGGCGAACGAGCGGTAGTCCCCGGCAGAAGTCTTTCAAACGTATTCATAGGGAAGTCAAAGACGGGTATGTATTTTCAGCTCATTTTAATCTCCTTTTCACATTTCCGGAGGACTCCTCTCTCAGTCCCTGTCAGATATAATAGGCTAATGGGAAAGGGTCTGTCCGGCCAAAATGCACACAATGGCCCATATTCACGAAGCGTCTCAGAGTGCGAATGGTGATTTAGGATCAGGGAATCAGGTCCCCCGTGTCCATATAACTATGATAAAAAATGTCATAAAAACTGATCCTAGATCAGCACTGATCCTATACTCTGAGACACTTTGTGAATGAAAAGAGATGAAAAGTAAGTGATGTTGAATACGGAACTCAAATGTCATGAAGTTATGAACAAGACTCCCAGCTTACGGTAACATCATTCCATATTTCTTTCTAGAAACTTCCTGGGAAAGAGTGTGCTAATGTCCAGGTGAAATGGAAATGGCAAGAGGAGACTTTTTAAAGAAGATTAGCGTAATGCTGTCTAGCCAGAAGTGCACTGGATAAAAGCGAGAACAGATTTAAAGTTTCTGTCTTGCAGACGGCTTTGTGAAGTTGTTCAGACATGGTCTAAATTTTCAGATTAATCCCAAGTCTGTCTGCATACTAATGTTTGTCTGGGACAGAGATAGTCAGAGCAATTGGAAATGGACTTAACTTCTTTTTAAATATAATTTTTCTCTTCCCAGAAGCACACAACTGCAACAACTATAAGAATGTTTAAACAAGTACCATTGTTTCATTTGAAGTTAATTAGCATTTCTAAGCGGTGAGAGAAAAGTTTTCAAGCCCTCTTAAACGAAAGCAAAGAGACTGACTTTTAGTGCAAACAGGAAAGATTCTATGTCCTTCAGAGTGTGGCTCCAGACAGCATATCTTGGGCACATTTCTATCCTATTCAGTACTATATCATATATATTGTATATAAATATTGATTAAATCCATGCAACATTAAGGCCATGTGCCATTTCGACCATGATCAATGTACTTGGTCTGACGCACATATCATATAGATCTCCATCTAATGGTGGCCAATCAATGGGTGTGAACTCCTACATGTGTGTCACCATTTAGACATGCCAGACCATAGAATTGAATATTGAATTTAGTAGGCTCTGTATGTGCCAGACGTGATGTCACAAGGGTTTGTTTTCAGTCAGGAAGACCCTGTTAGAATATGTCGTTGAAATCTCTGTTTTTATGCTCTCTGGTCTAAATGCCAAGACAATTAAGAGATGTTTGTTTGAGGTAAAGCCCTGTATGACTCATCACTGTACTTGAAACACACACACACACACACACACACACACACACACACACACACACACAGTAGCAGGCTGCAGGGAGAGTGTTTCCTTTGTCCCAATCACGAGAGGATTGACTTGTCCAGGGAAACAAACACAAGAGAATCATGAAACAAATCTTTTTTTTTTTCTTAATGTCAAACTTAACCTCATCAAGTATATAATACGTAAAACATCCCATTAATAACTCCTGAAGATTCTGAAGATGACTAACGCTAAAGTTGCGTGTTATGGCACTGTAAATGTTAAATTCCTCAAGGTCTGGGGTTTGGGGTGTTGCATGTCACTGTATATCTGTCAGTGATGTACTCATCAACATTGGACAGCCATAAGCAGTAACAACTACACATTTTCCTTTACGTTTCAGGGCTCCAAGAAAGATACGACAACTGATTATTTGTTGATCAGATATATACTGAACAAAAATACAAACGCAACATGTAAAGTGTTGGTCCCATGTTTCATAAGCTGAAATAAAACATCTCAGAAATGTTCCATACGCACAAAAATCTTATTTCTCTAAAATGTTATGCACAAATTTGTTTACATCCCTGTTAGTGAGCATTTCTCCTTTGCCAAGATAATCCATCCACCTGACAGGTGTGGCATATAAAGAAGCTGAATAAATAGCATGATCATTACACAGGTGCAACTTGTGCTGGGGACACTAAAAGGCCACTCTAAACTGTGCAGTTTTGTCACACAACACAATGCCACAGATGTCTCAAGTTTTGAAGGAGCATGCAATTGGCATGCCAATTGCAGGAATGTCCACCAGCGCTGTTGGCAGAATAATTTAATGTTCATTTCTCTACCATAAGCCTCCTCCAACGTTGTTTTAGACAATATGGTAGTACGTCGAACAGGCCTCAACCACAGACCATGTGTATCCACGCCCAGGACCTCCACATCCGGCTTCTTCACCTGGGAGATCGTCTGAGACCAGCCACCTGGACAGCTGATGAAACCGAGGAGTATTTCTGTCTGTAATAAAGCCCTTTTGTGGGGGACAACTGATTGGCTGTGCCTGGTTCCACAGTGGGTGGGCCTATGCCCTCCCGGCCCACCCATGGCTCTGTCCCTACCCATTCATATCAAATTCATAGATTAGGGCCTAATTATTTAAATTGACTGATTTCCTTATATGAACTGTAACTCAGTAAACTTGTTGAAATTCTTGCATGTTGCTTTTACATTTCTGTTTAGGATAATTCATAAAATTACACTAGTCAACTTGAAGATCTTTAAGATCTTTAATTTTTTTATGTGGGAAACGGTAGCCAGTATGTAATTCAAAAGAATGTCTGAAATACTGTCAAAGCATTGGATCATTCTTGACAGGGCCATATCTCTTTATATGGTTCTGTTTCTTGATACTTGAGGTCATTTAAGGTATCCTAGCAACCTGACACAATGAAAGAATTGTATGGAGTGAACACCCATGTCCTTATTTAGCCTTTATTGTCCATGTTGCCAAGTGGAATTATGCATAAATTATGTATATACACAGTAGAACTTCAGAATAGACTCGAAGCCACTAAAGCAAACTGCTAAATGTCGATTTCTTCTTCCAGTATAAACACAGACACGCTCCTGCCCTTCCAGATTATAACATGACCATCTGTAACAAACGTACAAATTGATCTTGATTTAGGTATAAATGAATTAGAAAAAAAAGGCAGCTTGAAGAGTTTGGCTATCAGGATATATATATATACACACACACACAAATGTGGTAGATACATTAATATAAATACAACAATATGTTCAGGTATTGGTATACTTCTCTCTAAAAAGACTAAACGTATCCCAAGATATCCTAAAGATCTAGAGCTCAGAAAACTCTTGAGATATACCTGTGGCCACATGGACAATCTGGTAACCACGACAACCAGGTGGGGCACCCCAAAGGGTAAGTTGAACCCTAAGGGGGTGTAAGAAATTACTTCATGTCATCAGAAGGGGACAACAGTCGCAGATGATTGACAACACTGCTAATAATAATAATGATTGACAGCATTTCGAGTCACTTCTAGACAACACGAGTTGTTCTGACTGACAACCTAACTCATTCCCCACCAGTAGATGCAGCCAATAAAAGTTACATTGGTAAGAAGCAAAGAAATGTACATGAACAGCTTTGAAAGGTTTCTATCATCTCTCTGAGTAGCAGGTCTGTATAACCAACCTGTAACCTTTGACCTGTGTGAGTGTTCTTACATTCAAAGGTGACAGTAACAACATTAAAAAAGGAACACGTCATCATCACTGTACATGAAAGACACATACTGTACACACAGTCCACTGTGAAGGCCCTGTACTATCATTTGTAAATCCTCCCTACAGACTTCATTATCGTGCAAACTGCATTCAATTTCACACTATACTTTTTCTTACACACAGAGGGACAGGAGTTTTGGCCCCAGTAAAAAGGTAATACTATCAAATTACTAAAATACTCAAAATTAACATCTAAAGTTTATTCTCCACAATATGCATTTCAGTGAATCAACAGTGAGAGAAAGCTTTCAATTCAACTATTAACATTAAGTCTCAATCTCTTCTTACTGTGTATTGAGAGAGTCCACCTGTGAATCGATGGTGTGAAGCTAAGCAAAAAATATATATTAAAAAAAAATACTGCAACTTGGTTTAAGATGTTTGTTAAGACACTTTTAAAAGTTTGGCTTTAAAACACATCTCAAGGCCTTGAAGTTAAAACATTTGTCATAGACAAGTAAGTGCTGTGGGCCTAAAACACTGAGCATGACGCAATACATATTCCAGTTATTCTAAATGTCACACAACAGTGTTCACATACTACATACAGTCTAGTAGCAATGTACAACTATCAGTCATCAAAAGGACAAGAAAAATCAGAAGTGAATAATGAGAATGATAATAAAGCATTAAAGATAGTGGCAAACCGATGTTCTGTATGTCTTAAATAGAGATATTTCTTTTGAGTGAAGGCAAGGCATTACATTTCCAACATGATATGAGCCTTTTCAGTAGAGCTGAGAGATTAGTGCCTTTTGAGGTCGGTTCAGTTTCGGTTCGTTTTTTAAAAACTAATCACGGTCTTCAATTTCAGTTTAATAAAATGTAAAAAATATTACAAGTACAAGGCTGTAACAACACAGAATTAAACAACTGATGGTAGTGACTGCCATTACAGTTATGGTTCAAGTTTTATATTTTGGTTGTGAAATATTATTTCATTACTAAAACCCCAATGATGGTAGTGACTGCCCATTACTGCAGATTACTTATTAATAAACCAGGTAACACTACTTGGAGTCCATCTGTAGATGCTCTACACTCCATCCTGTATTCACATTACTTACATTATACAGTGGGGAGAACAAGTATTTGATACACTGCCGATTTTGCAGGTTTTCCTACTTACAAAGCATGTAGAGGTCTGTAATTTGTATCATAGGTACACTTCAACTGTGAGAGACGGAATCTAAAACAAAAATCCAGAAAATCACATTGTATGATTTTTAAGTAATTAATTTGCATTTTATTGCATGACATAAGTATTTGATCACCTACCAACCAGTAAGAATTCCGGCTCTCACAGACCTGTTAGTTTTTCTTTAAGAAGCCCTCCCGTTCTCCACTCATTACCTGTATTAACTGCACCTGTTTGAACTCGTTACCTGTATAAAAGACACCTGTCCACACACTCAATCAAACAGACTCCAACCTCTCCTCAATGGCCAAGACCAGAGAGCGGTGTAAGGACATCAGGGCTAAAATTGTAGACCTGCACAAGGCTGGGATGGGCTACAGGACAATAGGCAAGCAGCTTGGTGAGAAGGCAACAACTGTTGGCGCAATTATTACAAAATGGAAGAAGTTCAAGATGACGGTCAATCACCCTCGGTCTGGGGCTCCATGCAAGATCTCACCTCGTGGGGCATCAATGATCATGAGGAAGGTGAGGGATCAGCCCAGAACTACACGGCAGGACCTGGTCAATGACCTGAAGAGAGCTGGGACCACAGTCTCAAAGAAAACCATTAGTAACACACTACGCCGTCATGGATTAAAATCCTGCAGCGCACGCAAGGTCCCCCTGCTCAAGCCAGCGCATGTCCAGGCCCGTCTGAAGTTTGCCAATGACCATCTGGATGATCCAGAGGAGGAATGGGAGAAGGTCATGTGGTCTGATGAGACAAAAATAGAGCTTTTTGGTCTAAACTCCACTCGCCGTGTTTGGAGGAAGAAGAAGGATGAGTACAACCCCAAGAACACCATCCCAACCGTGAAGCATGGAGGTGGAAACATCATTCTTTGGGGATGCTTTTCTGCAAAGGGGACAGGACGACTGCACCGTATTGAGGGGAGGATGGATGGGGCCATGTATCGCGAGATCTTGGCCAACAACCTCCTTCCCTCAGTAAGCGCATTGAAGATGGGTGGCTGGGTCTTCCAGCATGACAACGACCCGAAACACACAGCCAGGGCAAGTAAGGAGTGGCTCCGTAACAAGCATCTCAAGGTCCTGGAGTGGCCTAGCCAGTCTCCAGACCTGAACCCAATAGAAAATCTTTGGAGGGAGCTGAAAGTCCGTATTGCCCAGCGACAGCCCCGAAACCTGAAGGATCTGGAGAAGGTCTGTATGGAGGAGTGGGCCAAAATCCCTGCTGCAGTGTGTGCAAACCTGGTCAAGAACTACAGGAAACCCCCATGCTTCACAGTAGGTATGGTGTTCTTTGGATGCAACTCTGCATTCTTTGTCCTCCAAACACGACGAGTTGAGTTTTTACCAAAAAGTTATATTTTGGTTTCATCTGACCATATGACATTCTCCCAATCTTCTTCTGGATCATCCAAATGCTCTCTAGCAAACTTCAGACGGGCCTGGGCATGTACTGGCTTAAGCAGGGGGACACGTCTGGCACTGCAGGATTTGAGTCCCTGGCGGCGTAGTGTGTTACTGATGGTAGGCTTTGTTACTTTGGTCCCAGCTCTCTGCAGGTCATTCACTAGGTCCCCCCGTGTGGTTCTGGGATTTTTGCTCACCGTGATCATTTTGACCCCACGGGGTGAGATCTTGCGTGGAGCCCCAGATCGAGGGAGATTATCAGTGGTCTTGTATGTCTTCCATTTCCTAATAATTGCTCCCACAGTTGATTTCTTCAAACCAAGCTGCTTACCTATTGCAGATTCAGTCTTCCCAGCCTGGTGCAGGTCTACAATTTTGTTTCTGGTGTCCTTTGACAGCTCTTTGGTCTTGGCCATAGTGGAGTGTGGAGTGTGACTGTTTGAGGTTGTGGACAGGTGTCTTTTATACTGATAACAAGTTCAAACAGGTGCCATTAATACAGGTAACGAGTGGAGGACAGAGGAGCCTCTTAAAGAAGAAGTTACAGGTCTGTGAGAGCCAGAAATCTTGCTTGTTTGTAGGTGACCAAATACTTTTTTTCCACCATAATTTGCAAATAAATTCATAAAAAATCCTACAATGTGATTTTCTGGATTTTTTTCCCTCATTTCGTCTGTCATAGTTGAAGTGTACCTATGATGAAAATTACAGGCCTCTCTCATCTTTTTAAGTGGGAGAACTTGCACAATTGGTGGCTGACTAAATACTTTTTTGCCCCACTGTATAGTTGAAGTCGGAAGTTTACATACACTTAGGTTGGAGTCATTAAAACTCGTTATTCAACCTTCTCCACAAATGTCTTGTTAACAAACTATAGTTTTGGCAAGTCGGTTAGAACATCTACTTTGTGCATGACACAAGTCATTTTTCCAACAATTGTTCACAGACAGATTATTTTACTTATAATTCACTGTATCACAATTCCAGTGGGTCAGAAGTCTATACCTGGCACTAAGTTGACTGTGCCTTTAAACAGCTTGGAAAATTCCAGAAAATTATGTCATGGCTAGAAGCTTCTGATAGGCTAAATGACATAATTTGAGTCAATTGGAGGTGTACCTGTGGATGTATTTCAAGGCCTACTTTCAAACTCAGTGCCTCTTTGCTTGACATCATAAGAAAATCAAAAGAAATCAGCCAAGACCTCAGAAAAAAAATTGTAGACCTCCACAAGTCTGGTTCATCCTTGGGAGCAATTTCCTAACCCCTGAAGGTACCAAGTTCATCTGTATAAATAATAATAGTACGCAAGTATAAACACCATGGGACCACGCAGCCGTCATACCACTCAGGAAGGAGAGGCGTTCTGTCTCCTAGATATGAACGTACTTTGGTGCGAAAAGTGCAAATCAATCCCAGAACAACAGCAAAGGACCTTGTGAAGATGCTGGAGGAAACAGGTTACAAAAGTATCTATATCCACAGTCAAACGAGTCCTATATCGACATAACCTGAAAGGCCACTCAGCAAGGAAGAAGCCACTGCTCCAAAACCGCCATAAAAAAGCCAGACTATGGTTTGCAACTGCACATGGGGACAAAGATCGTACTTTTTGGAGAAATGTCCTCTGGTCTGATGAAACAAAAATAGAACTGTTTGGCCATAATGACCATCGTTATGTTTGGAGAAAAAAGGGGGAGGGCTTGCAAGCTGAAGAACACCATCCCAACTGTGAAGCACGTGGGTGGCAGCATCATGTTGTGGGGGTGCTTTGCTGCAGGAGGGACTGGTGCACTTCACAAAATAGATGGCATCATGAAGAGGGAAAATGATGTGGATATATTGAAGCAACATCTCAAGACATCAGTCAGGAAGTTAAAGCTTGGTCGCAAATGGATCTTCCAAATGGACAATGACCCCAAGCATACTTCCAAAGTTGTGGCAAAATGGCTTAAGGACAACAAAGTCAAGGTATTGGAGTGGCCATCACAAAGCCCTGACCTCAATCCTATAGAAAATGTGTGGGCAGAACTGAAAAAGCGTGTGCGAGCAAGGAGGCCTACAAACCTGACTCAGTTACACCAGCTCTG
The DNA here is from genome assembly GCF_045679555.1 of Salvelinus alpinus. Classification (NCBI taxonomy): domain Eukaryota; kingdom Metazoa; phylum Chordata; class Actinopteri; order Salmoniformes; family Salmonidae; genus Salvelinus; species Salvelinus alpinus. The sequence continues at coordinate 106,717,190 of NC_092086.1, forward strand.
TCAAGAGGAATGGGCCAAAATTCCCCCAACTTACTGTGGGAAGCTTGTGGAAGGCTACCCGAAACCTTTGACCCAAGTTAAACAATTTATAGGCAATGCTACCAAATACTAATTGAGTGTATGTAAACTTCTGACCCACTGGGAATGTGATGAAAGAAATAAAAGCTGAAATAAATCATTCTCTCTACTATTATTCTGACATTACACATTCATAAAATAAAGTGGTGATCCTAACTGACCTAAGACAGGGAATTTTTACTAAGATTAAATGTCAGGAATTGTGAAAAACTGAGTTTAAATGTATTTGGCTGAGGTGTATGTAAGCTTCTGACTTGAACTGTATATAAAATAATATATATTTGGTGACTTATTATTTTATTCCAAGTCATCATCTCATCTCTGGCCACAGGCTTGACCAGCAAGAACCAATGAGAACAGGCAGCTGTAGGCACAATGGATTCTGGTCATTGTATTAATTAACACATTTTCTGTACGTAACTACTGTATGATGAGTTGAACAACATAACCCTGAGAGAAATCTCTCTAGAGAAACGGCACGTTGAGCGCACAGGAAAAAACTAAGTAAAAGGTATGCAAATAATTGAACTGACGTTGACCGATTCGTTATTTAAAAAAACAAAAATAAACCTACATTTCCGTTAATCACTCAGCACTACTTTTCAGGGAGTCAGTCCACCAGGTCTCTACAGTTTGAGAGCTGGTAGTCTTTTACTTCTCTAACCATTACAACCCTGGTGGCCCATAGATTCTCTGCCAAGGGGAATGACTCCATGTTCTATGGTTCCTCTGTGATCAGGTTGCTCCATTGTGGTATGTCCTGCCTGTGTGGTATGTCCTGCCAGTGTGGTATGTCCTGCCAGTGTGGTATGTCCTGCCAGTGTGGTATGTCCTGCCAGTGTGGTATGTCCTGCCAGTGTGGTATGGCCTGCCAGTGTGGTATGGCCTGCCAGTGTGGTATGGCCTGCCTGTGTGGTATGGCCTGCCTGTGTGGTATGGCCTGCCTGCGTGGTATGGCCTGCCTGCGTGGTATGGCCTGCCTGTGTGGTATGGCCTGCCTGTGTGGTATGGCCTGCCTGTGTGGTATGGCCTGCCTGTGTCATATGGCCTGCCTGTGTCATATGGCCTGCCTGTGTCATATGGCCTGCCTGTGTCGTATGGCCTGCCTGTGTCGTATGGCCTGCCTGTGTGGTATGGCCTGCCTGTGTGGTATGCCCTCCCATGGGCGTTGTAGCTTGGATGTGGCTCCTGTGGGGTCTAACTGTTGACCAATGTGGGATTTGTAGTTCCCTGTGGCTCAGCAGGTCCTGTGGGACCTGTGTGGTTTGTAGTTCTTGTGGCTCAGCAGGTCCTGTGGGATTTGTAGTTCCCAGTAGTTTAGGTCCCAGCTCATATCCTGCCTGTGTCTTGGTCCTTGTCCTCCAGCAGCTCAATGAGCTGAGTGAAGCTCTGTTTCACGGCATCCATGTTGTCCACTGAGCTGCCTTCTAGAATCCAGCTCTTCCCTCGGGCCAGAGGCTCCAGCTCAAAATACTTCTTTATCTAACAGAGAAACAGAGAAAGAGAGAGAAACAGAGAGAGAGCTCAGAGGTTTGGACACTCATTGAAAACATAAATCAAATCAAATTGTATTTGTCACATGCGCCGAATACAACAGGTGTAGACCTTACAGGGAAATGCTTACTTACAAGCCCTTAACCAACAATGATTTAAGAAGTTAAGAAAAAATATAAAAAGAAGTGTTAACTAAAAAATAGATAAGTAAAAATGTTTAAATAATAAGTTACAAATAACGCAAAAAAAACATACACAATAGCACAATTGGTTACCGGATCGTAAACCGGCAGCCATCCCCTTCGGTGCCATTATGTCACAGTGAGTAAATAACTGTAACGTTATCTAATTTGTGCTTTCGTTCTTGATGTGTGGGTGTATAGCATAGTATACCGTAACTGTTTTTGTCTAAATACTGTTCATTCCTCTGTAATTACACCAATATCTGCAAATGCTTGCATTACATATAACAAGAGCCAAGTGGAGAACACAAACTAGACCAAAGTACAACGATTGTCTTAAGAACTATTCAGGTCCCATGTTGGAAGTCTGCAGGAAAACAAAACAATAACAAAAGTTCAAAATATTGCAATCAATTCTGAATCAATTGGGAGAAAGATTACCCTTGTGATTTCAACTCCCAGTTGAGTTTAAGCACACAGTACACACTTCTGAAAACAAGCACAGTGTCCAGCTATGTCAATAATCTGAAAAATACAAAAACACTGCCACAATTCTCTTAACACTTTCAAAATCTCTCAGTTCTGCCAATACTGACACGGATTGATAGGTGATGGTCAAGCCAGCATTGCAGACCGTTTCTGTATAGTTCTACTACTTCGTAGGGGGATGCCTGAGACCAGTCCAGTGATATATGGGAGCCACATAGGACCACTCATATATGGGCTGGTAGGCCTAAGGCCATAATGGTCCGTCTTTGGGGTGGTTTACTACTGGGAGGATGAAGCATTGCCAGACAGGCCATAACTATGGAAATAGAATGAGGTGCTTTTCTGTTTCAGCGATTATATTTCTATGGCCATAACGGGTCTGTAAGACATCATACAGTCTCATTGAAAGTTTACTACCAGGGTGATGTAAGGCCATGCTGGTCTATGGACCATCAGACAGTCTCATTGAAGGTTTACTACCAGGGTGATGTAAGGCCATGCTGGTCTATGGACCATCAGACAGTCTCATTGAAGGTTTACTACCAGGGTGATGTAAGGCCATGCTGGTCTCCTGGCCATCAGACAGCGTGGTGACAGAATGTTACTTGTTGCCCTCTCTGGGTCATAATGATCTGAGAGAGCAGAGTGGTGTCTGGAGAACCTTGACATTTGACGCCACAGAGGCCAATAATAAATACCTGGCAAAGCCCCGAGAGTCAGGTCAGTACACGGAGAATAAATACCTGGCAAAGCCCCCGAGAGTCAGGTCAGTACACAGAGAATAAATACCTGGCAAAGCCCCCGAGAGTCAGGTCACTACACAGAGAATAAATACCTGGCAAAGCCCCGAGAGTCAGGTCAGTACACAGAGAATAAATACCTGGCAAAGCCCCCGAGAGTCAGGTCACTACACAGAGAATAAATACCTGGCAAAGCCCCGAGAGTCAGGTCAGTACACGGAGAATAAATACCTGGAAAAGCCCCCGAGATTCAGGTCAGTACACAGAGAATAAATACCTGGCAAAGCCCCGAGAGTCAGGTCAGTACACGGAGAATAAATACCTGGCAAAGCCCCAAGAGTCAGGTCAGTACACGGAGAATAAATACCTGGCAAAGCCCCGAGAGTCAGGTCAGTACACGGAGAATAAATACCTGGCAAAGCCCCGAGAGTCAGGTCAGTACACAGAGAATAAATACCTGGCAAAGCCCCTGAGAGTCAGGTCAGTACACAGAGAATAAATACCTGGCAAAGCCCCGAGAGTCAGGTCAGTACACAGAGAATAAATACCTGGCAAAGCCCCAAGAGTCAGGTCAGTACACGAAGAATAAATACCTGGCAAAGCCCCGAGAGTCAGGTCAGTACACAGAGAATAAATACCTGGCAAAGCCCCGAGAGTCAGGTCAGTACACGGAGGAGTAATCTTCACATTCAGAATACTACTCGTTGGGATTATGGATACTATGGCAGAGTTAAGTAGGCATGAACGGAAGAAAATGCTCAGACTGAGTCAAAAGAGTTATGAAATGCTAGTTTTCATTTTCCATTGCTAAATCTTTTGCTATGGTGTGCCATAATGAACATGACCCATCACTTGGATAGCAGGAATAGGAAAAGAGGTCAAATAAATCAAACTAAACAATTTGAGTAAACAGAGACTTAAAAGTGAACTTTTCCAACAGATTCTGTCCATCTGTGTTTAAAGAGGAGAGTCCAGAGTTTGGCTGTGTGTATCTGTGTGTCTGTCAGTGTCAGTGAGTGGGGACAACTTCCTCTTCTCTGAGCAGACTGAGGAAGGGGGAGAGATCCTGTTCAAACCCATTCAGAGAATACAGAAGATACCATAGGACACCATACTGTACTGATGGCCAAACCCACAGGAGAGGTTAGAAGCTGCACTAACAGGCTGCAAAAACCTCTGCTGCTCCTGTCCTTTTGTTTCAGAGCAGAAAGGAGAATAAATAAATAATGAAACAAAACATCCTTTGAGCCAAAGCTCCCATAACATGCCAAGAATGCTGATTAAGATTTCCCTGTCTGGGACTTCATCGCTCGCTTACACAATCCTCCCTCCTCCAAAAGAGAGAGAGAGAGAAAGAAAGAGAGAGAGAAAGAGAGAGAGAGAGAAAGAGAGAGCGAGAGAGAAAGAAAGAAAAAGAGAGAGAGAGAAAGAGAGAGAGCGAGAGAGAAAGAAAGAAAAAGAGAGAGAGAAAAAGAGCAGGAACAGACTTGGAAGGTGCCGCAGCGCTTGTCTGTTGTTTTTATTTGTGTGTGTGTGTAGTGTACTGTGTGTGTGTAACGGGGAAGAATGATCATTAATTCAACATAAAGAGAAAGCAACAAGTCTAGGAGAGGTTAGATCAGGGATCATCAACTAGATTTAGAAGGAGAGGTTAGATCAGGGATCATCAACTAGATTTAGAAGGAGAGGTTATATCAGGGATCATCAACTAGATTTAGAAGGAGAGGTTAGATCAGGGATCATCAACTAGATTTAGAAGGAGAGGTTAGATCAGGGATCATCAACTAGATTTAGAAGGAGAGGTTAGATCAGGGATCATCAACTAGATGTAGAAGGAGAGGTTAGATCAGGGATCATCAACTAGATTTAGAAGGAGAGGTTAGATCAGGGATCATCAACTAGATTTAGAAGGAGAGGTTATATCAGGGATCATCAACTAGATTTAGAAGGAGAGGTTAGATCAGGGATCATCAACTAGATTTAGAAGGAGAGGTTAGATCAGGGATCATCAACTAGATTTAGAAGGAGAGGTTATATCAGGGATCATCAACTAGATTTAGAAGGAGAGGTTAGATCAGGGATCATCAACTAGATTTAGAAGGAGAGGTTAGATCAGGGATCATCAACTAGATTTAGCCATGGGCTGATTTTTTTCTTGAGCGGATGGTCAGGGGGCCGGAACAGAATTACAAACAATTTGTAAACTACAAATTGACCGCAAGATGCCCAAACAGATATAATATTTGACTAAAACAAACATTTCAAACCTTGATTAAATTTGATACAAATACCAAACATACAGGAACACCTACGTTGGTTGGAACTGTTTTTACTCCCCCCCCCGAAAAGCGTTCCACAGGTAGGCTGGCCCAAGTTGACTCCAATGTTTCCCACAGTTGTGTCAGGTTAGCTGGATGTCATTTGAGTGGTGGACCGTTTTTGATACACACGGGAAACTGTTGAGCGTGAAAACAACAGCAGCGTTGCAGTTCTTGACACAAACCGGTGCGCCTGGCACCTACTACCATACCCTGTTTAAAGACACTTCATTATATTGTCTTGCCCGTTCACCCTCAGTGGCGCACACACACACACAATCCATGTCTCAATTATCTCAAGGCTAAAAAATACTTCTTTAACCAGTTCCCTCCCCTTCATCTACACTGATTGAAGTGGATTTAACAAGTGATCTCAATAAGGGATCATAGATTTCACCTGGTCAGTCAATGTCTTATTTAAAAAAATATATAATGATAATAATTTAGCAGACACAACTTACAGGAGCAATTAGGGTTAAGTGCCTTGCTCAAGGGCATATCAGCTCGGGGATTCGAACCAGCAACCTTATCAGTTACTGGCCCAATGCTCTTAACCGCTAGGCTACCTGTCTCCCTATATCTTTATCTTGTTAGCCTTGTGACCCAGTGTATATCTCTCTATTATGCGTGGGAATACTTTGGAACAGATTTCCAAAATTAAAATCACTTGCCGCTGATTTGCTGGTGTTTTACAGTCTTTTATGTCCACCTTTTGCTCAGAAAACTGTGGCTAGCCTGGCTAATACACTACAACAATGCATTGTCTGGTGAAACAGACTGACACAGCAAAAAAATGTCCATTGCTAGTTCATCTCTGCTGGATGTCTCAATAGGGTCAGGAAGGGCAAGCTGCTGGTACCCTCGTTTAGTCCGACTAACATGCAGGCTGAGCTAGCTAACACAAGACAGTTCTGGGTCACGAGGCCAACACGCTAAAGATGTGCGAGGGTCATTCAGTGTGTGCAGCAGATAAAGGGTTGAAGGTCTGGCTGTATAGACTGTGGTGGTGGACCTTTATGTTGTACAGCCCAAGATCAATCTGCTCAAAGCTGGGATCAATGGGATGAGTTTCAGGGCTAAAAAGATCAAGTCTGATCTGAGGGGGATCTCTCCTGACCTTTTTAAAGGCTGGTTAAAAACGACGGGAGGCTGGGAGCGGAAACCTACAGTAAGACGGTGTTAACCTGAGGCAGGGCCATGTGCGCCAAAGGCTGTTGCAGGGTGCTCATCTGCCGATTCACCGCTTTAAACATAACGATGAAAGTGGTCAGAGTTCACTTGAGGAAAGAGAAACTCAACTCTTCCGAAACACGACTGGTCCTCCCATGATGATGAACGATCACAACTACTCCAATCCAAACCGGTATCTGGAAGACACCCGGGTCATGTCCAGTAGAGAAAACATTTTGAAAGAGGAAGTTATCACCTGAGCCAGTTCCTGTTCCATAAGAAATTCAAGCTGAGCCTCTCATCTAATGCATCTTGAGAGGGAGGTGAGGAATTGAGGGATCAAGGACAGGAGGTATCAAGGACAGGAGGACTCAAGGATTGGACAGCTTATACACTTTCAGACAGAGCCTACTGTATGTGTTGGTACAGAGCCTACTGTATGTGTTGGTACAGAGCCTACTGTAAGTGTTGGTACAGAGCCTACTGTATGTGTTGGTACAGAGCCTACTGTATGTGTTGGTACAGAGCCTACTGTATGTGTTGGTACAGAGCCCACTGTATGTGTTGGTACAGAGCCTACTGTATGTGTTGGTACAGAGCCTACTGTATGTGTTGGTACAGAGCCTACTGTATGTGTTGGTACAGAGCCCATATGTTGGTACATAGCCTACTGTATGTGTTGGTACATAGCCTACTGTATGTGTTGGTACAGAGCCCATATGTTGGTACAGAGCCTACTGTGTTGGTACAGAGCCTACTGTATGTGTTGGTACAGAGCCCACTGTATGTGTTGGTACAGAGCCCATATGTTGGTACAGAGCCTACTGTACGTGTTGGTACAGAGCCTACTGTATGTGTTGGTACAGAGCCTACTGTATGTGTTGGTACAGAGCCCATGTGTTGGTACAGAGCCCATGTGTTGGTACAGAGCCTACTGTATGTGTTGGTACAGAGCCTACTGTATGTGTTGGTACAGAGCCCATGTATTGGTACAGAGCCTACTGTATGTGTTGGTACAGAGCCTACTGTATGTGTTGGTACAGAGCCTACTGTATGTGTTGGTACAGAGCCTACTGTATGTGTTGGTACAGAGCCTACTGTATGTGTTGGTACAGAGCCCACTGTATGTGTTGGTACAGAGCCCATATGTTGGTACAGAGCCTACTGTATGTGTTGGTACAGAGCCTACTGTACGTGTTGGTACAGAGCCTACTGTACGTGTTGGTACAGAGCCTACTGTATGTGTTGGTACAGAGCCTACTGTATGTGTTGGTACAGAGCCCACTGTATGTGTTGGTACAGAGCCCATGTGTTGGTACAGAGCCTACTGTATGTGTTGGTACAGAGCCTACTGTATGTGTTGGTACAGAGCCCATGTATTGGTACAGAGCCTACTGTATGTGTTGGTACAGAGCCTACTGTATGTGTTGGTACAGAGCCTACTGTATGTGTTGGTACAGAGCCCATATGTTGGTACATAGCCTACTGTATGTGTTGGTACAGAGCCCACTGTATGTGTTGGTACAGAGCCCATATGTTGGTACATAGCCTACTGTATGTGTTGGTACAGAGCCCATGTGTTGGTACAGAGCCTACTGTATGTGTTGGTACAGAGCCTACTGTATGTGTTGGTACAGAGCCTACTGTATGTGTTGGTACAGAGCCCATGTGTTGGTACAGAGCCTACTGTATGTGTTGGTACAGAGCCTACTGTATGTGTTGGTACAGAGCCCATGTATTGGTACAGAGCCTACTGTATGTGTTGGTACAGAGCCTACTGTATGTGTTGGTACAGAGCCTACTGTATGTGTTGGTACAGAGCCTACTGTATGTGTTGGTACAGAGCCTACTGTATGTGTTGGTACAGAGCCTACTGTATGTGTTGGTACAGAGCCTACTGTATGTGTTGGTACAGAGCCTACTGTATGTGTTGGTACAGAGCCCATATGTTGGTACATAGCCTACTGTATGTGTTGGTACAGAGCCCACTGTATGTGTTGGTACAGAGCCCATATGTTGGTACATAGCCTACTGTATGTGTTGGTAAATAGCCTACTGTATGTGTTGGTACAGAGCCCATGTGTTGGTACAGAGCCTACTGTATGTGTTGGTACAGAGCCTACTGTATGTGTTGGTACAGAGCCTACTGTATGTGTTGGTACAGAGCCTACTGTATGTGTTGGTACAGAGCCTACTGTATGTGTTGGTACAGAGCCTACTGTATGTGTTGGTACAGAGCCTACTGTATGTGTTGGTACAGAGCCTACTGTATGTGTTGGTACAGAGCCTACTGTATGTGTTGGTACAGAGCCTACTGTATGTGTTGGTACAGAGCCTACTGTATGTGTTGGTACAGAGCCTACTGTATGTGTTGGTACAGAGCCTACTGTATGTGTTGGTACAGAGCCTACTGTATGTGTTGGTACAGAGCCTACTGTATGTGTTGGTACAGAGCCTACTGTATGTGTTGGTACAGAGCCTACTGTATGTGTTGGTACAGAGCATACTATATGTGTTGGTACAGAGCCTACTATATGTGTTGGTACAGAGCCTACTGTATGTGTTGGTACAGAGCATACTATATGTGTTGGTACAGAGCCTACTGTATGTGTTGGTACAGAGCCCACTGTATGTGTTGGTACAGAGCCCACTGTATGTGTTGGTACAGAGCCCACTGTATGTGTTGGTACAGAGCCCACTGTATGTGTTGGTACAGAGCATACTGTATGTGTTGGTACAGAGCCCACTGTATGTGTTGGTACAGAGCCTACTGTATGTGTTGGTACAGAGCCTACTATATGTGTTGGTACAGAGCCTACTGTATGTGTTGGTACAGAGCCTACTGTATGTGTTGGTACAGAGCATACTGTATGTGTTGGTACAGAGCCCATGTGTTGGTAGAGAGCCTACTGTATGTGTTGGTACAGAGCCCATGTGTTGGTACAGAGCCTACTGTATGTGTTGGTACAAAGCCTACTGTATGTGTTGGTACAGAGCATACTGTATGTGTTGGTACAGAGCCCATGTGTTGGTACAGAGCCTACTGTATGTGTTGGTACAGAGCCTACTGTATGTGTTGGTACAGAGCCTACTGTATGTGTTGGTACAGAGCATACTGTATGTGTTGGTACAGAGCCCATGTGTTGGTACAGAGCCCATGTGTTGGTACAGAGCCTACTGTATGTGTTGGTACAGAGCCCATGTATTGGTACAGAGCCTACTGTATGTGTTGGTACAGAGCCTACTGTATGTGTTGGTACAGAGCCTACTGTATGTGTTGGTACAGAGCCCATATGTTGGTACATAGCCTACTGTATGTGTTGGTACAGAGCCCACTGTATGTGTTGGTACAGAGCCCATATGTTGGTACATAGCCTACTGTATGTGTTGGTACAGAGCCTACTGTATGTGTTGGTACAGAGCCTACTGTATGTGTTGGTACAGAGCCTACTGTATGTGTTGGTACAGAGCCTACTGTATGTGTTGGTACAGAGCCTACTGTATGTGTTGGTACAGAGCCTACTGTATGTGTTGGTACAAAGCCTACTGTATGTGTTGGTACAGAGCATACTGTATGTGTTGGTACAGAGCCCATGTGTTGGTACAGAGCCTACTGTATGTGTTGGTACAGAGCCTACTGTATGTGTTGGTACAGAGCCTACTGTATGTGTTGGTACAGAGCCTACTGTATGTGTTGGTACAGAGCATACTGTATGTGTTGGTACAGAGCCCATGTGTTGGTACAGAGCCCATGTGTTGGTACAGAGCCTACTGTATGTGTTGGTACAGAGCCCATGTATTGGTACAGAGCCTACTGTATGTGTTGGTACAGAGCCTACTGTATGTGTTGGTACAGAGCCTACTGTATGTGTTGGTACAGAGCCTACTGTATGTGTTGGTACAGAGCCCATATGTTGGTACATAGCCTACTGTATGTGTTGGTACAGAGCCCACTGTATGTGTTGGTACAGAGCCCATATGTTGGTACATAGCCTACTGTATGTGTTGGTACAGAGCCTACTGTATGTGTTGGTACAGAGCCTACTGTATGTGTTGGTACAGAGCCTACTGTATGTGTTGGTACAGAGCCTACTGTATGTGTTGGTACAGAGCCTACTGTATGTGTTGGTACAGAGCCTACTGTATGTGTTGGTACAGAGCCTACTGTATGTGTTGGTACAGAGCCTACTGTATGTGTTGGTACAGAGCATACTATATGTGTTGGTACAGAGCCTACTGTATGTGTTGGTACAGAGCCTACTGTATGTGTTGGTACAGAGCCCACTGTATGTGTTGGTACAGAGCCCACTGTATGTGTTGGTACAGAGCATACTGTATGTGTTGGTACAGAGCCTACTATATGTGTTGGTACAGAGCCTACTGTATGTGTTGGTACAGAGCCTACTGTATGTGTTGGTACAGAGCATACTGTATGTGTTGGTACAGAGCCCATGTGTTGGTAGAGAGCCTACTGTATGTGTTGGTACAGAGCCTACTGTATGTGTTGGTACAGAGCCTACTGTATGTGTTGGTACAAAGCCTACTGTATGTGTTGGTACAGAGCCTACTGTATGTGTTGGTACAGAGCCTACTGTATGTGTTGGTACAGAGCCTACTGTATGTGTTGGTACAGAGCCTACTGTATGTGTTGGTACAGAGCCTACTGTATGTGTTGGTACAGAGCCTACTGTATGTGTTGGTACAGAGCCTACTGTATGTGTTGGTACAGAGCCTACTGTATGTGTTGGTACAGAGCCCACTGTATGTGTTGGTACAGAGCCTACTGTATGTGTTGGTACAGAGCCCACTGTATGTGTTGGTACAGAGCCCACTGTATGTGTTGGTACAGAGCCCATGTGTTGGTACCGTAGAGTGCTGAGTGACTCCTGTATAACCCCCTGCGCTGCGTAGCCACATGGGCCTCCCTCCCTCCAAACAGGAGACCTGTTTCCCAACACACCTTGGGGGGATGTCGAGGCGTCAGCAAACACCTGTTAGCCTCCCTCACTGTAGGTTTACAGTAACTACATTCTACAGGGGGCTACGACTACGAGCCACCTGAACGGGCTGACAGCAAACATCTGGCCTGCTCGGAGGCTGGAGCTGGACTGGGGAGCTGGACTGTGGAGCTGGACTGTGGAACTGGACTGGACTGTGGAGCTGGACTGTGGAGCTGGACTGGACTGGGGAGCTGGACTGGACTGGCGAGCTGGGCTGGGGAGCTGGACTGGACTGTGGAGCTGGACTGTGGAGCTGGACTGGACTGGGGAGCTGGACTGTGGAGCTGGACTGGAGAGCTGGACTGGACTGTGGAGCTGGACTGGAGAGCTGGACTGGACTGTGGAGCTGGACTGGAGAGCTGGACTGGACTGGGGAGCTAGACTGGACTGTGGAGCTGGACTGGACTGGGGAGCTGGACTGGACTAGCGAGCTGGGCTGGGGAGCTGGACTGGACTGTGGAGCTGGACTGTGGAGCTGGACTGGACTGTGGAGCTGGACTGGACTGGGGAGCTGGACTGTGGAGCTGGACTGGAGAGCTGGACTGGACTGGGGAGCTGGACTGGACTGTGGAGCTGGACTGGACTGGGGAGCTGGACTGGACTAGCGAGCTGGGCTGGGGAGCTGGACTGGACTGGGGAAATGAACTGGGGAGCTGGACTGGATTGGGTGCTGTGCTGGGGAGCTGGACTGGGGTGCTGGGTTGGGGAGCTGGACTGGACTGGACAGCTGGGCTGGGGAGCTGGACTGGATTGGGCGCTGGGCTGTGGAGCTGGACTGGACTGGAGAGCTGGACTGGACTGAGGAGCTGGGCTGGTGAGCCGAGCTGGGGAGCTGGACTGGCGAGCTAAGCTGGGCTGGGGAGCTGGACTGGACTGGCGAGCTGGACTGTGGAGCTGGGCTGGGGAGCTGGACTGGCTAACTGGGCTTGGGAGCTGGACTGGGGCCCTGGGCTGACCAACTGGGCTGGACTAGACTGGGAAGCTGGACTAGACTGGGACGCTGGACTAGATTGGGAAGCTGGACTGGGGAGCTAGACTAGACTGGGACGCTGGACTAGATTGGGAAGCTGGACTGGGGAGCTGGACTAGACTGTGGAGCTGGACTGGGGAGCTGCGCTGGGCTGGCCAACTGGGCTGGCCAACTGGGCTTGGGAGCTGGACTGGACTGGCGAGCTGGGCTGGGGAGCTGGACTGGACTGGCGAGCTGGGCTGGGGAGCTGGACTGGACTGGCGAGCTGGGGACATGCCATTTGTCTTCTGCAGTATCAGTAGAGAGGAAGGGCCCTCAGTTCCAACCTTCACAGATCTCCCTCCTTCCCTTCCTCTGTTCAGCCAGCAATTCATCCATAATTGGATAAATCCACAAAAGACAAATAAAACAACCCACTGACTGACAGGTGACCCAAAATACTTTAACACCAAGATACTCTGAAATCTACCAATTCACCTGAAAAATGAGATTCCATCCCGTAGGTGTGACGTACAGCTCATATTTCAGACTGAAGTCGGATTTTTGGTAATAGCTCTAGTTTAAAAAAAACTATGCGAATATCGGGACCGTTCCAAAGCAAACCTCCTGTAAGACCTTTAACATCCTTGGGATCATCCCTGCTATTTCCCCACTGCAGTGGAGGGAATAATATTTCATTTTGGAGAAGTCGAGGGTCTAGTGGTGGGGATTCCTCTGTGGTAAAGCATTCTTCATGAGGTAGTTCAGTAACCAACGCTGAGCCAGGACCTGATTCACATTTCAAAACAGCGGAGACACTAAGAACACTAATACAAGGCCTTTGTACATTGCGTGAACTTGTTCTGTATGTCCAACTCGTCCATTGACGTACTTATACACGACTTATACACCATAATACATCTAATGACATACATCAACAGTTTGCACAACAGCTTTCACAGAGGAGTGCTGAGAACAGGGCCTATGTATTATGTACTGCCGCCTTGCTATAATGCTGCCCTTATACATGAAAATGAACCATCTGGTGCCATCATTCATCTGTGTTATGAATCTCTCCTCACGCCATGACGACTGACAAGTGACGCCACTTCCAGTATGTATAGCTTGGTGTGCGAGTTGTTATGACTGCTGGAGTGAAGTGGATGGCCGGGTCTGAAGCGGAGGTAGGTAGTCCATTATTCACACACTGCATAGCGGACTGGGTCTGGCTGGCTAGGCCCTCAGTGTCTTCAGAGCCAGAACATTGGAAACACATTGGGGTGAGGCAGGAGGCTCCATCGGTCGGGGCCACAGTCTAGAGCTTTGTCCCAAACGGCACCCTATTCCCTATATAGTGTACTACTTTTGACCAGAGCCATATGGGCCCTGGTCAAAGTAGTGCACTACATAGGAAATAGGGTGCCATTTTCAGAGACACATGTTGGAGCAGAGGAGGTTGAGGCTCCACTCGAACACATCACAGCCACAGTAACACACTCCCTCAAGGACTGGCCATCCCACAGAGAGGTCTCAGCGAACACAGGAGATATTGCCGACCTCAATCGATATACATGGAAACACTTGAGTAAATGAGGGACAGTAAATATATTGAAAGCAGGTGCTTCTACACAGGTGTGGTTCCTGAGTTAATTAACCATTTACACTCATGGGAATTGGCCTATATGGATGGGGCTACATTGAAATGTTTCTTACAGAATAAATATGAAAAGCATATGCATAAGCATGGTAGCAATTGCAAGGGAACATTTAGGAGATTATGGGAAAATGATTAGACCAAAGTTAAAGACAACAGTTCACCGGACACTGAATCAAAAACATTACACTGTTGATTTTATGTGCATTTTACATTTACTGTACTTTCCTCTGCATTTGTTGACAATGAAATCTGAAAATAGTCTGGATACATTCAGTATGATAAGAATATTCCTGTAAAATATGGTGTCGGTGCAACATGTGTTTGAGTGAGAGGACTAACTGGTGTCTCCAAGTGGTCACACACCTCTCCAAAGTGTTCGCACTTCTGAACAAATGTACATGCACATTTATGACTCAAAGAAGAGTCTTCAACTATAAAGTGTTTTTTAAACTCTCCTATCTGTGTCGTTGAGGAACTAGAGTGAACACACTTGTAGTTGTTTGAACACAACCCTGCATCCCCGCCATCACACAACTACTGCTGTTTACGCAACCCAAAAATCGGCCCAATATAAATTGCAATCTAGGTCAGGTGGGCATAATTTGAAAGCTTGTTCTATTACCAACATGACTAGCTAAGATTTTTTTTAAATTTTTTTTTTAAATGTGATATTACAGTGTTAGGCTTTCACAAGCCAATTCAGAGAAACAGATGGTCATTGTGGTTTGCATAGAATGGAGTCATGAGTGCATTCAGGTGCGTGTTCTGCAGTGAGTTTTCTTCCCAATAGACAAACAGGCTCATTCTATTCAGAACAACCCAGGGTATCATGTTTTATGATATGGAAATGTGAAGTGCACATTTGGACAAACAGATGGTTTGGCTTGCCATGGCATATTATTTACATTATTTTCATGCTCATCAAGCCATTCAGTGACCATTCATGTCCCGCGGATGGGGGCATTGTCATCCTATGGGGGCATAGCCATGGTAGCCAAAATAATGGCCAAAACAATGGCCTGCCCAGCATTTTTATACAGGACCCTAATGGGATGTTAATTGCTTAACTGATAAGTGCCTAAATTGGAACGCAGTGGCTGTACAACAACATGCTTATGGGAGATTCTGGAGCAGCACCTGAGACAGCGGTTTCCACCAAATCAACAAAACACCAAATGATTGAATTTCTTGTGGAAGAATGGTGTCGCATCCCTCCAATAGAGTTCCAGACACGTGTAGAATCTATGTCAAGGTGCATTGAAGCTGTTCTGGCTCATTGTGGCCCAACGCCCTGTTAAGACACTTTATGTTGCCGTTTCCTTCATTTTGGCAGTTACCTGTAGGTTACACACACACACACACACACACACACACACACACACACACACACCGTCACACACAGAACCAGACTTCCCAATCAGACATACAGAACTGGAAATCTAATTGGTTAAAAATACCTATTGGTGAAAATAAAGTTCTGAACCGGTTTGAACCCCCCAAAAAGTTACGGTTTATATCGTTCCTTTCTGTTGAAATAAAAAATGTACATTTAGCTCAACATGAAATGACTTCACCTATCAGTGCAGACAGAGCAGCTTGCTACGCAGCGGGCAAGATACAGCTATTTACATGCAGTGGACAGACGTGTAGGGTGCGAGATGCCACAGAAACTTTGCGTGTAGGGAGAAAGCGATAGAGGTTGGAGGAGGAGGCTTTGCTTGAAGGGCTTATCATCACATGCATTATCTGAATTAGGCCCACAGAATTATACCTATGGAGGAGCGTCTTCTATGAAGGAACTTTGAATGTCTTTGAATCCAACTTGTAAGTCGCTCTGGATAAGAGCGTCTGCTAAATGACTTAAATGTAATGTAATGTAACTACAGAGAATTGGCTTAACATTAAACCAGGTGTGCATTGCTGCATTTTATGTGGGACTGGAAAAAAATGCCTGGAATGTAAAATAACGTTATTAACCGGTTCCCATGCTTTCAAAATAACGATTCTGTTCAGGAACAGTACAGAATACTTTTATTCCCAGTTCTGATTCTGTTCCTGGAAAAATGTAGTTATTTTCCAGTTATCGGTTCTGTTCCCTGAACCGGTTCCAACCTCTGGTGCCAGTGGCTGTTTGCAATATGTAGGTGTGCATTTAACATAATGGATAGGATAGTTCTGCATAATGCTGTTGTTGGTTTGAATGCCTGTATACTGTACTGCCTCTGCAAACAGTCAGACACGTGCGCTTTAGGAGATGATACAGCTGTAATTCAATACCATACAGCCCATTGAACACAGCAACTCTGTGCTGTGTTTACAATGTGCAATACCATGAACATGTGTAGGGAAGGGATGACACATAAATGAGAAGTTCATTTAAATAAATGAACTATGGTATATTGTATATTAAATGAGTTTTGCAGATAGATTTGTTCAGTGGCCACAGCTGAACTGAACAGATAAAAGTATCACCACAAAAGACTAAACATAAAGTAAACAGTGCCACTTGGAGAAACACTTCCTTGTGAACGGTTGTGTGAAAGGGTACAAACAAAAGCAGTGTTTTTATCAACAAAGAAATCTATAATGTTTTTAATATGGAAAAGTTATGTGTGATTGAGTGTGTTTAAGAGTGTTGGTGACTAAGTGGCAGCTGGATTCACAGTCGACTAATATAGAGGACTTTGAAAACAAGTAAATTCACATGAAAAGGCTCAAAGGGAATGGCATACATTAAGGAACTGAGTGAAATCCATCCAAGAGTCAAAAAGCTTGTTTTTAATGAAAAATATTACAGCTTGCTCTCATTCTTTGGTGGAATTTTCATTCGATATAACAGTTGATAAGAAACAAATACGATATGCCACTTTTTGTCAAAATTTGTGCCAGTCTGCACCACAGGTGGTAGATATTGCTCAACCTGCTCTTATTTCCTCCATAAACTCAAGTGGAATGTTCTGGGTTCTTGGCTCCAGTGGGCCAATGACACTGTGGAGGGAGGCAGACCTGGGTTCACTTACTCTGAAATCTTTCAAATACTTGTGAGTGCTTGCTTTAGCCTGCCTGGAGTGACTGGTAGGTGGGCTGGGCCCTTTTGGGACTTTTCTATTGGTTCCAATGCAACAGGCAAGCTCAACCAAGCGCAGCGAAACCATCTCAAAATGATTTTGAATACTATTTAAACCCAGGTTAGGAGGGAAAACTCATAGCCTGTGGAGTCTGTTGGAATCTGTGTTTGTGTCCTTGTTCGTCCCTGTGCTCAGAGACTCAGACAGACCGCACGCCCTCCTCTCTCCGCTCCGACCAGAACAACGGGACTCTGTTTTCTGCCGAGGGATGGGAATTCACTCAGGCGACGTTGGCATCGCTGTACACCACAGATGCCAAGGCCAGTGTCTGAACAGCAGGAGCAACACCAAACGCCCCACACACACACACCATCCATCCATCCAGACGCGCACGCACGCACACACACACACACACACACACACACCCACACAATCCATCCATCCATCCAGACGCACACACACACAAAACCACCGTGACAATCCCCCTCCGCCTTCCCGGACACCCACCCCTCCATCTTTCTCATATGATACTTCCTACTGTCTGGAAGAACCACCATGCCTGGTAAAACTGCAGGAATCACAGTGACATCACTTTCTCCATCTGAAGCCCAAGACAACAAAGCAAGGCAACATGTCTTGGCAGTCCCTTAGAAATAACACTTTCACTCATGGCTTTAGGTAGTACGCAAGAAAGACTATCACCTCCCTCCCAACGCATTGCTGTGTGTGTGTGTGTGTGTGTGTGTGTGTGTGTGTGT
Organism: Salvelinus alpinus; assembly: GCF_045679555.1. Classification (NCBI taxonomy): domain Eukaryota; kingdom Metazoa; phylum Chordata; class Actinopteri; order Salmoniformes; family Salmonidae; genus Salvelinus; species Salvelinus alpinus. Next base: position 106,735,093 of record NC_092086.1, read on the forward strand.
GTGTGTGTGTGTGTGTGTGTGTGTGTGTGTGTATTCCCTCCATGCACATCATGAGCACACATGCAGTCAGTGAGTAAGCCATTCTACTCTTATCCTCATTATAAAACAGGCTCTGCTCTCATCCTCATTATAAAACAGGCTCTGCTCTCATCCTCATTATAAAACAGGCTCTGCTGTTATCCTCATAAAACAGGCTCTGCTCTCATCCTCATTATAAAAAACAGGCTCTGCTCTCATCCTCATTATAAAAACAGGCTCTGCTCTCATCCTCATTATAAAACAGGCTCTGCTGTTATCCTCATTATAAAAACAGGCTCTGCTCTCATCCTCATAAAACAGGCTCTGCTCTCATCCTCATTATAAAAACAGGCTCTGCTCTCATCCTCATTATAAAAACAGGCTCTGCTCTCATCCTCATAAAGCAGGCTCTGCTCTCATCCTCATTATAAAAACAGGCTCTGCTCTCATCCTCATAAAACAGGCTCTGCTGTTATCCTCATTATAAACAAAGGCTTTTGCTCGTTGATGCCGTTCCCTTATTAAGCCTCCACTCTCTCAATAACTAACCCCAGTGGCAGATGAAACTCTACCCAGCCCAGGCTTGACTCTCTGGGGTAATTTACTTCCCCCGTCCACCGGTCTGGGGAGACTGCCTTCCCCTCTGTGTAGTAATGGGGGTCAATGCCTTTCCTTTAAAATAATCCGCTGGGGTCTCACCCCTCCTCCTGTCCCCCGATCTGAATAATAATAAAATGACCTTGGCTGCAGCACAGCACTGTAGACACTAGACAGAGCATCCCTCCCCAGCATCGAATGGAGTTATGACTGACTAATAGGGACAGATGCCTAGGAAACCCACAACACATTGAGCTGCTAGCAGAGGAAGACATCGTCCAGATAACAATCCATCGAGCCATCGTCTGCTCTCTACCTAGTACCTGGAAGTGTAGCATATCAGAGATACTAGCATTTCCTTTGAACCTTAAACTGTTGCAGATGTATGTCTAAGAGGAAATGCTTTGGCCCCCATTGCTGTACAGTGTCTTGGGTTTCCTGAAAAGGCGCTTTAAATCCCATGTATTATTAAGAGTAATGAGTTGTTACTTCTACAGCATTATCTGATGAACATTGGTGTAAAGGCAGTGCTCAAAGTAAATAGCATCCATAGTTAAAAAGAAACGAGAGCTCTTGAATCAGCCTCGATCTATTAGACATATTATATGACGTTTTGTGGACCGTACATTTTCTCTCCGCTTATTAAAAGATGTGTTTGAGAGGTGGCAGACAAAAGCCATGTGTGTCTCACAGACAAACAGACAGAGAGGGAAAGAAAGAGAGGGGGAGAATGAGAGAGAGAGGGGGAGAATGAGAGAGAGCGAGAGAAAGAGAGAGGGGGGGAGAATGAGAGAGGGAGAGAGGGGGAGAATGAGAGAGAGGGGGGGAGAACGAGAGAGAAAGAGGGGGAGAACGAGAGAGAAAGAGGGGGAGAACGAGAGAGGGAAAGAGGGAGAACGAGAGAGGGAAAGAGGGAGAGGGGGAGAACGGGAGAGAGGGGAGAATGAAAGAGAGAGGGTAAGAGAAAGAGGGGAGAGGAATCCAGACACCATTGTGTGGCGCTCCCGTCCCAACAGGCTGGCAGAGAGCAATCTGCGAGAAAGGTCACCTCGCCGCGCCGGGAAAGGTCAAACAAAGGGGCTGTGTCTGGTGGAACTGGCCTCCTTTTGTCACTGTCTCCACCGCCACCTGTGTCACGTCTACCTTGCCATTGTAGCACCCAGTACTGTCTAGACTGCTGCTGTGTGTGTGGCGTATACATTTACAGACTTACGTATACTAAACGGTACAATATCCATTCATGCATTTGTCTCATCATCATGTCTCAGAGAATTACAGTGCCTTCAGAAAGAACCCATACCCCTTGACTTATTTCACATTTTTTTGCCCAACCATCAACACACAATACCTCATAATGATGAAGTCGAAACATGTTTAGACATTTTTGAAAATGAAAAACTGAAATTTAATTCACATATGTGTTCACACCCTCATGCTATGACACTCCAAATTTAGCTCCGGGGCATCCAATTTCCTTTGATTATAAAATCTTATTTGTCACATGCTTTGTAAACAACAACAACTTCCCAACAATGCATAGAGGAAAAAAGTAAAAAAAATTATTATAATAATAACACGAGGAATAAATACACAATGAGTAAGGATAACGTGGCTATATGTACGGGGTATCAGTACTGAGTCACTGTGCAGAGGTATGAGGTAATTGAGGTAGATATGTACATATAGGTTGGGATAAAGTGACTAGGCAACAGGACAGATAATAAACATTAACAGCAGTGTACGTGATGAATCAAAATAGTTAGTGCAGATTAGTTACATTTGAGTCATTTAGCAGATACACTTATCCAGAGTGACTAACAGGAGCAATTAGGGTTAAGTGCCTTGCTCAAGGGCCCATCAACAGATTTTTCACCTAGTCGGTATGGGATTCGAACCAGCGACCTTTCAGTTACTGGCCCAAGGCTCCTAACCGCTAGGCTAACCAATAGCTTCCCGGACTACCTATTTAGCAGTCAAATTGCTTGGGGGTAGAAGCTGTTCAGGGTCCTGTTGGTTCCAGACCTGGTGCATCGGTACTGCTTGTCGTGTGGTAGCAGAGAGAACAGTCTATGACTTGGGTGGCTGCAGTCTGACAATATTTAGGGCCTTCCTCTGACATTACCTGGTATGGAGGTCCAAAATGGCACGGAGCTCGGCCCCAGTGATGTACTAGACTGTACCCACTAACCTCTGTAGTGCCTTGCAGTCGAATGCCAAAAAGTTGCCAGGGGGAAGAGGCGTTGTCATGCCCTCTTCACGATTGTGTTGGTGTGTGTGGACTAGAGGTCGACCGATTATGATTTTTCAATGCCGATACCGATACCGATTATTGGAGGACAAAAAAAGCCGATACCGATTAAATCTGCCGATTTATTTAAAAAAACATTTAAAAAAAAATATATATATATATATCACACACACATTTTGTAATAATGACAATTGCAACAATACTGAATGAACAATGAACACTTTTCTTTTAACTTAATATAATACATAAATACACACACAGCTCTGAAGTGACAATGATACTGAAGTCTGCTTAGGAGACAAATACTCTCAACTGTTTGAATAAAAATAGAGTTTAAGTTACCTGTGATGAATGTTGAAAACAAAAACTTTAATTTCTATATGCAGGAAATCCTATTTTAATAATGGGCATGGTAAGAATTGACAACCAAAGTGCGAGTCATAATTCCCATGACACCTAGCAAAATCTGAAAAGCGGTTCCTTCATTTATTCCATAGGATATTTTTTAGATTCACTTAAAATAAGGTCTGTGTTTCGTGTAGGCTTACACCACCTTGCCAATTTTATAACTGTGTAGATATCCATAGGACAAGGTAACTCTGATCAATATTGGCTAAATATAAGCGAAGATAAAAAAAATTGTCGAGTGGATTTATGAAAATATGTTGACAAACGTTACCTTATCCTAGTGAGATTTACACGGGTATCAAAACGTCGAGGCGGTTTAAGCCTGCACGAAACACAGTCCTTATTTGAAGTAGATCAAGACATTCTCTATGGAAGACATGAACGGTAAAATAACGAAGGAACCCCTTTTAAATTCAGCCGCAAGTTATTACAGGAATTATAACGCGTCGACTATTTCTCTCTAAACCATATACCTTTGACTAATCAGGAAACTATCACCTCGAAAACAAAACGTTTATTCCGTTCCGTATTTTATCTAACGGATGTCATCCATGAGTCTAAATATTCCTGTTACATTGCACAACCTTCAATGTTGTCATAATTACGTAAAGTTCTGGCAAATTAGTTCGCAAAGAGCCAGGCGGCCCAAACTGTTGCATATACCCTGACTCTGCGTGCAATGAACGCAAGAGAAATGACACAATTTCACCTGGTTAATATTGCCTGCTAACCTGGATTTCTTTTAGCTAAATATGCAGGTTTAAAAATATATACTTGTGTATTGATTTTAAGAAAGGCATTGATGTTTATGGTTAAGTACACATTGGAGCAATGACAGTCATTGATTGATTGTTTTTTATAAGATAAGTTTAATGCTAGCTAGCAACTTACCTTAGCTTACTGCATTCGCTGACAGGCAGGCTCCTCGTGGAGTGCAATGTAATCAATGCAAGATTGGATCCCCCGAGCTGACAAGGTTAAAAATCTGTCGTTCTGCCCCTAAACGAGGCAGAACGTTCCTAGGCCGTCATTGAAAATAAGAATGTGTTTTTAACTGACTTGCCTAGTTAAATAAAGATTAAATAAAGGTGTAAAAAAAAAAGGCAAATTGGCGCCCAAAAATACCGATTTCTGATTGTTATGAAAGCTTGAAATCGGCCCCGATTAATCGGCCATTCCGATTACTCGGTCGACCTCTAGTGTGGACCATGATAATTCCTTAGTGATGTCGACACCAAGGAACTTGAAGCTCTCGACCTGCTCCACTACAGCCCTGTCGATGTGGATCAGCTCCTTTGTTTTGCTGATGTTGAGGGAGGGGTTGTTGTCCTGGCACCACACTGCCAGGTCTCTGACCTCCTCCCTGTGGGCTGTCTCATCGTCATCTGTGATCAGGCCTACCACAGTTGTGTTGTCTGCTAACTTTATGGTGGTGTTGGAGTCGTGAGCGGCCACACAGTTATGGGTAAACAGGGAGTATAGGAAGGGACTAAGCACGCACCCCTGAGAGGTCCCCATTTTAAGCGTCAGTATGGCAGATGTGTTGTTGCCTACCCTCACCACTTCGGGGTGCTCCTTTTGTCCTGGTGGGAAAGGGCAGTGTGCGAATTGGAGTGGGTCCAGAGTGTCTGGGATGATGGTGTTGATATAAGCCATGACCAGCCTTTCAAAGCATTTCATGGCTACAGATGTGAGTGCTACAGGACGATAGTCATTTTGACAGGTTACCTTGGCATTCTTGGGCACAGGGACTATGGTGGTCTGCTTGAAACATGTAGGTATGACAGATTGGGTCAGGGAGAGGTAAAAACACTTGCCAGATGGTCCAAGTATGCGTCCTGGTAATCCGCTTTGTAAATGTTAACCTGTTTAAAGGACTTATTCACATCAGCTACGGAGAGTGTGATCATGCAGTCGTCCGGAACAGCTGGTGCTCTCATGCATGGTTTAGTGTTGCTAGCCTCGAAGCAAACATATTAGGTATTTCATTCGTCTGGTAGGCTCGCGTCACTGGACAGCTCACATCTGGGTTTCCCTTTGTAATCCATGATAGTTTGCAAGCCCTGTCACCTCCGACGAGCGTCACAGCCGGTGTAGTAGGATTCAATCTTGGTTCTTAGTTGATGCTTTGCCTATTTGATGGTTTGTCGGAGAGCATAGCGGGAGTTCTTATAAGCGTCTGGATTAGTGTCCCGCTCCTTGGTTTCTGGTTGGGATATGTACGTACGGTCACTGTGGGGACGACGTCGTCAATGTACTTATTAATGAAACCGGTGACTGATGTGGTAAACTCCTCAATGCCATTGGATTAATCTCGGAACATATTCCAGTTCTTCCACGGCCTGCATACTCACATACTCACGCTCTCAAACGACGTGTACGATGTTCCAGTTCCCACCAATATCCAGCAACTTCACACAGCCATTGAAGAGGAGTGGAACAAAATTCCACAAGCCACAATCAACAGCCTGATCAACTCTATGCGTAGGAGATCGGCCTGCATGAGGCAAATGGAGGTCACACCAGACACTGACTGCTTTTCTGATCCACGGCCTCACCTTTTTTTTTTAAGTAACTGACCAGATGCACATCTGTATTCCCAGTCATGTGAAATCCATAGATTAGGACCTAATCAATTTATTTTTAATTGACTGATTTCCTTGTATGAACTGTAATTAAGTAAAATCTTTAAAATTGTTGCATGTTATATTTTTGTTTAGTGTAGTAGTACTAATTTAAAGGATCATTTTAAAATAAAGAAATGTTCGGACGCTACAGACAATTTTGTGAGAAGATCGATTTCGGGATGTCTCATGGTCTGACAAACTGCTCTAGCTCTGCCACCTTTCACAGCAGATGCGGAAGTGCGATGTCGGCAGATGCAGTGGATTGAGAAGCATTGAATGCTTTTTATGGGGATTGTTGTTTGATGATAATTAGATATCCGAGGGGGCACGGACATCGACTCTAGATCTCTGATGAGACGTTGTCAGTCAATCAGGTCATCTCCATGGTAACCAGAGACTCTTCTGCAATACATGCCTTCAAACTACAGTAAAACTCCTTAAGTATGCCCTCACCTAAGGAAAATGTTTGAAGGGCTCTATTCAACCCCCTTCGGTAAGGATTTACCATCAGGAATAATTTCACATTAAGGAAAACCCATAAGATGTTTAACGCAACCGGCCCTGGGCTCCATCTCCTGCCTGATAGAGATGGAGACCCTGGACTGTGTGAACCCCACTATAGCTTAACCTACAGCCCCCCCATCCATAACTACTGGTCATCAAACTGTTATGAGCTTGGACATTCCAAGAGCAGATCCCAAAGACAGGGAGTGAAAGAGAGCTTACTCAAGCTCATTTGACCTCTAATACTGAACGAATGTCCCCCTACAACAAATCTAGTTACAAAAGTCTACCAGAGGACCATAATTCAATGAAGTGCATGCCTTGCTTGTCAGGCAGCCACAGCAGCGCTACACAAAACAATACTATACTGCCAGTACACACACAATCTGCTTCTAATGTAGACATGTACTCAGGATACTCCATCCAATATTGCCCTAGCGAAGATGAAAAGTTGCGAAGGTGAAATATTTGAGGGGAGTATCTTGGAAGACAAGTATCACCCCACGGGAATGGTACAACGGGTGAATTGAGTTTCATACATGTGTTATGCACAACGTCCTCCTGCAGGGTGGTACAGCTGATCTGAGACAATCGGAGTCAAACAACATCCAGAGAAAGTCTATTGTGGTGCGCGCGCACACCCACCCACACACCCCCTAGGTGTTTTACGGGTACTACTTAATGAAGCTGCCAGTTGAGGATTTGTGAGGCATCTGTTTCTCAAACTAGACACTAATGTACTTGTCCTCTTGCTCAGTTGTGCACCGGGGCCTCCCACTCCCACTTTCTATTCTGGTTAGAGATAGTTTACTCTGTTCTGTGAAGGGTAGTAGTACACAGCGTTGTACGAGATCTTCAGTTTCTTGGCAATTTCTCGCATGGAATAGCCTTCATTTCTCAGAACAAGAATAGACTGATGAGTTTCAGAAGAAAGTTATTTGTTTCTGACCATTTTGAGCCTGTAATCAAACCCACAAATGCTGATGCACCACATGCTCAACTAGTCTAAAGAGGCCAGTTTTATTGCTTCTTTAAATCAGAACAACAGTTTTCAGCTGTGCTATCATAATTGCAAAAGGGTTTTCTAATGATCAATTAGCCTTTTAAAATAATGAACTTGGATTAGCTAACACAACGTGCCATTGGAACACAGGAGTGATCTTTGCTGATAATGGTCCTGTGTACGCCTATGTACGTATATATTCCATTAAAAATCATTCATTTCCAGCTACAATAGTCAGTTACAACATTAACAATGTCTACACTGTATTTCAGATCAATTTGATGTTATTTTAAATGGACAAAAAAAATGCTTTTCTTTCAAAAACAAGGACATTTCTAAGTGACCCCAAACATTTGAACAGCAGTGTACACACACACACACACACACAGTCAAAAGTTTGGACACATTCAAGGGTTTTTCTTTATGTTTGCTATTTTCTACATTGTAGAATAATAGTGAAGACATCAAAACTATGAAATAACATGGAGTCATGTAGTAACCATGTAGTAAAAAGTGTTAAACAAATCAAAATATATTGAGATTTTTCAAAGTAGCCACCCTTTGCCTTGATGACAGCTTTGCACACTCTTAGCACACTTCATGAGGAATTAATTTCCAACAGTCTTGAGGGAGTTCCCACATGCTGAACACTTGTTGGTTATTTTTCCTTCACTCTGCGGTCTGACTCATCCCAAACCATCTCAATTGGGTTGTGGTCGGGTGATTGTGGAGGCCAGGTCATCTGATGCAGCACTCCATCACTCTTTTTGATCAAATAGCCCTAACACAGCCTAGAGGTGTGTTGGGTCATTCTCCTGTTGAAAAACAAACGATAGTCCCAATAAGCACAAACCAGATGGCATGTAATGCTGCAGAATGCTGTGGTAGCCAAGCAGGTTAAGTGTGCCTGAATTCTAAATAAATCACTGACAGTGTCAACGGCAAAGCCCCCCCCACACCTCCTCCTCCATGCTTCACGGTGGGAACCCCACATGCGGCGATCATCCGTTCACCTACTCTGCGTCTCACAAAGACATGGCGATTAGAACTCAAAATCTCACATTTGGACTCAGGACAGATTTCCACTGGTCTAATGTCCATTGCCCGTGTTTCTTGGCCCAAGCAAGTCTCTTCTTCTTAATCGTGTCCTTTAGTAGTGGTGTCTTTGCAGCAATTCGACCAAAGGCCTGATTCACGCAGTCTCCTGTGAACAGTTGATGTTGAGATGTGTTTGTTACTTGAAGCATTTATTTGGGCTGCGATCTGAGTTGCAGTTAACTCTAATGAATGTATCCTCTGCAGCAGAGGAAACTCTGGATCTTCCTTTCCTATGGTGGTCCTCATGAGAGCCAGGTTCATCATTGTGCTTGATGGTTTTTGTGACTGCACTTGAAGAAACTTTCAAAGACCTTGAAATATTCCGGATTGACTGACCTTCATGTCTTAAAGTAATGATGGACTGCTGTTTGTCTTTGCTTATTTGAGCTGTTCTTGCCATAACACAGAGTATACACACACACAGAGTATACACACACAGAGTATACACACACACAGAGTATACACACACACACACACACACAGAGTATACACACACACAGGGTATACACACACACAGGGTATACACACACACACACACACAGAGTATACACACACACACAGAGTATACACACACACACACAAAGTATACACACACACACACACAAAGTATACACACACACAAAGTATACACACACACACACACACACACACACACGAGTGTATTGGGAGGTGGAGTGAAACTCTCCAGGTCATTAGAGCACTGGGCTTTCCCTTCCACCCTGGAGCCTTCTACAGCCCCAGCTTGATACAAACCCATTTCACCGTGGACTGCAGTGCGCACATACACATAACCACACACGTTCACATATGCCGCAAGCACACACATTAGGAATTTCAACACTCCTCACACTATACACCAAGACTACATTTCATTCAAACTTGATCTACTTCCACCCAAGCCTCAGAAAAATGACACTGAGAAAAAGTACATTATGGCAAAGAACATGTTAAAGATAGCCTGGTGTTAAAGATGACAGAAAACATCTGCACCTCTGGTTAGGGGGTTGAGACAGGCTGCACCTCTGGTTAGGGGGTTGAGACAGGCTGAAGGTCTGGTTAGGGGGTTGAGACAAGCTGAAGGTCTGGTTAGGGGGTTGAGACAGGCTGAAGGTCTGGTTAGGGGGTTGAGACAGGCTGAAGGTCTGGTTAGGGGGTTGAGACAGGCTGAAGGTCTGGTTAGGGGGTTGAGACAGGCTGAAGGTCTGGTTAGGGGGTTGAGACAGGCTGAAGGTCTGGTTAGGGGGTTGAGACAGGCTGAAGGTCTGGTTAGGGGGTTGAGACAGGCTGAAGGTCTGGTTAGGGGGTTGAGACAGGCTGAAGGTCTGGTTAGGGGGTTGAGACAGGCTGAAGGTCTGGTTAGGGGGTTGAGACAGGCTGAAGGTCTGGTTAGGGGGTTGAGACAGGCTGAAGGTCTGGTTAGGGGGTTGAGACAGGCTGAAGGTCTGGTTAGGGGGTTGAGGCAGGCTGCAGGTCAGGAATACAATGTTCCCATCCCAGTCTCATACAGTCCTTTGAGTGAAAGCTGCTAAAGTGAATCCATTAAAACAAAATGAGAGATGAGTGACTGAGACAGACAGGGGATATGTCCTAAATGGCATCCTATTCCCTATATAGTGCACTACTTTAGACCAGAGCCCTATCCCCTATATTGTGCACTACTTTTGACCAGAGCCCTATTCCCTATATAGTGCACTACTTTTGACCAGAGCCCACTGGGCTATATAGGGAATAGGGTGTCATGTGAGAGACAGGAAATGACTGCTAGACATATAAACAAGGAATGTACATCCTGTTTACAACTTGGGCCAGAAATTGTATTGTTGGTTTGATTAGATTTTAGCTCAGGTCAATATGAGGGGGGGGGGGGGGGGGGGTTATTGGGATCGGACAGTGAAGAGACAGGAAAGGTAGGAGAGAGTGTGAGTCAGAAAGGAAGTGGTTTGATGCAAATCCACATCCATTACGACTCTTGTTATAAATGGACTACACAGGTTTCACATACAGGAGTGTTTGCAAACTAACACGTAGCTACATGACTAAATCCTATTTGATGCTGAAACTAAAACACAGCAAGACCAAAGCCAGCCCCTGGCCGCAGCCGAGGTTCTAATGCAATTATCATTTATCGTCTGTTTAAAATAGGCAGGTTAACAGACAGCTGCTTCAATAGGTTTAGTTCGCATGAGCACGGCTAACCTGAAAACAAATCTGGTGTGGTATCCATGACGAGTCTGATCCGCTGAGATAGGGATGGCTTCATGGTCAGGGTGACCTCATGGTCAGAGTGACCTATACCGATTGTATGATTAGATTGTCTTTATCTGATTGCAATTTGGTTATAGAAGCTCTTCTCAAACAGATGTTAGTGCAGCTCGGGTAAGTTAGTGCTCTAAATGGTGTCTGTCTATTGGCCTTTACCCAGCAGGCAGAACTGGTTGGAGTGACGTTGTCATTATCGTGTCTTTCATCACCCCATAGGCAGGTTGTGTACTGGTTGTATAGGGAAGACGTCTTTACCCGATTGCAATCTGGTTACGTGACTCAACCAAAGAAAACATAGTTGAGACGTCATGTGTACAATTTAGCCTGCTGGATATGGTGTTCAGCATTCCTTGTCGATTTGGATTCAAAAGGTGGGAAAGGATGTGCGTAAAGAGGCCAGTGTCTGAGTGTTATGTTACCATAATTGGTCTACTTGAGTGTGAAGCTACATCCCCAGGCCCAGGGTTGGTGTTAGTTTGTATGTCAGTGTTGCGTTGTTACCATACATTGCCTTGTCTGAGACAGAACAGCCCATAGGGCAAGAGCCCATCTCCTGTTTCTGTAGCGTGAGGTAGCTTGATGTACAAGTACACCCCCTGGACAGGACACTAGTCTATCGTTTGCCATAGATATACATTATATTACAAGTATTATGCCATTATCTATAGCATTTATAGCCATCATTGTTAATTATCTCCTGTACGGCGTGTGCAGCAGGTGTGTGTGTGTTGCACGGGTCAGCTGTTCACCCGCCGGCAATTGTCAACAACCCATCCGCAACCGCCCCGCTATATATGTGTGAAAGTGAAAATCTAGTTAACATCGGTAAAGTTCTCTTTCATCTCTGCTTCTCTGGCACAGTGAAAACATTTAGGGACCGGGTAGAAAATGCAATAACTCCATGGAACATTTCCAAATGACATAATTTTGACCAGTTCTAAGGGAATTAAAATCTGTGAAAACAACCCAACATGTTTTTCACAACATTTCAGTTCGGCTTGGACGCATATTTTATGTGGTTGAAATATAAATCAGCATTTATGATGCTGATAAAGATTTCACCTTCCCTAACCACGCATTCATTCTCTCAACATGCTGAAAGAAATAAATATTATTTCTCCACTCCTGTTCGAGTCAAAATGTACATTTGGTGTATCATCTTGCTGCAAGAAATGCTTAAATTCTGCAAGAGTTAACATTAAGGGTATGTGAGAGGTTATAGACCTACAGTCAGTGTCCAGATTTCAGTTACTATTCCATTTAACCCATCTGAACAGTACAGTTCCCTTGACATGCCATATTTGAAGTTACAGTCTTGTGACTGTTGAATTTGTATAGCGCCTCAAAATCATCACACATAACATCTTTCCCAAACATTAGGCTGTTCTGGCCCTCCCTGTTCCCAAAACATTTGGCAGTTGTACAGTTAGGACCTAAAGTTTAGGCTAACACACCAATGGCAGAAAAAAATAATGAAAGAAAAACCTCAATGTAGCCTATCGATTTGAATTGCACATGGATTTGTTATGCATTGGTTTTGTCTTTATTCAACCTGCCCGCCCTTCATCCACACAACATTTCATGACCCTAAACCCGCTCGCACAGCGGATATAACCGCACATTAGTGCCAGGGGCGGCAGGTAGCCTAGTGGTTAAAAAACATGAGTCAACCCACGCATCACTAGTATGTGTGTGCGTGCGGTCGGCCTACCTCCTGTGTAGTGCGAGCAGCAGGTTTGTCCTGGTGGTTGGCCAGTATGAGGAAGGGCAGGGTGCAGAGCTGGGGGTGCTGCAGGGCAGAGTGGAGCTCAGTGCGGGCCATCTCCAGGTCCTCGTCTGTGGAGGCGCTGTCCAGGATGAACACCACTCCCTGGGAACCCTGGTAGTACCGCGACCAGTACTTCTTTATCGAGTCTGCTCCTGGAGAAAAAGACAGACGGCTGTGCGCATGAGCACAGGGATGGATGCTCACACACACACAAACGGACAGACGCGCGCACGCACACACAAACACATGCACACTGACGCCCCACACAATTAGTAGTACCACCAGTTCAAATACCTCAATTAAATCAGCTCCTTCAATTGATAGACAGGCCCCCACACATGCTATACACAGACAAGCACACACATAATATGAAAACACACACACACACATGTTCTCTTGGCACTGGCTCCAGTATGATTTCAAATTATAACACACTGTCACAAGCTATTACAATACTCTAGTGCCAGTCAAAACCAAACTGTTTTTTAAACGTTAGCTTCAAGAGGCTCGTTCTACATAATTCAATTGTAGGTTGATAATCCAGCAAATAAAATGGATACCTATGAGCAACAGAGACCTCCAGCAAGAAAGAGGGAAAAAATGCTTTGAATTTCAACATTGTTTCAATTGGAATACGTCTGGAGAACATTTTCCAAATGCTTCTACCCTCCTTTCATAAGATCTTTGTGGATAGCGCATTGTGTTTTTAAGACCTCAGGACTGCCAACTTTTAGCCTCCTGCTCTGTTGCGCTGGGGGCCGGTGGGGAAATTACATGTCTGTCTAAATGAAGTGTGTTCAACACAAAAAAGTTTGCATCCCAAATGGAACACTATCCCCTGTATAGTGCACTACTTTTGGCCAAACCCCTATCGCATCCTGGGTCAAAAGTAGTGCACTATAAAAAAGGGAATAGGGTGCAATTTGGGACGCAGCCAAAGATTATCTTTAAAGGAGAAACAACTCAGAGCACATTAAAGCAGTTCCCTATGAGAGCCACTCTACAGCACAGTTCAAATGAACTTTCTTTTACAATGAACATATGGTTCCTTTTCTGCACAACAATTTGGGGGTACAAAAGACTCACCAGGCAGGGCATGGCTTTGGTTAGAGTGAGTGACAGAGAGGGGGAATAGAACCACAACCTCGTAGGAATAAGGTCCATTATCAGGACCCGCATTGTTAAATTACTCTCACTGAGTGTGGCTGGAAAAACAACCACTTATTTTTCTGAAATCTAAAAGAGAAAGAGGCCATGGTTTAACTCTTCCATCTCTGGGGCTATAGGAAAAGTGGACCTGACTGTAATTTAACCACGCCCACCGACATCTCTCATTAGGGTGTTATTCATTAGGGAATCAAACGGAAGAAAACAGACAAAACAGGGAGGGGCTACCTGGACTTGTCCAACAAGAAACGCTTGTTTTAATGTTCCATTGCAAAGCGCTTTAAAACATTTTGCCCTAATGAACACGATCCAGGCGTGTTTATGGCTGACTCCGCCTCTCATTACAAGTGTTTACAGACGATTAGCCTACTACTCTCTCTGAGAATCCATTAAAAACTCCATCCCCCAACTTGACCAATATGCCTGCTCAAGAAATTGAGTAATATTGCGTGGGAGTATGAGCTGAAACAGCTTACAGATGAACTATTACGTATCAAAACACCTCAAATAATTGTGTGGGGGGGAATGGGGGTTAGAGGAGGGGTAGGAAGTTAAGTCTTAACTAGACCGTATTATCAAGATGAATCTATTGCTCAAGAACAGATGCTGAAAAATCTGCCAAGCATAAGAGCTTGGCTATCCATCACTACCGTGGCCTGAGAAACAATGTTGAAACCAATGTTCAAACGTAATCTTGCTGAGGGGTGTTTTACAGGCTATTAGGACATCAGCAAGGCTCCCATACACTCATATAAGACCACTGGCTATTGTGTGTGTTCATCTCCCGCTCTATTTATATACAGATGTATGTACGTACAGTTTCAGTTTGGACACACCTACTCATTCAAGGGTTTTTCTTTATTTTTTACATTGTAGAATAATAGTGAAGACATCAAAACTATGAAATAACACATATGGAATCATGGAGTAACCAAAAAAAGTGTTAAACAAACCAAATATATTTGTTATTTTTCAAAGTAGAAAAAATAAAGAAAAACCCTTGAATGAGTAGGTGTGTCCAAACTTTTGACTGGTACTGTTCGTATGTACAAAACTATGTGGACACCCCTTCAAATTAGTGGATTTGGCTATTTCAGTCACACCCGTTGCTGACGTGTATAAAATCGAGCACACAGCCATGCAATCGCCATAGAACATTGACAGGAGAATGGCCTTACTGAAGAGAGTGACTTTCAACGTGGCACCGTCATAGTCAGTTCGTCAAATTTTTTCCCTGCTTGAACTGCCCCGGTCAACTGTAAGTGCTGTTATTGTGAAGTGGAAACACCGGGCTAGGCCCCTTAGTTCCAGTTAAGGGACATTTTAATGTTACAGCATACAATGACATTCTAGATGATACTGTGCTTCCAACTTCGTGGCAACAGTTTGGGGAAGGCCCTTTGCCGTTTCATCATGACAATGCCCCCTTGCACAAAGCGAGGTCCAGACAGTAATGGTTTGTCGATATCGGTGTGGAAGAACTTGACTGCCCTGCAAAGAGCCCTATCCTCAACTCCATCGAACACCTTTGGAATGAATTGGAATGCTGACTGCGAGCCAGGCCTAATCGCCTAACATCAGTTCCCGACTTCAATAATGCTCTTCTGGCTGAATGGAAGCAAGTCCCAGCAGCAATGTTCCAACATCAAGTAGAAAGCTTTCCCAGAAGAGTGGAGGATGTTATAGCAGCAAGGGGGGGGGGGACTAACTCCATATTAAGGCCCATGATTTTGGAATGAGATGTTCAACAAGCAGGTGTCCATATACATTTGGTCATGTACAGAAGATTAAGAACACCCCCCCCCCCTTCCCTCAAAACAGCCTTAATTCGTCTGGGAACGGACTCTACAAGGTATCAAAAGTGTTCCACAGAGATGCTGGCCCATGTTGTTTCCAATACTTCCCACAGTTGTGTCAAGTTGGCTGGATGTCCTTTGGCCGGTGAACCATTCTTGATACACATAGGAAACTGCTGAAGGTGAAAAACCCAGCAACGTTGCAGTTCTTGACACAAACCGGGGCGCCAGGCACCTACTACCATACCCTGTTTAAAGGCACTTACATGTTTGGTTTTGCCCATTCACCTTCTGAATGGCACACATACACAATCCATGTCTCAATTGTCTCAAGGCTTAAAAATCCCTCTGTCTCCGCCCCTTCATCTACACTGATTGAAGTGAATTTAACAAGTGACATCAATAAGTGACCATAGATTTCACCTGGATTCACCTGGTCAGTCTACAGTTGAAGTCGGAAGTTTACATACAATTAGGTTGGAATCATTAAAACTCGTTTTTCAACCACTCCACAAATGTCTTGTTAACAAACTATAGTTTTGGCAAATCGGTTAGGACATCTACTTTGTGCATGACACAAGTCATTTTTCCAACAATTGTTTACAGACAGATTATTTCACTTATAACTCACTGTATCACAATTCCAGTGGGTCAGAAGTTTACATACACTAAGTTGACTGTGCCTTTAAACAGCTTGGAAAATTCCAGAAAATTATGTAATGGCTTTAGAAGCTTCTGATAGGCTAATTGACATCATTTGAGTCAATTGGAGGTATACCTGTGGATGTATTTCAAGGCCTACCTTCAAACTCAGTGCCTCTTGGCTTGACGTCATGGGAAAATCAAAAGACATTAGCGAAGACCTCAGAAAAACAATTGGAGACCTCCACAAGTCTGGTTCATCCTTGGGAGCAATTTCCAAATGCCCTAGGGTACCACGTTCATCTGTACAAACAATAGCACGCAAGTATAAACACCGAGGGGCCACGCAGCCGTCATACCGCTCAAGGAGACGCGTTCTGTCTCCTAGAGATGAACGTACTTTGGTGCGAAAATTGCAAATCAATCCCAGAACAGCAAAGGACCTTGTGAAGATGCTGGAGGAAACAGGAACAAAAGTATCTATATCCACAGTAAAACGAGTACTATATCGACATAACCTGAAAGGCCGCTCAGCAAGGAAGAAGCCACTGATCCCAAACTGCCATAAAAAAGCCAGACTACGGTTTGCAACTGCACATGGGGACAAAGATTGTACTTTTTGGAGAAATGTCCTCTGGTCTGATAAAACGAAAATAGGACTGTTTGGCCATAATGACCATCGTTATGTTTGGAGGAAAAAGGGGGAGGCTTGCAAGCCGAAGAACACCATCCCAACCATGAAGCACAGGGGTGGCAGCATCATGTTGTGGGGGTGCTTTGCTGCAGGAGGGACTTGTGCACTTCACAAAATAGATGGCATCATGAGGCAGGAAAATTATGTGGATATATTGAAGCAACATCTCAAGACATCTGTCAGGAAGTTAAAGCTTGGTCGCAAATGGATCTTCCAAATGGACACTGACCCCAAGCAAACTTCCAAAGTTGTGGCAAAATGGCTTAAGGACAACAAAGTCAAGGTATTGGAGTGGCCATCACAAAGCCCTGACCTCAAGCCTATAGAAAATGTGTGGGCAGAACTGAAAAAGCATGTGCGAGCAAGGAGGCCTACAAACCTGACTCAGTTACACCAGCTCTGTCAGGAGGAATGGGCCAAAATTCCCCCAACTTATTGTGGGAAGCTTGTGGAAGGCTAACTGAAATGTTTGACCCAAGTTAAACAATTTAAAGGCAATGCTACCAAATACCAATTGAGTGTATGTAAACTTCTGACCCACTGGGAATGTGATGAAAGAAATAAAAGCTGAAATAAATCATTCACTCTACTATTATTCTGACATTTCACATTCTTAAAATAAAGTGGTGATCCTAACTGACCTAAGACAGGGAATTTTTACTACGATTAAATGTCAGGAATTGTGAAACACAGAGTTTAAATGTATTTGGCTAAAGTGTATGTAATCTTCCGACTTCAACTGTATGTCATGGACAGATCAGGTGTTTTGTCTACTCAGTGTATATATGTAACTTTAGACGAACAGAAAACATGACCACAAGCCAGTTTACCAGAAAACATATTGCATTACAATCACGTGTGACGATAACAGAAACCATATTTTCCACAAATGGTATGACATCATGCATGGTGTGAGATTAGTATTTTCAGATGCCTGAGCCACCCACTGACTGGCTGGCTGCTACCCACCGACTGACTGGCTAGCTGGCTGGCCGTCTGCTACCCGCCGACTGACTGACTGACTGACTGGCTGGCCGGCTGCTACCCGCCGACTGACTGGCTGGCCGGCTGCTACTGGCTAGCATCTGGTTACTACCCGCCGACTGACTGGCTGGCTGGCTGGCTACTACCCGCCGACTGACTGGCTGGCTGCCTGCTACTTGCCGGCTGCCTGCTACCCGCCGACTGACTGGCTGTCTGCCACACGCCGACTGGCTGGCTGGCTGCTACCCACCGACTGACTGGCTGGCTGGCTGCTACCCACCGACTGACTGGCTGCTACCCACCGACTGACTGACTGGCTGGCTGCTGCACGCCAGCTGGACGGCTGCTACACTCCAGCTGGACGGCTGCTACACGCCGACTGACTGGCTGGCTGGCTGCTACCCACAGGCTGGCTGGCTGGCCGCTCCCCACAGGCTGGCTGGCAGGCTGGCCGCTCCCCACAGGCTGGCTGGCAGGCTGGCCGCTACCCACAGGCTGGCTGGCAGGCTGGCCGCTACCCACAGGCTGGCTGGCTGGCTGGCCCCTACCCACTGGCTGGCTGGCTGGCCGCTACCCACTGGCTGGCTGGCTGGCCGCTACCCACTGGCTGGCTGGCTGGACGCTACCCACTGGCTGGCCGCTACCCACAGGCTGGCCGCTACCCACAGGCTGGCTGGCTGGCCGCTACCCACCGACTAACTGACTGGCTGGCTGCTACCCACCGACTGACTGACTGGCTGGCTGCTACCCACCGACTGACTGGCTGGCTGCTACCCACCGACTGACTGACTGGCTGGCTGCTACCCACCGACTGACTGACTGGCTGGCTGCTACCCACCGACTGACTGACTGGCTGGCTGCTACCCACCGACTGACTGACTGGCTGGCTTCTACCCACCGACTGACTGACTGGCTGGCTGCTACCCACCGACTGACTGGCTGGCTGCTACCCACCGACTGACTGACTGGCTGGCTGCTACCCACCGACTGACTGACTGGCTGGCTGCTACCCACCGACTGACTGACTGGCTGGCTTCTACCCACCGACTGACTGGCTGGCTGCTACCCACCGACTGGCTGACTGGCTGCTACCCACTGACTGGCTGGCTGGCTGCTACCCACCGACTGGCTGACTGGCTGGCTGCTACCCACCGACTGGCTGACTGGCTGGCTGTCTGCTACCCGCCGACTGACTGGCTAGCTGGCTGTCTGCTACCCGCCGACTGACTGGCTAGCTGGCTGGCTGCTAAGCGCCGACTGACTGGCTGGCTGGCTGTCTGCTACCCGCCGACTGACTGGCTGGCTGGCTGGCTGTCTGCTACCCGCCGACTGACTGGCTGGCTGTCTGCTACCCGCCGACTGACTGGCTGGCTGGCTGGCTACTACCCGCCGACTGACTGGCTGGCTGGCTGGCTACTACCCGCCGACTGAATGGCTGGCTGGCTGCTACTTGCCGACTGGCTGGCTGCCTGCTACCCGCCGACTGGCTGGCTGGCTGGCTGCTACACGCCGACTGGCTGGCTGGCTGCTACCCACCGACTGACTGGCTGCTACCCACCGACTGACTGGCTGCTACCCACCGACTGACTGACTGGCTGGCTGGCTGCTACCCACCGACTGACTGGCTGGCTGGCTGCTTCCCGCCGACTGACTGGCTGGCTGGCTGGCTGCTTCCCGCCGACTGGCTGGCTGGCTGGCTGCTACACGCCGGCTGGCTGGCTGGCTGCTACACGCCGGCTGGCTGGCTGCTACACGCCGACTGACTGGCTGCTACACGCCGACTGACTGGCTGGCTGGCTGCTTCCCGCCGACTGGCTGGCTGGCTGGCTGCTACACGCCGGCTGGCTGGCTGGCTGCTACACTCCGACTGGCTGGCTGGCTGCTACACTCCGACTGGCTGGCTGGCTGCTACACGCCGACTGGCTGGCTGCTACACGCCGACTGACTGGCTGCTACACGCCGACTGACTGGCTGCTACACGCTGACTGACTGGCTGCTACACACCGACTGACTGGCTGGCTGGTATTCACTACATAGTGCACTACTTTTTTTTACCAGAGCCTGATGGGAATAGGGTACCATGTGGGACACATACACTGGTATGGTCTGCACTAGAGCATCTGGTCTACACTAGATCATCAGGTCTACACTAGATCATCAGGTCTACACTAGATCATCAGGTCTACACTAGATCATCAGGTCTACACTAGAGCATCTGGTCTACAGTAGAGCATCAGGTCTACACTAGATCATCAGGTCTACACTAGATCATCAGGTCTACACTAGATCATCAGGTCTACACTAGATCATCTGGTCTACACTAGATCATCTGGTCTACACTAGATCATCAGGTCTACACTCGATCATCAGAGCTGAGAACTCCTTCCCTGGTGCAATCCACCGACCTGGTAGACGGACAATATCTCAAAGACCCTATCGCAATTTGTCTTTACACAATTCCTCACATCCTGTTTGTCAACTGTATTGGAGGAGAAGGTCCCCCCCTCGAACCTTCTTTTGGGGAAAGAGGTGTGCGTGGAGAGATGATGTGAGGAATCAACAAATATTAAATAGAGAAACAGCCACAGACTGACAGATCACACACACAGCATGATGTCATCATCCCGCTGACGGGAAACAGGCTGTGAGGAATCCCTCTGCTTTGAACTCCCATATCATCTCTCCTAAAGCCACGAACAGACCGAAAACATCTCAGAGACCAACCAAAAACATCTCAGCCAGAGGGCAGACGAACCAAAAACACTACAATCCCTAGCAGACAGACACGACTACTGTCAGGGAGATAAAGACAGAGAGTCAAACAGAAACATTACCAGTATGACCTGGTGACCTGCAAACATCTCCCCTATCAGATTCAATTCAAACAACACAGTCCTGTCTCCCTAACCCCCAGAGACACCAAATGATTCATTATTTAGTGACGGAACTAAAAAGACTAAACAGAACCACCCCCCCCCCCCCCCGATATACGGAACTAACAGACAAAACAGACCCCCCGACGAACGGTTAAAAGCAGCAGGTGACCATCCTATCGACCACATCCGCCTCTGACATCGGCCGGCAGACATTCATTATGGTGCGTCTTTTCCTTAACATTTCAGCACATGCCTTCTTCGAAACATCGGTTTGGTCCCTACAGGAAAAATTATTTGGAGTAGGCCAAATACACCGATTACAAAGTGTGCGACTTTGATAGTTTTTTCCAAATTTATGAACTGTTACTTTGATGGACTGTTACCTTGATGGACTGTTACTACCTGCAACATGTAGGTAACAGTCCTTTTTGGGCTGTCGGTCTCCAGCTGCCGGATGAGAGGCTGAATGTTCCCAGCCTCAGGTAGCTTCCAAATTGGGAATAGGGTGATTGGGAGTCCCATAGGGCGGCGCACAATTGGCCCTACGTCGTCCGAGTTTGGCCGGGCCATCATTGTAAATAAGAAATTGTTCTTAACTGACTTGCCTAGTTATATCAAGGTTAAATAAAATACATGACTTTCTACCTGGTCAAAAGTACGGCTCTAAATAGGGAATAGGGTGGTATTTGGGACGTGGATTCAGAACAGCAGCTAGGGGAACCCTGTCTGGAACTAAGGGAGAGTCCCTGTCCGCACCAATGATGTCATGTGGCCCACTCCCCACACACACATACAAACAAACACAGAAAGGACTTACACTTTACTGCCTCTCTGACCCACACAGTTGCACACCCAGTGGGCGAGTGACATTTTAGTGAACGTGTTAGCTACTTCATTTGCGTGTCGTGTCTATCCGACACGTTGCTTTCTGCATCAAAGTGGAGAGATAACGATGACTCATCTCTATGCAGGATGTGTGTCATTCAAGGTCTCAATAACATTTACTATCTTAGGGGACTCTAACATTCAGCTAGCCAAGGAAAAATGTATTAACATTGTTTTAGATGCCTTTGGGGTTTGTATACAGTTGAAGTCGGAAGTTTATATACACTTAGGTTGGAGTCATTAAAACTAATTTTTCAACCGCTCCACAAATTTCTTGTAAACAAACTATAGTTTTGGCAAGTCGGTTAGGACATCTACCCACAATTCCAGTGGGTCAGAAGTTTACATACACTAAGTTGACTGTGCCTTTAAACAGTTTGGAAAATTCCAGAAAATTATGTCATGGCTTTAGAAGCTTCTGTTAGGCTAATTGACATAATTTGAGTCAATTGGAGGTGTACCTGTGGATGTATTGCAAGGCCTACCTTCAAACTCAGTGCCTCTTGGCTTGACATCATGGGAAAATCAATAGAAATCAGCCAAGACCTCAGAAAAACAATTGTAGACCTCCACAAGTCTGGTTCATCCTTGGGAGCAATTTCCAAACGCCTGAAGGTACCACGTTCATCTGTACAAACAATAGTACGCAAGTATAAACACCATGGGACCACGCAGTCATCATACCGCTCAGGAAGGAGACGCATTCTGTCTACTAGAGATGAACGTAATTTGGTGCGAAAAGTGCAAATCAATCCCAGAACAGCAGCAAAGGACCTTGTGAAGATGCTGGAGGAAACGGTTACAAAAGTATCCTATATTGACATAACCTGAAAGGCCGCTCAGCAAGGAAGAAGCCACTGCTCCAAAACTGCCATAAAATAAGCCAGACTACGGTTTGCAACTGCACATGGGGACAAATATCGTACTTTTTGGAGAAATTTCCTCTGGTCTGATGAAACAAAAATAGAACTGTTTGGCCATAATGACCATCGTTATGCTTGGAGGAAAAAGGGGGAGGCCTGCAAGCCGAAGAACACCATCCCAACCGTGAAGCACGGGGATGGCAGCATCATGTTGTGGGGGTGCTTTGCTGCAGGAGGGACTGATGCACTTCACAAAATAGATGGCATCACGAGGCAGGAAAATTATGTGGATATATTGAAGCAACATCTCAAGACATCAGTCAGGAAGTTAAAGCTTGGTCGCCAATGGGTCTTCCAAATGGACAATGACCCCAAGCATACTTCCAAAGTTGTGGCAAAATGGCTTCAGGACAACAAAGTCAAGGTATTGGAGTGGCCATCACAAAGCCCTGACCTCAAACCTATAGAAAATGTGTGGGCAGAACTGAAAAAGCGTGTGCGAGCAAGGAGGCCTACAAACCTGACTCAGTTACACCAGCTCTGTCAGGAGGAATGGGCCAAAATTCACCCAATTTATTGTGGGAAGCTTGTGGAAGGCTAACTGAAACATTTGACCCAAGTTAAACAATTTAAAGGGAATGCTACCATATACAAATTGAGTGTATGTAAACTTCTGACCCACTGGGAATGTGATGAAAGAAATAAAAGCTGAAATAAATCTTTCACTCTACTATTATTCTGACATTTCACATTCTTAAAATAAAGTGGTGATCCTAACTGACCTAAGACAGGGAATTTTTACTCTGATTAAATGTCAGGAATTGTGAAAAACGGAGTTTAAATGTATTTGGCTAAGGTGTACGTAAACTTCCGACTTCAACTGTATATGGGGATATTCTGATATTGCTGGAGTGTGTATAGCCAGGGTTATGTTCAGTTAGCACGGAATGGGAGAAAACTTTTTGAAACGGAGGAAGTCCCATCTATACTTGTCCAACAAAACGACCCAATACTTTTCAAAATCGTTTTGCCCACTGAACTAGAAAACTTGAGTACCCCAACAACTTGAACAATGTGTTTCCATCATGAACAAAAATAAGTGAAGGAATTACCTCCGAGTTCCTTCACGTTTAGAATGGCATTCTGGAATGGAACAGCTTTGATGCTAAAACCTAGAAAACAGAATGACATGTAAAGCTTCACACAGAGATATGGCAGACCTTGCTTAATAAGAGGCAAGAGAAAGGTATTCAGCACGTCTTCAACACATGTAGGCCTAAAGCACATGTATGAGTTGTGAAAGGCTTATAATTCTGTTCTTTCAGCAGGTAGGGAAAATGTCTGAAGGCTCACCACTTAACTAATGAAGCTTAAATGTTTCAGTGCATGGTATACTTGAACGCTGTACTGCAAAAAAAAAAAGTGATATAGGCCTAACTGTGTAAACAGCATTTGGACTTGAAAAGTGATTTCTTCTGGTGAAGCGAGTCTCACCCGTAGTTGGCCCGATGTTGCCTGTGGCTTCACTGCAGAGTCTGGACAGTAGACTGGTCTTCCCCGAGCCTGTGAGTCCAATACACACCAGGTCATACTCTGGTCTGGGAGAGGGTGGTCCTTTACAGCACAGTGTCCTGAAACACTGGAGGTAGAAGAGAGAGACGGATGAAGAGAAGAGGGACACAGAGTGAAAGAGAGAGTGGGAAAGAGAGATAAAAAGATAGTGAAGATGGGGTGGAGGGGTGGAGAGAAGGGCTGCAGAGTTAGAGTAATAACAGGTCTGATGGCCAGAGCTAGAGCAGAGCTAGAGTATCTGTGGAATCTGTGTTTTCGTGTTTGGATTCTACACCCACTGATCTACTCTGTGACAGTGGGTGTAGAACCGAGTACGCCACCGAGTACGCCACTCGCCACTCTGGAGATGTTGGGCAGGATCACATCTGTTAACGCCATCTGTTTCCAGCCAAAGATCATGTAAGATCTGGAGAGGAGAGGAAAAAAAGAAGAAGAAAAAGTCCTCTCTCCTCTTCGCTTTCATTTCAATTCTGTGACACACGCAATCCTGTGACACACCACACGTCTTTGAACTTATATAGCCAGTGTGCTAAGAGAGGATGCATTGAGGTACCATAGTATTAGTACAGGATGTTGTGAGTGAATGTGAACCTCCAGATGTGTTATGGAACATGGTCCAAGTCATTGAGGGACTGTTTCTCCGTCAACATGGAAGATCAAAGAATCCTCAATAGGGGCCTCCTATTGAAACCTCCTATTGAAACCTCCTATTGAAACCAGGGAAGCTGGTCATGGTCTCACACACACAGTCTCACACACAGTCTCACACACAGTAAGGGCCCCATGGTGGTTATGTCATGTTTCTACACAACAAGCAATGTGCACCCGGTCTCTGGTCCGTTTAGTAGAAACAGATCCCAGGTCCCTCACCTTTATCTGGGTGCTGATAAAGGAAATGACATGGGTCTGGTCAGCTAAGCAGAGTCTGCTGCTCATAGAAGAAACATCACATGTAAAACTGTAAGCTCAGCTCGAACCAGTAGCATGCGCTGCTCTATATAAACAATAGCCCACTGATCTCCCCTTGCGGAAGGAGATAAGACAAGACAAGCCTTTCATGTTGCACAGGTGTTGCACCGGATAAACATGTTCCTCATTGGTACCAATTACAGACCTGTGTGTGTAGCCTAGCAGAGTCTGAAATAGCAGCTTAAACAAATTGATCTTAACATTACATACACAGGAACAGAAAAAAAAGGTAGGTCAGGTTGAGATTTAGAAAGTCGACATCCGTATACCATTCTCAGACTATGAGTGATAACAGCACAGACTCAGGGACAGTGTACTCCACCCATTGACTACTACACCATTACATGGGAAGAGACTGCCCTCTGGTGGTGATGATAGGCACTGTGGCAGCATACACTGAGTATACAAAACATTAGGAACACCTGATCTTTCCATGACATAGACTGACCAGGTGAATCCAGGTGAAAGCTATGATCCCTTATTGATGTCACCTGTTAAATCCACTTCAATCAGCGTAGATGAAGAGGAGGAGACAGGTTATAGAAGGATTTTTAAGCCTTGAGACATGGATTGTGTATGTGTGCCATTCAGAGGGAGAATGGACAAGACAGAAGATCGAAGTGTCTGTGAACGAGGTCTGGTAGGTGCCAGGTGCACCGGTTTGTGTCAAGAACTGCAACACTGCTGTTTTAATTATTTTTAATACTTAATATTAGGAAGCTGATCCTAATATGTAGTATACTCAGTGTATAGTGCTTTTTCTCACATCACTATTATGAGATGGGTGATGGCAGGACCAGTCTGGAACATAATCTCCTAAATATGCCATGTTTCTAAAGTAGTTCTAAATAAGATGGCAGGCTGCTCAGCTCTCATGACGTAGTACTAAATCACCTTGTTACAAAGCAGACACGAGATGGTTGACAATACTACCGTTTTCAGAACAAATAAAACTAAAAAATTCAAAACTAGACAAATTCTGATCCTCAACTACCCCGGAATTAGTTAAAAAGTCCATCTTGTGAATTTGTTCATTATTTCAACTCCACCACCAGGTGGCATGTGCCAGCAAGTTCCTTCACTACTGCCCATGTCAATTTTTTCGCTTTCTCTGACTGAGAATTTCAATAGCCTACAAGACTAGATGACCAAGCTCCACTAGCCCAATACCAGACTGGGAAGTCTCCAAACAAATAGACAACTTGACGATGTTTGTATTAAGGAACTCATGGAGAGAGCGAGAGTTGGGGGTTAGGAGCATGACCAACAGCTTGAACCAGTCGATCAACAGCCATGACTCCTGAGTGAGTCCTTGCAGACCCCTACTGCAGCCTTGCTATAAGAGATGGTTAGGAGCAACAAGACACACCCACATGTAAAATGTTGGTCCCATGTTTCAGGAGCTGAAATACAAGATCCCAGAAACGTATATATGCACAAAGAGCTTATTTCTCTCAAATTTTGTGCACATACAGTACTAGTCAAAAGTTGACACACCTACTCAAAAGGTTTTTCTTTATTTTTACGATTTTCTACATTGTAGAATAGTGAAGACATCAAAACTATGAAATAACACATATGAAATCATGTAGTAACCAAATAAGAATTAAATCAAAATATATTTTAGACTCCTCAAAGTAGCCATTCTTTGCCTTGATGACAGCTTTGCACACTTTTGGCATTCTCTCAACTAGCTTCACATGGAATGCTTTTCCAACAGTCTTGAAGGAGTTCCCACATATGCTGAGGACTTGTTGGCTGCTTTTCCTTCACTCGGAGGTCCAACTCATCCCAAACCATCTATATTGGGTTGAGGTCGGGCGATTGTGGAGGCCAGGTCATCTGATGCAGCACTCCATCACTCGCTTTCTTGGTCAAATAGCCCTTACACAGCCTGGAGGTGTGATGGGTCATTGTCCTGTTGAAAAATAAATTATAGTACCACTAAGCGCAAACCAGATGGGATGGCATATTGCTGCAGAGAATGCTGAATTCTTCAGAATTCAAAATAAATCAGACAGTGACACCAGCAAAGCACCCCAGCACACCTCCTCCTCCTCCATCCTTCACGGTGGGAACCACACATGCAGAGATCATCCGTTCACCTACTCTGCGTCTCAAAAAGACACAGCGGTCGGAACCAAAAGTCTCAAATTTGGACTCAGACCTAAGGACAGATTTCTACCGGTCTAATGTCCATCGCTTGTGTTTCCTGTCCCAAGCAAGTATCTTATTATTATTGGTGTCCTTTAGTAGTGGTTTCTTTGAAGCAATTTGACCATGAAGGCCTGATTCATGCAGTCTCCTCTGAACAGTTGATGTTGAGATGTGTTTGTTACTTGAACTCTGTGAAGCATTTATTTGCGCTGCAATTTCTGAGGCTGGTAACTAATGAACTTATCCTCTACAGCAGAGATAACTCTGGGTCTTCCTTTCCTGTGGCGGTCCTCCTGAGAGCCAGTTTCATCATACCGCTTGATGGTTTTTGCGACTGCACTTGAAGAAACGTTCAAAGTTCTTAAAATGTTCCAGATTGACCTTCATGTCTTAAAGTAAAGTAATGGACTGTCATTTATCTTTGGTATTTGAGCTGTTCTTACCATAATATGGACTTGGTCTTTTAATAAATAGGGCTATCTTCTGTATACCACCCCTACCTTGTCACAACACAATTGATTGGCTCATACGCATTAAGGAAATAAATTCCACAAATTAATGTTTAACAAGGCACACCTGTTAATTGACATGCATTCCAGGTCACTACCTCTGGAAGCTGGTTGAGAGAATGCCAAAAGTGTGCAAAGCTGTCATCAAGGCAAAGGGTGGCTACTTTGAAGAATCTCAAATCTAAAAAATATTTTGATTTGTTTAACACTTTTTTGGTTAATACATGATTTCATGTGTAATTTCATAGTTTTGATGTCTTCACTATTATTTTACAATGTAGAACATAGTAAAAATAAAGAAAAACCCTGGAATGAGTAGGTGTCCAAACTTTGGACTGGTACTGTATTTGTTTACATCCCTGTTAGTGAGCGTTTCTCCTTTTATTTTTTATTTCACCTTTACTTAACCAGGTAGGCTAGTTGAGAACAAGTTCTCATTTACAACTGCGACCTGGCCAAGATAAAGCAAAGCAGTTCGACACATACAACAACACAGAGTTACACATCCTTTGCCAAGATAATCTATCCACCGGATTAAAGAGCATGATCATTACAAAGGTGCACCTTGTGCTGGGGACAATAAAAAGGCCACTCCAAAATGTGCAGTTTTGTCACAACACAATGCCAGTGTGCAATTGGCATGCTGACTGCAGGAATGTTCATTTCTCTACCATAAGCCAACGTCATTTTAGAGAACTTGGCAGTATGTCCAACCAGCCTCACAACCGCAGACCACATGTATGGTGTTGCGTGGGCGAGCGGTTTGCTGATGTCAACTTTGTGAACAGAGAGCACCATGGTGGAGGTGGGGTTATAGTATTAGCAGGCAATGAACACAATTGCATTTTATCAATGACAATTTGAATAGAAAATAATACCATGAAGAGATCCTGAGGCCCATTGTGAGCCCCATTTTTTAAAGGTATCTGTGACCAGATGCATATATGTATTCCCAGTTATGTGAAATCCATAGATTAGGGCCTAATGAATTTATTTCAATTGACTGATTTCCTCATATGAACTCAGTCAAATGAAATTGTTGCTTATTGCGTTTATATTTTTGTTCAGTATACATTTAACTAACAGATAGTTAATCCAGAGATTCTTACCTCTGCCTCGATTTGGCAGTCTCGTCCAGAGCATCATGGCATTTGTAGTTTTTTATGATTGCCACATTAGCAGTTAATTAGCATTTCATTTTGGGGGGGGTAAATACAGGCAAATATATTGATAAAAGTCCCCCTGTCCTAGAAATTTACACGATTATCAAAAGCCTACACAAAACACAGCCCTTATTGTAAGTGTTTCTAAAAAAAAAAAAATATGGGAAAAATAAAAATGTCCTGTTTGATAGCTAGGTTTTATGGGTAATATGACTCATTCTGTGGTAGTCTATTCAAGTCAGGACTGAGAGACATTTTGAGCATACCAATGAGTTTACCAGTCAAATGACCAGGGTGAGGTTCAGAAACCCTTCCCAGCTAGCACATTTGGTTCATTGGAAGTTGTGGGAATGTACGTTTTTGGTTCTGGGAATGAAGCCATAAGTTTCCTTACAGTTAAAACTTTTTGGGAATGTACATTTTTGTGATTTTTCTATGGTTCTCTGAAAGTTTTCCTGGAAGGTTTTATTAAAAGTTCTGACAACAGAAATGATAGGTTATTTGAGGGTAATTAAATAACGTTCTGAGAACATTTCAATAAGACTTAATAAACAGTGCTAACTTAGTTTGGGTTAACTGTTTTGAACTCCAAGCACAGATAGGACACATGGAAATTAATTTGCTTAGGCATTAATCATGCAAACACATTTGTTTTTTTATTGTGGCATATAAGCTTCTGCTCTTTATCAATGGAATTAGTCCACTGTGCCACCAGGAAGCTAGCATGCCCTGTTTTTTTAACACAAACAAACTGTTCATTTTAGTTTATTCAAACAGACATTTTCAAAGGAATCAAGCACTCATTAAGATCAGTTAACAAGATATACGATAGAGTTTTGTTGATGCTGAGAATTAAATGTATATGTTTTAAAATAACATTCTTAGAAAGTTCATTGAATGTTACCAATGTTGTGGTTTTTATGGAAAGTTTAAATGAAGAAACCTGTAGAAAGCGTTATGCTGAATTACAACAATTCCAACAGAAGAACGTTGTTTCTTAATGTTCTGGGAACAATTTGAGAACATTACTTTAAATAGAACCATGAGGAAACCAGTAGGAAACTTTATGGGAAAGTTGTATGCTATATAACAATAGGACAACAATGATCTCCCCAAACTCTAAGAAAACATATGATTCTCAGAACGTTATGTGTTAGCTGGGTTCTATGGATTATATATCTATGACCTCAACACAACAAGCTCTTCGATATTTGGTGCATGTGCTGGCCACATTCAGTCAGTGTTTAGACTGGAGTAAATACATCATTTTGGAAACATTTAAATTTGTCAGGGGGTGCTGCAGCACCTTCAACAACCCTACCTCCCACGGCTGTGTCTCTGTCCTATTCTTAGCTGGCTGCTTGCTGTGACATGAGAGAGCCATATCTAGCCTATTCTTAGCTGGCTCTGAAAATCCCTCAGAAAGAAGGAAATGGAGGAGTGTGAGATTACTTCCATGTCATCGGAGCGGATGACACCAGGCTATGTTATGGAAGCATTTTTACCTCCTCACTGACAGAAAAACGCTGCCTTGAGGACAGACAGCGACCATACTGCAGGCAGGGACTGAGCTCTCCGAAACTTCATAATCAACATCAAAACAGACCTAGCTCATAAAATCTGTTTAGGCCTAACATTGGGTTTTAAAGTTAGTTTTTTTTGTCCTATGCAATCAAGTTTGTCTTAAACTTAGTTCATAAAAACAATGCCATTGCAGTTGTAAAGTGAAATGCTACCCATCCCATGTCCTCATTTGCAGCTAGTGTCTTAAGAAATCAGTGCCATGCCAAGACAAACAATGTGAGAAATGGACTTTGTTCTTTAGTTATTAAATACTGACACCTTGCTGGTTAGGTTGATCCTAAGACTGCTGAACAATTAAATCAAATTACACCCATCTATGCATAGTCACTTTACCCCTACCTACATGTATAAATTACCTCAACTAATCTGTACCCCCGCACATTGACTCGGTACCGGTATCCCCTGTATAGCCTTGTTATTGTTATTTTATTGTGTTACTTTTTATTTTATATTTAGTAAATATTTTCTTAACTCTATTTCTTGAACTGCATTGTTGGTTAAGGGCTCGTAAGCATTTCACGGTAAGGTTGTATCTGTTGTATTCGGCGCATGTGACAAATAACATTTGATTTGATTTTAATACAGCAAAGCCAGACTTAGGCTCACTCTTGTAGTGGCTGTGGGTCATTTTCTACACCCGCCCACACACCCTCTGAATGTGGAAGATACTGTACCTTTGTCCGATATATTACCCAATAAACTTCCTTATCATGTAAAGATGTGTTCGCTTTGTGTTGATAGAAAAGATAGCAGGTCAAGAAGGTTTCAGTTTGCCTCATTAATAACGCACTACATGTTTACCACTGAACAAACACCACACATTGCAGGTAGGGGAAGAGCATCACTGAGTCAGAACTAGCCTGGCGCCGTACTGTCTGTGCTGTAGCAGACAACTATTCATAATACATCATGGAGTTTGTTGTTTGGTTTGTCGATGAACCATAGACTGCAATGAGTGAACAATGAGAGGTGTTGGCTAGATACTGAAGCAGAAACAGACTGGACCACTAATGCAAAACTAAGGGTGTAGAATCACAACAGGAAGTTGCCCACTGTGACCGAGGTACCCCCTATTCTGGTCACCATGGTGGGCAGCGCCAAGCCAAGGCCAGAGAACCCGGCCTGCTGGACAGGACAGGGGGGAACAACAGGAAACAGGCACGGGACTGTGAATTGGAAGTTGAAAAGAAAGAGTGGGACAAACAACTAAACTGAGGAAGTGCACAATTGGGCTTGAAAACAATAAAAAGACGACACAAATCTAACCACATGGAAAACCATACCAGAGATGGATAAAGCACTTCAACCTATACTGGGTCTAGATCCCTCTGGTCTTCTGTCAATGGACACATCATCAATATTAATCTATAGCCTTTAGAATCTTTACGAGAAAGAAGCCTTTCTTTCTCACCTGCCTGGAGGAGAGGATATCTCAGAGATACCCTACCCCAAGACAATCAGGAAGTCTGTACAGTACTATGGCATCTCACCCAAGAGACATGGAGAAGTGTACATGAGTACATTAGCCCACATTACTCCTCTCAGTAATCTCTCTCTCTCTCCACACAGTGGTAAAGTAGAGTGCTAATGCAACAGAGAGCAGGAGGGATTTGTTTCATATTTCAGGAGGTTAGGACTCTGCTAAGAGCTAAGCTGTGAGGTGGTCCCCTGCTGTCCACAGCCCAGAGGCCGACTGTTTGGTTTGGCAGAGAAAGCTAGTGTGCGACCCAAATGGAACTCTAGGTGGCCCGGGTCAGAAATAGTGCACTATATATATAGGGAATAGGATGCCATTTGGGATGCAATCCTACAGTGCATTTTTCTCCCTGGCCCTGCATTCAGACTGTCTAAGCTAAGGCTGAAGGCTCAGTGCCTGCTAATCTATGATCGTAATACAAATTCCAACCAAAACACACAGAATGCTGTTCATGAGAGGGTAAATCTTGAGCTAAATCTGAAGCTCATCAGATGAGTAAATCAGAAGCTGTTCACGACATGGGTTGGATTAACCTTCGATTAAGTCTCAAATATCCTTATGAATGTAATGAACAGTCAGTATGGGATTCAGGCTACCTCCTCCACCCAATTCTCTCCCACAGCCACACAAGTCTGGTAAACATGGCTACCTCCACCCTGGTTAGTGGCACAGATCACTGAGAAACACAAAGCGGACATCAATCAATCTTTGTTTCCCCTAACTCAAAACGGACCATTCAGATCGGCCCATTCCAACCCGGTAAGGTCACACGTTCCCACATCGTTTTTCTAGCCTAATGGTTAAGGGCGTTGGGCCAGGAACCGAATGGTCACGGGTTTGAACCCAGAGCCCACTTGGGGAAAATCTGCCAATGTGCCCTCGAGAAAGGCACTTAACCCTAATTGCTCCTGTAAGTCGCTCTGGATAAGAGTATCTGCTAAATGGCTAAAATGTTCATGTAAAAATGTTAAGGCCCTCGTTTCCCAGAAGGCCTTAGGGGTGGTTGCCATGGCGGTATAAAGGCATGGTCATTCTCAACTGAACAACTGAACTGTGGGTTATTCCCCTAGGCGAGGTGAAATGACCGACTGGCCGGGGTGCCATATCCTGCTTTATCAAAGTGAGGAAGTGCATTGAGCCGGGTGGAGCCCAGTAGCCTATATTCAACATTCTCCCCCAGTCCAAACATCACCACTCCACTGAACCACCAACTGTAGGTTGCTAGATGGACCATACCACTGAGCCTAGGCCCTAACAGGGGTTGGGATTTGAGACCACAGGCTTAAATATTTCCCACCATTTCAAGCTCCGACTGACAGTTTTTAAGCCTTTCCCTGCTGAATTCCCTGCTGTATCGCGATGTTGTTGATACATCGTAGACCTAGTGGCCTACTGTAGCCTATATGTCCGGTCTCTGAGTAGCCCACCATCTCTGTTTGTTCCAGTTCATTGAGCACAGATCTCTGAGGCTGTTGAATTAAGATGTCTGACCTCTATAGCAAAGTGCTGGTGATCCCATTTCCCCTCAGGACGAGGACAGGTAGAACAACGCTATTTTAAACACCATTAGCACGCCAACTAAAGACCAAAGAGCTCTAATGACAGACATTAACACCCACAGCCACGAGCCCTGGCGACTCAACCAAATCTGGGCCCTATTTATCACAAAGCCTAGGCCTAGCTAACCAGAGCCACATTCAAAACCAATCAAACATATCTGCTGAAAAGTGTAGCCTAAACTAAGCAGCCAGTGTACTGTAATAACAGTATAACGGATATATTTCCATCTGATGGCTTGCTGATAGGTCAACATCTCTCATAGGTCAACATCTCTCATAGGTCAACTGGCCAAGGAACATCTGATAACTACTGAGTCCAGTCTAAGCACAACATCTAAGATATTTCCACACTGACGTTGGTTGGATTTCATGTCACAATGCAACCTCATACTGAACATATACAGACCAGCCCTGCAAACTACCACACTCATATTACTCTAGCTCCTCCAACACAAATCTAAGATTAAATCACTAGCAGTAGAATGAAGCATCATCTCCTGACTCCTAAGACCAAATCACCAGCAGTAGAATGAAGCATTGTCTCCTGGATCCTGGACTTCGTGATGCGCTGCCCCCAGGTGGTAAGGGTAGGTAACAACACATCCGTCACGATGATCCTCAACACAGGGGCCCCTCAGGGGTGCGTGCTCAGTCCCCTCCTGTACTCCCTGTTAACTCATGACTGCACGGCCAGTCACGACTCCAACACAATCATTAAGTTTGCCGATGACAACAGTGGTAGGCCTGATCACCGACAACGACGAGACAGCCTATAGGGAGGAGGTCAGAGACCTGGCCATGTGGTGCCAGGACAACAACCTCTCCCTCAACGTGATCAAGACAAAGGAGATGATTGTGGACTACAGGAAAAAGAGGACCGAGCATGCCCCCATTCTCAGTGACGTGGCTGCAGTGGAGCAGGTTGAGAGCTTCAAGTTCCTTGTTGTCCACATCACCAACAAACTAACATAGTCCAAGCACACCAAGACAGTCGTGAAGAGGCCACGACAAAACCTATTCCCCCTCAGGAGACTGAAAAGATTTGGCATGGGTCTTCAGATCCTCAAAAGGTTCTACAGCTGTACCATCGAGAGCATCTTGACTGGTTGCATCACTGCCTGGTATGGCAACTGCTCGGCCTCCCACTACAAGGCACTACACAGGGTAGTGCGTACGGCCCAGTACATCACTGGGGCCAAGCTTCCTGCCATCCAGGACCTCTATACCATGTGGTGTCAGAGGAAGGCCCTAAAAGTTGTCAAAGACTCCAGCCACCCTAGTCATAGACTGTTCTCTCTGCTACCGCACGGGAAGTGGTACCGGAGCGCCAAGTCTAGGTCCAAGAGTCTTGTAAACAGCTTCTACCCTCAAGCCATAAGACTCCTGAATAGCTAATCAAATGGCTACCCAGACTATTTGCATTACCCCCCCTCCTCGCCCCCTCTTTTACACTGCTGCTACTCTCTGTTATCATCTATGCATAGTAACGTTAATAACTCTATGTACATGTATACTACTGTTCAAAAGTTTGGGGTCACTTAGAAATGTCCTTGTTTTTGACAGAAAAGCAAATTTTTGGTCCATTAAAATAACATCAAATTGATCAAAAATACAGTGTAGACATTGTTAATGTTGTAAATGACTATTGTAGCTGGAAACAGATGATTTTTTATGGAATATCTACATAGGCCCATTATCAGCAACCATCACTCCTGTGTTCCAATGGCACGTTGTGTTAGCTAATCCAAGTTTATCATTTTAAAAGGCTAATTGATCATTAGAAAACCCTTTTGCAATTACGTTATCACAGCTAAAACCTGTTGTTCTGATTAAAGAAGCAATAAAACTGGCCTTCTTTAGACTAGTTGAGTATCTGGAGAATCAGCATTTGTGGGTTCGATTACAGGCTCAAAATGGCCGGAAACAAAGAACTTTCTTCTGAAAGTTCTCAACATAAGTAAGCATTTCACTGTAAGGTCTACCTACACCTGTTGTATTCGGCGCATGTAACTAATACAATTTGATTTGATTCCTAAGGTCAAATCACCAGCAGTAGAATGTAACATTGTCTCCTGACTCCTAAGATCAAAACATTCTTCCCTAGCACAGCTGGAATGTCAGAGTTCAGGTAGCTTCCGCATCCCATGTCCTTGAGCAGAACATTCCAAACTCCTGCCATTCCTGAAGATAAACATGCCTCCGCACACCTGTTTTGAGTTGCCTTCTGGAATCCTGCCTACCTGCCTGGAGGCAGAGGGTGAGATGCCATGGAGCAGAGGTTGGTCTCTGCCTCACCCCAAACTGCTCTCTCTAGTTACAGTATAAGGCAAGTATAATCACCTATACCCCTCAAACTCAACTCTGGACCTCGAAGCCAGTTCCACTGCATTTTTTTCCATTGTTCCCCTCTAATTAGGGACTGATTTAGACCTGGGACACCAGGTGTGTGAAATTAATGATCAGGAAGAAGAGAAAACCAGTAGGCTCCGGACTTCGTGGGGTCAGAGTTGAGTACCCCAGACCTATACAATCAACACACACGTCAAGGGTGGGGCAGAAGGAAAGAGGCCATATACTGTATGATCCAACGAAGCCAATCACACTAACTTATAAACTGACATGAGACTTATCATCAACGTACCAACAGACAGGACAGGAGAAAGGGAGGAAGATACGTTCAAAGCTATTATGTTTAAGACGCATGTTATTGTCCTTACCGTATAGGCGGCAATCCTGCAAATGCATAGGGTGAGATGCATGCACTCAGACATTGTCCACGGCTAAAGACGCGCTTTCCTCAACAACCAACGAGTCACTGACAGCAACAGACAGAGGAAAGTCAGAGAGAAAGACCAAACAGAGACCGACAGAGCAGCAGGAGGAAAGGGAGAGGACTCTAGTCAGAGTTATGATCCAACGAAGCCAATCAGCAGCTCTCAGAAACTTCATCTGGGAAATAGAGGCTAGAGAGAGAGTATAGGAGAGACAGGACATCTGTTCACACTAATTTAGATCAAACGACAGTTACGACACTGGTGGTGCAGCAGAGAAGGCAAGGGCCAGTATGGCTGCTAGGCTGTCTGATCTATAAAGGGTTGGACTACCGGATCACATACAATTGCTCCATTTCCCTGTCAGACATCCATGTCTAGTTTGAGGATCAAAAGGGTCCTCATAATACAGTCAACATGCGAAAACGTCAAACGTCCTTCCAAACCCTGATTCCATTGAGCTGCAGAAAGCTGGTAAAGTCTAAGGCCCTGAAGAAGAGTTTATTAGCAGCAGATCTGAAAGGTAGGCTAATTATGTTTGCTGTCTGTTCTCTCAAGCTCTGTCTCACACTATTATCCTCAAAACCTTTCCATACGAATGTGAACCAATGGGCTAGCCTTTCACTCGTCTTGGTAATGTTTTACAAACTGGTTTCCACATCTCGCACCAATACACTATCTTAGCTGCTAGCCAATCTGACAACAAAAGGGAGGCATATAGGCTGGCTATTTTCCATGATGCTTTGAGTGAATTTAGAAAAGGATGAGTCCAAGCTTAATTAGTATTATAAGGATATCTAACTCAGACTGACTTATGAAAAAGAGGGTACACCACACCATTTCAATGTGGATAATATTTGTTGGGCAACGTGATGATATGAGTAATAAAGTATGGTCACATTTCATTTGCACCTACCCTTTAGAATGACTTTGATAGCAACAGTGAATCTATTTTGTTTTTAAGTGGGGATCTCGCAACAATCACACAATCACGATAGCACATTTGAAAGTGACAATATGATAGCTAAAATGGGCTTGGTTAAACCCTGGATGCGAGACCAAAGGGTAGCTGTATATAGATACATCTCCAGTAGGTGCTGCCCAGCTTCTGTTTTTAATAGTGGATATAACGTTGAAGATCTGACATTGTTTTAAAAAGGTACAAATTCAACATAGACAATTCTTGTATAAAATCTGTTGAAATCTGGTTACCATGATGACATAATCCTGTAGTAAAATGTTACCCTCAAAACAGTTTTACTACATTGATTCATTTTTTCAAATCCATTGTATTTTCAACATAGATCACACGTCACAATATGTTGAACGATTATATTGAGACGTCGTCGATTCAACCAGTTTGTGCCCAGTGGCAAGAGAGGACAGATCCAGGAGACTACAGA
This sequence comes from Salvelinus alpinus, assembly GCF_045679555.1. Classification (NCBI taxonomy): domain Eukaryota; kingdom Metazoa; phylum Chordata; class Actinopteri; order Salmoniformes; family Salmonidae; genus Salvelinus; species Salvelinus alpinus. The sequence continues at coordinate 106,772,697 of NC_092086.1, forward strand.
TGCACTAGTCAAGGAAGTTACATCTTTTCTTAATGAGTGAGAGGAAAGAAAGAGTGGAATCTTTGAGACTCTAGAACAGAACTGTTTACACCTGTGGTTCTTAATTCCATCCATAGAAAGAGCTGAAATTAAGACTAGATCCAAAATGACCTCACTTCTCAAACAGGATGTAGTATATCCAAGAGTAGGCAGATTTCGTAAACAGACAATGTAGCCTACTGTACACAGATATCTTCCCAAGAGCCTTTGGCAACAAATGAAAACACTGCCATTGAAATTATAAGGTGTGACTGATTCCCCACATGATACCAGACCCATATTTAGATAGCTTATTTAGATTACATTTATGCATGCTATATGGCTGTGATCTCTATGTGTTTGGCCTATCTCTGATCATTTTCAAGATCTGTGTTACAAAACTAGGCCTGCGTGAAGTGAGGCCATGACGTCAACTGTGTGCAGATATTTTGTCCTATTGCCCTGCTCCGTCATTCAGTCACTGTGGACACTAGAATCTGTTCAGGAGTCAAACGTCACCATCTGACCAGCTGCGTTAAACAGATGGTCTGCAACCTAAATGGCACACTATTCCCTATTTAGTGCACTACTTTTGACCAGGGCCCATAGTAGTGCACTATATAGGGAATAGGATTTTATTTGGGACCCAATCAAGGGCAGAGTTAGTTGTCTATCCTTGCCAGGACAAAATCTCCCATCTACTGAACGATACTACCGGTTTGTCACGTAACGAGAAAAATTAAGGGGATCGATAATATCATGATGATTTCTTCCACCGGAGAATAAAAAGCACACTGTGTTTTAAGAGCACAGCTGAAATCAACAGCCTCTTTCATGGAGGTGACCTGTTCCTTCTGCGAGGTGAGGTCAGATTATAACAATGCAGAACATTCTCAAAGGCCTTTTTTTGAATAGCACACACTGTGTCAGGCCAAACCCAGAACTGAATCCGTGTCCCTAATACAACAATTGAAAGGAATGGAGTGAGGATGTGCAAAGAAAGAAGTTGTAAAATGTGAATAAAATAAACACAAAAGCAGCACGCACCGTGTCATCCATCTCTGATAGCGGAGGAAGCGCAGCTCTCTGAAAAAACACAACTGCCAGTTAAACAAAACATTGGTCTCTCGTCTCCGTGCCAACTGTTAGGGGCAGCGGGTCCACCGATTCCATCTAAGCTAAAAATCTCCTGTGGATCCGTTTTTACCCCATTAAAACAGCTGTGCTCCAATAAACTGTTTCCTCTACACAGTCTATGGAAAATTGACTGGAGAGAGTGGCTAATCTTTAATTTAACTACAGTATTTACTGCCTCTGGTCAAGTAGTCTAGTGGGGTTCAGTTCCTCTCCATGAAGACTCAGAGTAATATCACTAGCCTGATCCCAGATCTGTTTGTGTCGTCTTGCCAACTCATGTGTTCATTGTTTAGCGTGACACAAACAGATCTGGGAACAGCCTTGTGTAGGCCTAATACCACATCACCGCATTGTCTGTTACAGTAATAAGTTCCAATGGCCCTGCAAGTTACAGAAGGTAATTTCCATGTAAAAGGACCCATGAGCACCAACATGTGAAGTTCATAGGAGCATATCAAATGTGGTATCAAATGAAAGCTCAGAGTCTGTATTTTCCATAAAAAAAAAGTGGAATAAGCAAAGGGTTTGATTTCTGGTGTCACAGATGGAAAAGGGGTCTTAAAAAAACATCTTAAAAAGGTATTAGAAATACATCAAAACAATAATGTAGTAAAGGCCCCTGCCAACTAATATCAACATTTACATTTTGTTTTGCAGAAATTATTAGCATTTGGTAAGTTTATGAAATATTCTGTACTAGTGTCTTGTCATTCTGTATCCAAAAACCCACATATCTAAGATATTTTCTCAGTTCGCTCCATCAGGATTATGAAAGATCACAGAAGTAGAAGGAAAGGAAGACCGTCCAATCAGTTCGTTTTTACTGATAACAATTTATGAATTATTAAGTGATTAATACGTGCCGTGAAAAAAAAATCTGTAACAAAAAATCTGCTGCTCCAGTTTCAACTGTTCTGCCTGCGGCTATGGAACCCTGACCTGTTCACGGGATGTGCTACCTTGTCCCAGACCTGCTATTTTCAACTCTCTAGAGACAGCAGGAGCGGTAGAGATACTCTGAATGATCGGCTATGAAAAGCCAACTGACATTTACTCCTGAAATGCTGACTTGTTGCACCCTCGACAACTACTGTGATTATTATTATTTGACCATGCTGGTCATTTATGAACATTTGAACATCTTGGCCATGTACCGTTATAATCGCCACCCGGCACAGCCAGAAGAGGACTGGCCACCCCTCATAGCCTGGTTCCTCTCTAGGTTTCTTCCTAGGTTTTGGCCTTTCTAGGGAGTTTTTCCTAGCTACCGTGCTTCTACACCTGCATTGCTTGCTGTTTGGGGTTTTAGGCTGGGTTTCTGTACAGCACTTTGAGATATCAGCTGATGTAAGAAGGGCTATATAAATACATTTGATTTGATTTTGAACACAATGACTGCAATTGAATTGGCCACAATGAGAAATTATAATATGAATAATAATCATAAAATAAAAACATTTAAAAGGTGATTTTTATTTTACAATAATCTCAAAGTATAAAATATAGAAAAATAATTTAAAAAACAAAACATATATATCTAACCATGTAATGAAAGCAACAATCAAAATCTAGTGGGAAAGGTAGGCCAGCCGAGAGAGATGGGTCTTAAGGCCTTCTTTAAAAATCTCCAACCGTCTGAACAGCCCTGAGTTTATCTGGAAGGGAGTTCCAATGGCGTGGTGCTTAGGAGGAAGAGGCACTGTCGTCCCCCATTGTGCCGAGCCTTCTCCTGGGGGCATGGAGCAGTAGAACACAGTACAGTAGAGCAAAGTAAAGTAGAGTTCAGTGCAATGGAGTATAGTTCAGTACAGTACAGAGTACAATGGAGTATAGTTCAGTACAGTGGAGCACACATGACTCGATTACACTATGATATAATGGCCTATATTCTACTGAACTACACTCTACTTGTATCTACTGTACTCTACTGTGCTGAAATATACTCCATTGTACTGAACTCATACTTTACTCGACTGACATGTACTGAACTCTACTTTACTGTGTTTTACTGTGAAACATAGACGTCTATGATTGGTAAAGATTTGGTCCTGTCTGGACCAACCATATTTGGTCTTGTTTGGGGGCAGAGATAATTATAATTGCCAGTGTGTAGAATTATACCCAAACATTCAAATGGAGGATATTACAATTTTTTACCTTTTTGTACCTATTGAAAATACATCCCAATTAATAGAATGCACTCATAATGATGCATTTCTGTATAGAGGCGGTAGAGGTCAATCCAACTCGGGGAAAAAACTATGGAATTTCCATGGAAACGCGTGGAGGAAAGAGCCGTGGGGAATCAAATCAAATCAAGTTTATTTTATATAGCCCTTCGTACATCAGCTAATATCTCGAAGTGCTGTACAGAAACCTAGCCTAAAACCCCAAACAATGCAGGTGTAGAAGCACGGAATGATACCAAGTCTCCTCATTGCCCCCATCAAAATGTGCCTACATTTATGTTGTTTATATGTGTATTTTACACTATGTTGAGGTAAAAATCTGAGTATGATGTTTGTATGGATGTCAACCCCAACACATGTTCATGTCATCGTTACCAATCAACTGCATTATTGTTAATAAAAACTACTTTGGCTACCACCACCAACTTCTGTATGCTAGCTATGCTACCAGTTTATACAATCGGGAGTTAGCATTTAGCAGTCGCTTCTTCTAAAACTGAAAAAGGGACAACTTCTACATGTTATGCAGCGAAAACAGACTAAAGTAACCACATTGTGGGCCTGTTACAATACATAAAATGATGACGGATTGGATGAATATCCATGTTGTTAGATCAGGTTTGTTGAATGTGCGCCAATCTGCTCAATGGAAAGCATGCATTCAATTGTCTCCTTTACCACATCTATAGTGCAGAAGATCAAGGACCTATGATGTTATTCCGTTACCATCATTCTGATACTGGAAATTGATCTACTTCACTTGCTGTAGTTAACCAAAAGAGCCTAGATATTTAAGAGTTTTTGGAAAATGAGGTCATATAAACTGAGGGAGTTTTTACTGTCATTCTGTTAGAAAACTTTGCATCTGCACTGCTCCTCAAGTAAATGTGTTTTAGTAAAAATATTCAGTGGCAATTGTTAAAAGTAGACTTCTGCATATAGTTGTATGGTTTGTTAAACTTTGCAATCAATGGCTTGGCATATATTGTGAGTCTCTGTTACCGTGGAATTTCCCCGAATCAAATGACAAAGGAGAACACCCAAGATACCTCTATTTTTGGAGTTGTTACCTAAACAATCCCTTTTTAAGTCAAAACACAGGCTTGTTTACAACAGTCCACGTATGCCTGGAGAGGGTCTGGTTACAAGGAGAAGACTTCATCACAAATAGTCGTAAGAGAAGGGGGCTCTCTGACTACAGGACTTTTTCCTTGACGACCAAGAGAGCTAGTGGTGGGATTTGCAGAGACATGCAAGTCAAGGTCTAGTGGTGCAATGTAGCCTAGTGGTTAACAGCAGTGGTGGGGAAAGTCCTCAATTGTCATACTTGAGTAAAAGTAAAGGTAACTTAATAGAAAATGACTTAAGTAAAAGTGAAAGTCACTAAGTAAAATACTTATTGAGTAAAAGTTTACAAATATTCGGTTTTAAATATACTTAAGTATCAAAAGTAAATGGAATGGGGCCTCCTGAATGGCGCAGTGGTCTAAGGCACTGCATCGCACTGCTAACTACGTTAATACAGATCCTGGTTCGATACCGGGCTGTGTCGCAGCCAGCCGCGACTGGGAAACCCATGAGGCGACGCACAATTGGACCAGCGTAGTACGGGTTAGGGAGGGTTTGGCCGGCCGGGATGTCCTTGTTCCATTGCGCTCTAGCGACTCCTGTGGTGGGGCGGGTGCATGCACGCAGACACGGTCGCCAGGTGTACGGTGTTTCTTCCGACATATTGGTGTTGGCGTCCGGATTAAGCGCGCATTGTGTTAAGAAGCAATGCGGCTTGGCGGGGTTGTGCTTCGGAGGACACACGGCTCTCAATCTTCGCCTCACTTGCAGCGATGGGACAATACTGTAACTACCAATTGGATATGTTGAAATTGGGAAGAAAAAGGAGGTAAAAAAATATCAAAGTAAATGGAATTGCTAAAATGTACTTAAGTATCAAAAGTACAAACCATTTCAAACTTATTTTTTGACAGATAGCCAGGGGCACACTCCAACACTAAGACATAATTTACAAACAAAGAATTTGTGTTATGTGAGTCCGCCAGATCAGAGGCAATAGGGATGACCAGGGATGTTCTCTTGACAAGTGTGTGAATTGGACTATTTTCCAGTCAAAATGTAACAAGTACTTTTTATTTAACTAGGCAAGTCGGTTAAGAACAAATTCTTATTTACAATGACGGCCCAGGAACAGTGGGCAGAACGACAGATTTTTACCTTGTCAGCTCAGGGATTCGATCTAGCAACCTTTCAGTTACTGGCCCAACGCTCTAACCACTAGGTTACCTGCCGCCCAAAATGTAACGAGTACTTTTGGGTGTCAGGGAAAATGTATGGGAAAAAAGTACATTATTTTCTTTAGGAATGTAGTGAAGTAAAAGTGAAAGTTGGCAAAAATAGAAATGTAAAGTACAGATACCCCAAAAAACTACTTAAGTAGCACTTTACACCACTGGTTAAGAGCATTGGGCCAGTAACCAAAAGGTCGCTGGTTAAGTGCCTTGCTCAAGGGCACATCAACAGATGTTTCACCTTGTCTGCTAGGGTATTCGAACCAGCGACCTTTCGGTTACTGGCTCCATGCTCCTTTAAGTCGCTCTGGATAAGTGCATCTGCTAAATGACTAAAATGTCAAGTGTAAATGTAGGCCTGTACAATACTGCAGGTTCATCATCTTTCTCCTTCCTCCCTTGGTTTGCAGCCTACATGTTGAGCTATTTTAAGCAGCCTTCCTTCCTTCCTTTCTTGAGGAAATGCTCCATCCTACGACATTTTCTTATCGGTTCTTCCCATTGGAGAAAACACTTTACAGTTCAAGGGACAACATATTAATGAATGGCATGATTCTGCAGACAGTCACAACGACAGGTCAAAAGCCCTACGTGTATAGATGGGCTAAAGGCTAGCCCCCGAACACAGCAAAACAAGCCTGCTATAGAGTACACCCCCCACCCGTTACAGATAGCCACTATCTTGTCATGTCCAATATACCCCATGCTGACCCCTGAAACGTCATCAGACCTCTAAATGACATTACCACACCCCCTGTGTGACGCAATCGTTTGCTATTTTTTAGGGACTATCTCCTACAGATGTGATAGATTTGGAAGGCAGATGTTGACATGTAAACACAAACCCATGAGAAAAACACAACAGTGTGCGTGCGTGCGTGCGACACACACACACACACACACACACACACACACACACACACACACACACAGAAAGAGATATGATTAAGCCCCCAAAATGTGTCAAAATACTAGAATGAGGAAAGTCAAGCTTTAAACACAAACCCACTGGTGACTGCTCCCCAGATAATAATCTCAGTCTGACAGCATTACCCGACAGTATGACTACACTACTGTGGCTCAAAACTGAATCACAAAACCAAATAGAAGGGAGGTCCAATATTGTTTGGCCCAGCTGCAATGGTTGAAATTTTGTTGGTTATCCTATTGGCCAAGGAACGAGTGTTCCACCAAGCAGACCAGATAGATTGACCCTTGTACTGGGTTCTCCAAAGCTAGACTGAGCCTCCAAATCCCTCAGTGCTCAAATATTTATTTATTTTTGTTTGTTATTTGAGGGGGGGGAATTGGCCTATGCCAAATCGAAAATAAATATCATATGACAACATGACAATCAAAGAAAAATACCATACCAGAAAATCCATGAAATACTTTAGTAGCTTGACGTGCTCTCCCAAAACAGAAATTGGTTGATGGTTGGCGTATTCCAGGTAAACCACTATTTTCTCCTAAACTAGCTAGGCTAAATGTACACTCGGAATTCTATGCACGGCCTTCTTTTCAAATGGTTTTGTTTTGGTCCCTAGCAAGAATCCGAGTTTGGACTGTAGGATACACACAATGTTGCAGGAAATATGGAAAGCGTTTTCATGCGAAGCGTAATGAAAGATATTCGAGCGAAACTGCGATAATCGGCTAGTCTTAATTTGGTTAGATCCGGTCATATGATTCCTATATGATTATATTACAAACGTTTTAAATTCTATACATCAAAGTAACAATGATTTGATGCTATACTATCGAGTAACTTCTGAGTGGTTCAAATCAAAACCTCAACCACCGTGTCGAAACTTGGTAATATCCCGGAAGCGTACACATGTTAGTAATCTTGGATTTTATGATATCCCCCCCGCTTGTCACTGGATGTCACGTGACTTTGTACAGTAGACGCTTCGTGTACTTTACTGATGTTACCTTTCTGCAGGGCTATCCCATCCGCTACACTATTTAAATCTAGCAAGGTTATTCTTAGAAAAAGATGACAATTAAACGTAACCTCAAAGTGAGAAAATGTAATCCCTTCTCTAATAATGTGCGTGTAGGGACCTCTAGTGGTTAATACGTGACAATACACCAGAGCACTGTGAGCAAACAAACTATTTTATGATTAGGGATACATGTAGCCTAATTTTTTTTTTTTTAAATTTATACAATTTAACAATGAATACGAGGATGACCTTTTTCAAACATCAAATATGGGCCGACATGGCACAGAGTAAATACCTTTTTCAAACATCAAATATGGGCTAACAGCACAGGTAACAGATTTTTAAAAACAATGTTAAACTTCAAGATCTTATATGTTGCATGATCACAGTCATGGTATAATTTGAGGTTTTAAATATTATTGGTCTACTTGAATGATATAACAAATATGGGAACATTGATTATTTAAACAAAACAAAAACATATCCTGGCTATAGAGGCTCCACCAGATGCATTGCAAATGCTTTAATCCTTTGAAAATTGTTAAAGACAGACTCCAGTGGCTTGAAGCTCTGCATGCAGCATGAAAAAAATATTACTATAACATCGTTATAACGATATGGTCTGTTCGTAAAAATATGACATCATTGTAACAATATGGAAACTTGACCAAACGTATTGCTCGCTGCTGTGTTGCCTGCTGAATGCATATCTCAGTGGTTAAATGTAGCCTAGAACTAGCTCCACCCTCGATTATTCAGGATTCTTTCGTCTGCGGACTAGTCCTGTTACGAGCCTTTAGCATCTGGAATAGGACTTTCTCCGTTGTACCTTTTCATGAAGAAAAAGAAGACATTGTTCTTTGACTTTCACGCATGCGATTAGACTACAGAGAATACAAGCGCATGTTTTACAACTTGAAATGTATTTTCGGACGATATTCTACAGCCCAATTGCAAAGGACTAAAACTAAAAAAGAGTTTGGTGCTGAATACAAAGTGATACGGTGGTCCGATGGCTCGCTCGCATGACTAATTAATAGTCTATCAGGACTCGGTCGCGCGCTCCCCTGTTGTTTGTGTTATGAACTATGGCGTTTAGGGCAAGAGCCTTGTACGACTTTAGTTCGGAAAATCTAGGAGAGATATCGATTACTGAGAACGAAGTTGTTACTTTATACAGCGAACAAGACATAGAGGGATGGCTAGAGGGAACAAACAGCAGAGGGGATACTGGTCTTTTTCCAGCCTCATACGTGGAGATTCTCAGAAATGAATCATCTGACATCTCGTCCAACAACAATGGCATGTCGGCGGATCAAGGTCAACCCGACTCCCCATCAAGTGGATATGATTCATCATACTATTCCCAGTCCCACTCTCGTGCTGAGAACATTAAAGATCCGACCCACTCCGCTTATCCTGTGCAAACTCCCCAGCGCCATGGTTACCAGACCAGTCAAGGTAGTGATGATGACTGGGATGATGACTGGGATGACAGCTCTACTGTGGCGGCTGAGCCTGGAACTAAACATGACAATGATAGAACTAGTTCCACAGCATACACAGTGACTACTTCGTTGCCTGGGAGACGTGACAGTGCCCAAGCCAAAAGTTCAGCAACAATAGGTAAAAACCTCAACAGGTTCTCAACCTTTGTGAAATCTGGCGGAGAGGCTTTTGTATTGGGCGAGGCAGCTGCCTTTGTCAAAGATGGGGACAAGATCTGTGTTGTCATGGGGCAGTATGGGCCAGAGTGGGAGGAAGACCCATACCCGTTTGCCTGCTCCATCGATGACCCCACCAAACAGACAAAATTCAAAGGCATGAAGAGTTACATGTCATACAGACTGACTCCGTCCCACACCCAGAGCCAGGTGAATAGAAGATACAAGCACTTTGACTGGCTCTACGCTCGACTTGTGGAACGCTTCCCTGTCATCTCAGTCCCCCATCTGCCTGAGAAACAGGCCACTGGGCGCTTTGAGCAGGACTTTGTCTCCAAACGCAGAAAAGGTTTAATATGGTGGATGAACCACATGACGAGCCACCCTGTCCTGGCTAGATGTGACGTCTTCCAGCACTTCCTCACCTGCCCCAGCACAGACGAGAAGACGTGGAAGATGGGCAAGAGAAAGGCAGAGAAGGATGAGTTGACTGGCGCTAACTTCTTCCTGACCATCTCCACCCCAGCTGTTCCACTGGACCTACAGGAGGTAGAGAACAAGGTCGATGGGTTTAAAGCCTTTACCAAGAAGATGGATGACAACTGCCTAGTGGTGAATGCCACCATCAACGAGTTCGCCCGGAAGCAGATCACCGGCTTTAAGAAAGAGTATCAGAAAGTGGGTCAGTCCTTCAAACTGCTGGGCCAAGCCTTTGAGATGGACCAGCAGTCCTATTCTGTAGGACTGAACCGTGCCATAGCATTCACAGGAGAGGCCTACGAGGCTATAGGAGACTACTTTGCTGAGCAGCCCAGACAGGATTTGGACCCCATATCGGATCTGCTGGACCTGTACAAGGGACACCTGGCCAACTATCCTGATATCATCCATGTTCAGAAAGGTACAGTATGATTATGTCACAGCTGTCTCTGCTCTAGAAATAGAGTCCATAGAATGGTCAAAGACCCTCTAAACGTTGCAATTTGGCTGCACTCTCATAGGCATTCTATTTCTAGGGGTCATGTTATGTTGATGATGAACAAAAGCACATTTTGCCTTGGCTTTCCTGGATATCCCTCGCAGCAAAATGTTTTGTGTTTTGAACATTACTTCAGATCACGTAACATGACACACACATGTTTTGTATTATGTACAACTTTTGTGCATCCTGGCAAAAGTTTGCTTTCACAGTTTTCTCTGTTGAGTAATGCTGAAGAATATGGCCTTGAGGCATGACATTTCATTCTCTGTCCTGAAAGAGAGTTGAGAGTTTTGTCTCACACCCAATGAAGAGAGTGAGATCAGAGGTTTGGACTCTGCTGAAGGAGCCTATAATCACAGCTCAGGGCTCTTAGAGCTAGGTATAGTCTTCAAGGAAACGTGGTTACCAGCAGAACTCTTTAGTTCTCATTTTACTAATGGATGCAACGTTCTCTTATTTGTCACTTTGTAATAGATTTATTAAATAGTAGGCACATCAATATGGGGTGCCGTTTTGTAACATGCCGTGTAGTCCAAGTTCAGTTGTGACATTGAAGGTTATGTTAGCCTACATCGGCATAGAATTAGAAGGAGGAGATTCCAGGGCCTCTTGTCCGGCGTTTCCCTGGGAATATTGGAATGCGGAATAGCCTCAGGATTAAGTGATTTTCCTCTCCAAGGGTGGGGATCTGGGGAGCTGCTGCACAATATTGCCTGGACACATTTCTTCCACTGGCACTGGTGCAGAAGTTCAGCTTATTGGTGCTCTGGCTCTGTGATTGCATGCAAGCGCCGAAAATAACAATGTCCAAGTTAATTTAATATCGTTAGTATATTTATTCTTCCAAGTGTGTGTGTGTATGTGTGTGTGTGTGTGTGTGTGTGTGTGTGTGTGTGTGTGTGTGTGTGTGTGTGTGTGTGTGTGTGTGTGTGTGTGTGTGTGTGTGTGTGTGTGTGTGTGTGTGTGTGTGTGTGTGTGTGCAGGTGTGGGTGTGTGCAGGTGTGGGTGTGTGTGTGTGTGCGCGTGAATGTGTGTGCGCGTGAATGTGTGTGTGTGTGTGTGTGTGTGTGTGTGTGTGTGTGTGTGTGTGTGTGTGTGTGTGTGTGTGTGTGTGCAGGTGTGGGTGTGTGTGTGTGTGTGTGCGCGTGAATGTGTGTGCGCGTGAATGTGTGTGTGTGTGTGTGTGTGTGTGTGTGTGTGTGTGTGTGTGTGTGTGTGTGTGTGTGTGTGTGTGTGTGTGTGTGTGTGTGTGCGCGCGTGTTGATTTAAATTCCCTAGATAAGGCCTGGAGTCTAATGGCTGTAGATAAGGGTATTCACTAAAGCAGCGGAAAAGTCTTTAGGTAAATCTTCCACTTGCACATTCAGAGCTCAAGTACACTATATATACAAAGTATGTGAACACCCCTTCAAATTAGTGGATTCAGCTATTTCAGCCACACCCATTGCTGACAGGTGTATAAAATTGAGCACACGGCCATGCAATCTCCAGAGACAAACATTGGCAGTAGAATGGCCGGGTTAGGTCGTCATTGTAAGTAAGAATTTTCTTCTTAACTGACTTACCTAGTTAAATAAAGGTTACTTTCCAACAAGTCAGTTCATTACATTTCTGCCCTGCTAGAGCTGCCCCGGTCAACTGTAAGTGCTGTTATTGTGAAGTGGGAACATCTAGGAGCAATAACAGCTCAGCCGTAAAGTGGTAGGCCACACAAGCTCACAGAACGGGACCGCCGAGTGCTGAAGTGAGTAAAAATTGTCTGTCTTCGGTTGCAAAACTCACTGCTGAGTTCCAAACTGCCTCTGGAAGCAACGTCAGCCCAATAGCTGTTCATCAGGAGCTTCATGAAATGTGTTTCCATGGCCGAGCAGCCATACACAAGCCTAAGATCACCATGCGCAATGCCAAGCGTTGGGTGGAATGGTGTAAAGCTAGCCGCCATTGAACTCTGGAGCAGTGGAAACACATTCTCTGGAGTGATGAATCACGCTTCACTATCTGGCAGTCCGACAGACGAATCTGGGTTTGGCAGATGCCAGGAGAACGCTACCTGCCCGAATGCATAGTGCCAACTGTGAAGTTGGGTGGAGAAGGAATAATGGTCTGGGGCTGTTTTTCATGGTTCGGGCTAGGCCCCTTAGTTCCAGTGAAGGGAACTCTTAACGCTACAGCATACAATGACATTCTAGACGATTCTGTGCTTCCACCTTAATGGTAAAAATTTGGGGAAGGCCCTTTGCTGTTTCAGCATGAAAATGCCCTGTACACAAAGCAAGGTCCAGAACAGAAATGGTTTCGTCGAGATTGGTGTGGAAGAACTTGACTGGCATGCACAGAGCCCTGACCTCAACCCGATCGAAAACCTTTGGGATGAATTGGAACATGGACTGCGAGCCAGGCGTAATTGCCCAACATCAGTGCCTGAACTTACTAATGCTCTTGTGGCTGAATGGAAGCAAATCCCCGCAACAATGTTCAAAAATCTAGTGGAAAGTCTTCCCAGAAGAGTGGAGGCTGTTATAGCAGCAAAAGGGGGACCAACTCCATATTAAGGCCCATGACTTTGAGATGAGATGTTCCACGAGCAGGTGTCCATATACTTTTGGTCATGTAGTGTATGTGTCCTTCACGGCAACAATTTAATTGTTCATATCTCATTACAACTATTGCTGTTCTTAGCTATTCACTTATAAATAGGTTGTTCAGTGTTTGTGGCCTTCGATAACCATTTAGCCACAGTACTACACAGTGTAATCAGCTGTAAACCAGACAGACTGCTTTGAATTAGACGATTATAACTATGTGTGAGGGGCACCACGGAGCATTGGCTTTAGTCTACTACTATATGGACAGAGAGCTGAGGGAATGAAACCAATGGTCAACTTCTTTCTGAGTCATGTTAAAACTTTTCAAAGGGACAGATTCATGATTCAACCAGAGTTTGCTTGACTAAATATAGTATTTTTCCTTTTCACCATTAATAGGAATAGCTTTGATACCCTTCTCTCGAACCCTTTCCCCACTCATCTTTTCCCCGTTCCATCTCCTTCTTTCTCTCCTCCACCTATCTCCCCAGGTGCCCTTACCAAAGTGAAGGAGTGCCAGAAACAAGAAGGGGAGGGATCAACCATCAACGAGCGTTGTAACATAATTTCCTGCGCCACACTGGCTGAGATCCAGCACTTTCACCGTACGCGCGTACGTGACTTCAAGAGCCAGATGCAACACCACCTCCAGCAGCAGATCAGCTTCTTCCAGAAGATCACTGGGAAGCTAGAAGAGGCACTGCAGAAGTACGACGAGGACATCATATAAGGGCCTGGAGAGATGAGCATGGATACAGAGGGATGAAGAGAGGAGGAGGGGGACTAAGGGAGAGAGGAGGGTGGATACAGAGGGATGAAGAGGGGGGGGGGGGGACTAAGGGAGAGAGAGGAGGGTGGATACAGAGTGATGAAGAGAGGAGGAGGGGGGACTAAGGGAGAGAGAGGAGGGTGGATACAGAGGAATAAGAGAGGAGGGGGCTACAGAGAGAGAGGAGGGTGGATACAGAGGGATGAAGAGAGGGGGAGGGCTAAGGGAGAGAGAGGATGGTGGATACAGAGGGATGAAGAGAGAGGGGGGGACGAAGGGAAAGAGAGGAGGGTGGATACAGAGGGATGAAGAGAGGGGGGGCTAAGGGAGAGAGAGGAGGGTGGATACAGAGGGATGAAGAGAGGGGGGGGGACTAAGGGAGAGAGAGGAGGGTGGATACAGAGGGATGAAGAGAGGAGGGGGCTAAGAGAGAGAGGAGGGTGGATACAGAGGGATGAAGAGAGGGGGAGGGCTAAGAGAGAGAGGAGGGTGGATACAGAGGGATGAAGAGAGGGGGAGGGCTAAGGGAGAGAGAGGAGGGGGGCTAAGGGAGAGAGGAGGGTGGATACAGAGGGATGAAGAGAGGAGGGGGCTAAGAGAGAGAGGAGGGTGGATACAGAGGGATGAAGAGAGGGGGAGGGCTAAGGGAGAGAGAGGATGGTGGATACAGAGGGATGAAGAGAGAGGGGGGGACTAAGGGAGAGAGAGGAGGGTGGATACAGAGGGATGAAGAGAGGGGGGACTAAGGGAGAGAGAGGAGGGTGGATACAGAGGGATGAAGAGAGGGGGGGGACTAAGAGAGAGAGGAGGGTGGATACAGAGGGATGAAGAGAGGAGGGGGGCTACAGAGGGATGAAGAGAGGAGGGAGGGGCTAAGGGAGAGAGAGGAGGGTGGATACAGAGGGATAAAGAGAGGAGGGGGGGACTAAGAGAGAGAGGAGGGTGGATACAGAGGGGTGAAGAGAGGAGGGGGGACTAAGAGAGATAGAGGAGGGTAGATACAGAGGGATGAAGAGAGGAGGGGGGACTAAGGGAGAGAGAGGAGGGTGGATACAGAGAGATGAAGAGAGGAGGAGTTGAGGGAGAAAGAGATTATGTGAACATGGGGTAGAACCATAGGGAGTGTGCTGGTCTTGGCACTGTGCAGTTCTGCAGTATTCCCTATTTCATAATCTGATCAAGACTGGAGCACTGGTTTGGCAAAAAGATCGAGGGACACATTTTGACCTCCCCATCTCAGAGAAGAATTCCCCATTTAAACGGAATATGTTTTATGGTGCGAACTAAAGTAACTAGTAATGTAATTGGTTATGTGTTGTTTTTCCTTGACAAGATTATTCATCCATTCTACAGTTGGAAGTGAGCGGATCTATGCCGGTACTGCACTGACGGATATAAAATAGGAGTGAGAATTATTCCTTCATTGACAGAGAGGGTTGTTGTCTGCAAAACTTGATAACGTAGTCTAGCGTGACAGGATATGTTAATTCATCACTTATACAATTAGTGTCACTTCAAAAATATGTAGAATGATTTCAGTAAGGAAACTGTTTAGAATCGTAATTATATCTGTGAAAACATGTTTAACCTGTTGCATTGAATCCCCCTCATTTGCCTTGTCCTCTGAACAAATATAACGTGATTTCAGTCTCATGGCAAATATGAATGACATGTCCCTTTGTGTGTGTGTGTGTGCATGTGTATCAATGTCTACGTGTGTGTTATCATAGAGAGGGCAACCAAGGGGGGATTGGTATCCTGTTGTAGTTTCTGGACCTCGTTATGTCAAACCTCCTGGAGAGATCTGTGCCAGGAACAAGCTTTAAGATTCTAGAACCCTGGGGGAGAACAGAACACATGATTTTCCATTCCTTCTTATTGTACTCAATAGGGGGGGGGGGGCACGGGGAGATCGGCCAAAATAATACTGAAAATTATGTCTCTGTGGGAATCCCTGATGTCGAAGGACATTGTTGAAAATAAATCTCTCTTCCTACAGTTGTACCGTATGTGTTATATCAGGGGATAGAAGGACCGTTGTTGGTGTTATATGAGGATAGAAGGACCGTTGTTGGTGTTATATGAGGATAGAAGGACCGGTGTTGGTGTTATATCAGGGGATAGAAGGACCGTTGTTGGTGTTATATGAGGATAGAAGAACCGGTGTTGGTGTTATATGAGGATAGAAGGACCGTTGTTGGTGTTATATGAGGATAGAAGGACCGGTGTTGGTGTTATATCAGGGGATAGAAGGACCGTTGTTGGTGTTATATGAGGATAGAAGAACCGGTGTTGGTGTTATATCAGGGGATAGAAGGACCGTTGTTGGTGTTATATGAGGATAGAAGAACCGGTGTTGGTGTTATATCAGGGGATAGAAGGACCGTTGTTGGTGTTATATGAGGATAGAAGAACCGGTGTTGGTGTTATATGGGGATAGAAGAACCGGTGTTGGTGTTATATCAGGGGATAGAAGGACCGTTGTTGGTGTTATATGAGGATAGAAGGACCGTTGTTGGTGTTATATGAGGATAGAAGAACCGGTGTTGGTGTTATATGAGGATAGAAGGACCGGTGTTGGTGTTATATGAGGATAGAAGAACCGGTGTTGGTGTTATATCAGGGGATAGAAGGACCGTTGTTGGTGTTATATGGGGATAGAAGGACCGTTGTTGGTGTTATATGAGGATAGAAGGACCGGTGTTGGTGTTATATGAGGATAGAAGGACCGGTGTTGGTGTTATATGAGGATAGAAGGACCGGTGTTGGTGTTATATGAGGATAGAAGGACCGGTGTTGGTGTTATATGAGGATAGAAGGACCGGTGTTGGTGTTATATGAGGATAGAAGGACCGGTGTTGGTGTTATATGAGGATAGAAGGACCGTTGTTGGTGTTATATGAGGATAGAAGGACCGGTGTTGGTGTTATATGAGGATAGAAGAACCGTTGTTGGTGTTATATGAGGATAGAAGGACCGTTGTTGGTGTTATATGAGGATTGAAGGACCGTTGTTGGTGTTATATGAGGATAGAAGAACCGGTGTTGGTGTTATATGAGGATAGAAGAACCGTTGTTGGTGTTATATGAGGATAGAAGGACCGGTGTTGGTGTTATATGAGGATAGAAGAACCGGTGTTGGTGTTATATGAGGATAGAAGAACCGTTGTTGGTGTTATATGAGGATAGAAGGACCGGTGTTGGTGTTATATGAGGATAGAAGAACCGGTGTTGGTGTTATATCAGGGGATAGAAGGACCGTTGTTGGTGTTATATGAGGATAGAAGGGCCGTTGTTGGTGTTATATGAGGATAGAAGGACCGTTGTTGGTGTTATATGAGGATAGAAGGGCCGTTGTTGGTGTTATATGAGGATTGAAGGACCATTGTTGGTGTTATATGAGGATAGAAGGGCCGTTGTTGGTGTTATATGAGGATTGAAGGACCATTGTTGGTGTTATATGAGGGTTGAAGGACCATTGTTGGTGTTATATGAGGGTTGAAGGACCGGTGTTGGTGTTATATGAGGATAGAAGGACCGTTGTTGGTGTTATATGAGGATAGAAGGACCGTTGTTGGTGTTATATGAGGATAGAAGAACCGGTGTTGGTGTTATATGAGGATAGAAGGACCGGTGTTGGTGTTATATCAGGGGATAGAAGGGCCGTTGTTGGTGTTATATGAGGATTGAAGGACCATTGTTGGTGTTATATGAGGTTTGAAGGATCATTGTTGGTGTTATATGAGGGTTGAAGGACCATTGTTGGTGTTATATGAGGGTTGAAGGACCATTGTTGGTGTTATATGAGGGTTGAAGGATCATTGTTGGTGTTATATGAGGGTTGAAGGACCATTGTTGGTGTTATATGAGGGTTGAAGGACCATTGTTGGTGTTATATAAGGGTTGAAGGACCATTGTTGGTGTCCTTCCAAAACGCACTTGTAATTAAGTTATGTAAGTTATTTGACCAGGTTGACTGGGGTACTGCTAGATGACTTAGCATGCATCACCCTGAACAGACTAATATATGTAGAAGGGACTTTTATTCATCACATGACACAAGGAACAGTGTATAGTCCTATATACACTGAGTATACCAAAGGTTAGGCACATCTCCCTAATATTTAGTTGGCTCACCCATGTCTTAATAATCACAGGAGGTGCACATTATAATTTTGAAGTTAAAGGATAACAGTGATCCAAAGCCTATTCAAGTTTGTCCACACGGAAGTTCACATTCACAAACATTACCTCGGTTAAGTTAGTGAGGATAAGCAGCAGCCAAACAGCCTTTAGTCAGACACTCTTAGCCAGAGCAAAGTTCAAAGCACAGAACGACTTAGTTGATTCCTTTATTACTTATTCCATAGAATTAGGAATTAGAATACTAGAATGGAAATGAACCTTCTTATGACGGTCCAAAGGTCAGCCATGTTTGTCAGGGAGTTGGTCACCCATGGGTTTGCCAATGCTGTGATAAGATATTGCGTGAAACAATGAATGTGAATAATTTACCTGTGCTGTATGTGTGCTAGACAGTTTTAGAGGAATGTTTTTTTTAAATTCAAGGCTACAGAAATTGCGCCGCCATTTCCTGGTTGCAAAAATTCTAAAAGTTTGCCTAATTTCAGATTATGTGTCAAAACAAGCACGTATATAGTAGAGAATCATTGTACCATCTAAACTCCTGTGAAATATAAACATATTATATTTTCAGCTGTTTGAAGCTGGTGTACAAACCTGTAAGGAAAAGACGCATAAAGGAAATTTAAGAACGGGAAGCATAGAAATAGCACACATAGAACATATCTACTTAGACTTGCTTTCAATGAGAATGACTGAACTATAACTACAATTTCTAAGTGAATTTGGTCGGATCACCCAAATAGTTAGATATTGCAGCTTTAATTAACTGCCAATATGCCAACATTCCATTCAAACAATGCAGTCAATCCACAACCAGACACTGGCTGATATCAGTAGATGATAGGACTTAAACAAGTTGTAAATGCAACAAGTACTGATATTGTATCATATAATAACACTCACAGCTTTCCTGGAAAACAACATCTGAGACATTTATGGCCTGTTTACATACATAAGGCTATTTATCCTGAAAATTGGTATAAAACCCAAATAAACTGTTTTTATAATTATATGACAATATTTTAGGTTGACTATAATTCCATTATAGAATTTCTGATACTGTGCATTACATGCCTTACTTCTATTTTCCTGGTTAAGTAAAAGCAGGAAATGCATCACCTATGCCTCTACTGCCATTCATTCTAATTCGACTGGTTTTGGATTTCTCCCTGACCAAGATGGCTGCCATTTTCCCCCATTATGGAACTGTTAGGGTTTATGACATAGCCCCTCTAGTAATTTAATATGATCTCTATTACTCATTTCTACACAGACTGGCTACTCCTCTCTCTCAGAAGGACTGTGCATGTTTGAGATTGACTACATAGCAGTGGGCTGTGCAATGCACCAGAACTTCACAACTCCTGGAAGGGTGTTTCTGAATGTGTATTTCAGAATGCCATAGCAGTCTTCCAAACTGCAAAGGAGGGTCAAAGACACTGTCTCTCAACATACAGAAGGAGAGATTTCTGCTACCATCTCACCCCTGTCTAATTATTAATGAGAGCTGAAATTGGTGTTTATGTGATGTCCACAGACCCCTAAATCTAGACCGTTTTGCAGTGACACCTTTTTTAAGTTACTGTTCCTGTTCACAAAGAACCACATGTCCATTCATCTCTACAACAAAGGAGGCCATTTTATTTCCACTGGCTGGGACTCTGGTGCAGTCTCTCTCTGTGGAAACAGGAAACTTGTTGGAACTTGATTTGAGTCATATTTCTAACTGTCAATAATGGTGACTGATATCTTTTCTTTAAGTAATCGGAAGCATATTGCAATGTTTGTGGAATGTTAGTGATGAATCTGAAGATGTCTTGTTCAGTTGCGTTCACTTTAAGTGAAATCTTACCCTCCCCCTTGTGTGTACCTCACTCTGCCCCAGTCCAGCCCACGCGGGCCTCTGAAGTCTGGTGGAAAAGTGGAGAGTTGAATGGAAGGATATAAAGAAACAAAAGCTGTACTCTAGTCTTTATGGCAACTGAAAAGGTCAGTCCAGACCAACATAGGCTACTCATTTAAGACGATTTACAGTCTGCAATACTGAGCTGGCACAAGTCACTTTCCTGTGTAGGCCTACAGTGCATTAGCTATAAACTCAAGAGTTCTTCAAAAAAACTTAGCCAGCCAACACATGATAAAACATCTACAGTGCCGTGAAAAAGTATTTGCCCCTTTTCTGATTTTCTCTATTTTTAGATCTTCAACCAAAACCGAATATTAGACACTACCAGCACCATGCTTGAGTATTCCTATGAGGTTCTTACTGTGGAATGCAGTGTTTGGTTTTCGGCAGACATAATGTGACCCATCTCGTCCAAAAAGTTGACTAACGTTTGCCAAAAAGCACCTGGAAGCACCCGGATGACTCTTGGAAGACTCTTGGAAGAATGTTCTATGGACAGATGAGTCTAAAGTATAGCTTTTGGACGACATGGGTCCCATTATGCCTGCCAAAAACCAAAAGCTGCATTCCACAGTAAGAACCTCATACCAACGGTCAAGCATGGTGGTGGTAATGTGATGGTTTGGGGATGCTTTGCTGCCTCAGGACCTGGATGACTTGCCTTAATAGAAGGCACCATAAATTCTGATCTGTATCAGAGACTTCTACAGGAGAATGTCAGACCATCCGTCTGTGAGCTGAAGCTGAAGCGCAGCTGGATCATGTAGCAAGACAATGACCCAAAACACACAATCAAATATACATGAAAATTGCTTAAAAAGCTTTGGAATGGCCTAGTCAAAGTCCAGACCTAATCCCAATTGAGATGTTGTGGCAGGACTTGAAAAAAGCAGTTCATGCTTGAAAACCCACAAATGTCACTGAGTTAAATCAGTTCTGCATGGAAGAGTGGACCAAAATTGTGAGAGACTGATCAACAACTACAGGAAGCGTTTGGTTGGAGCCACTGCAGCTAAAAGTGGCACAACCAGTTATTGAGTGGAAGGGGGCAATTACTTTTCACACATGGTCAATGGGTGTTGCATAACTTTGTTTATGAAATAAATTAAATAAGTATGTCACTGTTGTGTTATTTGTTCATTCAGGTTCCCTTTATCTAATATTAGGTTTTGGTTGAAGAACACTCCGTATCAAAAAATATGCAAAAGTAGAGACAAT
Source organism: Salvelinus alpinus (assembly GCF_045679555.1). NCBI lineage: Eukaryota > Metazoa > Chordata > Actinopteri > Salmoniformes > Salmonidae > Salvelinus > Salvelinus alpinus. The sequence goes on from NC_092086.1 coordinate 106,793,559, forward strand.
CAGAAAGGGAGGAAATACGTTTTCACAGCCCTGTACACAACCTATATATAACACAAATATTTTATTTGAATAATACAGATATGTGTTTACTGCAGGCTGCAGCAAAGATGAGCACACTGGTGTAGTATGTGTTCTCATTATAGCTCATCTTTATTACCATAGATATATTTGACTGCATACGGTATTTATTTACATGTATAGTACTTTGTATTCAGACATTTAAAACACTGATTGGGGTTTGGCATGCCCGAAGCACAGGCATGATGAAGTTATCATTTGGTTACAAAAAGACTGGATGAAGACAAGCATTATTTACAAACAAAGAGAGTGTGTCAAGTCTTTTTATAGAAATAGTGGGCTGCATATTTACTAGCCAATAGAAACACTGAATCAGGCATGACATGCGTGATGAACAGGCGTGTTTAAGTTATCATATGGTTATAAAATACTGGATAATGACTGAAGACATGCATTTCAGTATAATTATTTACAACAAAAAAGTGTGTTAGTCAAGTATTTGGTCTATTGTGCCTAACCAGACTAGAAGACATTGTGACCATTACAACATCATGGCTGACTGACTGCATTCAAACTAAAGGCACTTCCTTGAAAACAGATCTAATGTAGTCTCAGTTCCTGTTTCAAGCTACAAGCAGATGTGTATATACAGTACATGTGCATCTATTAATGGCTCTTGCTATATCTATTCCTTTGGTCATTCTAACCACTGACAAGTTGAATTGCTATGTTAGTCAGATTAATGTAAACTTCATAGTGTAACCGCAAACTGAAACATACATCTTTTATAAAACAGGAAGCATAAATACTGTAATAGAATTATCAACTACTCTAAAAAATAAAATAAAAACAGTTTACTGGCCTGAAAAAAAACGGACAGGTTTTTGAAGCCATTGTGAAAAGTTATAATGAAACATCTTGGCGCAAAACTAATTGGTCAAATAACGTATAAAATATAAAATCCCAATAAAACCAAAGTAAAATAGGAAGCTGCCACAAATAAAACATTGTAACAGGGTGAATTGTAGAACCAATTAAGAACTTTCTATATAAGGACCCAAAATCAAGTTCACAATGAAACCAGCAAACAGCACCAACATTGGAATGCAAACATCAGTAGTCAATAGTTACAGTATATTGGGTGCAAGGTTAAACCAAGTCTCTGTGTTTCAGGGTATGTATGGGTTCAATCAGACGTAGTACTGGTTGTCTCTCAGAGTAGGTGTGGGGCTACTCAATAGTATAAAGTTTAGTTAGTATCTCTGTTTCAATGCAGGGGTATGAGCTGTGGATCAATTACACCCAGTACTGGTTGTCTCTCAGAGTGGGCTCGGGGTGTTGACAGTGCTGGGCCTGTACCATATCAGGAACAGCATCTACTGCCCAGAGCAGCAGACAAGGGTCACGTGGAGCCAGCGTTCCCCTACGCAGCACATTGAGGACCGGAGTACTGGGGCAACTATTAGGGCCCAGCAGCGGAGTCACCACCACTGAGGGGACCGCAATGCTCCTCTCCGGTCTGCCCAGGTAGGGGCTCCCTTCTGGGCCTCCATCTCCGGCTGCAGCCGCCAGCTCCTGGATGAGCCCTCTGGATAAGGCCCTCTTCTCCCTGCGGTGGCGCAGCACCAGGATCAGGACCACCAGGATGACGATGAGCAGCAGGCAGGCCAGGAAGGGCAGGATGAGCAGCAGGGGGTCGGAGGCCGGCCGGGGCAGGGACTCTCCCCGAACTGGGGTGATTCTGTGGGGGCCGTGGATGTTGTGTTTCCCATGGGTGTTTCCAGGGACGGTGGGGATCATGGGGTGACCTCCGCGGGTCTGGTTCCCCCAGTGGTGACGGGCTTTGAACTGCTTCTGTAGGGTCTTGTTGTGGGTCTTGTGGTTTGTGGTGTGAGGGTGGGTAGCAGAGTGGATTGTAGTCCCTCTGCCGCCTGTGGTTCGATTGCGCCCAGGTGACCTGGTCGTGTGGTTCAAACTCTCTTCGTATGGCACGATGGTGAATAAAAACTCTCCTACAGCCGGCTGAACATTATCCGCCCTCAGAAGGAATGAAAAGGAGTCATTGAGCATGGACACATGGATCTCTGTTGTGTTGTGGTCGGCGGTCCCTAATTGGGACAGTAAAGATGTTGATTGATCGGCGATGTTGTTGCTGTGTCTTTGTTGTGCCAGGGTCTCCTGTAAGGCCACCCTGCCCTGCACCACGTCCCGGAAGGTAAACGACTCCACCGAGTGATTGGCGCCGTCCGATAGGTCAAAGGTTACCTTGACCAGCTTGCCGTGTTTGGGCGGGGACAGGATGTGAAAGACAGGGTCGCTGCCGCTGAGTGTGGCAAGGTCTGTGGCGTCCAGATAGACCTTCCTCAGTTTCACGGCAATGCCACTGGGGATCAGGACGCGCTCGCTGAAATGGATGAGCGGTCGGACCGTGACATTGACAGTCTGAGCGGTCATGTTGCTCTCCGGTGTCGAGACTGTGAACTCAAAGCTGTCCGAGGAGGAGGTGAGGTCCGTCATGTGATAGGACAGTCTGCATGAGTGAAGGTCCTCTTGGTTAAACTCACTGACTGGCAGGTCGGACATGAGGAGACTGCCGTGGTGTGGTGGTGTGGTCACTCTATAGTGAATCGTCACACTGTGTCTCCCATTGGTCTCTGCAGCCAGGTGTTCTGTTGTCAATGTAGCGGTTGTCTGACCCTGCACCAGCCTCAATCCTGTGTTGTTCACCATGGAGACGGTTGCTGCGGTGACCTCCAGGTTGAAGAGCTTGTACAGCGGCCGGTGGAACCCGTCAGTCACACTGAAGTAGAACACCCCTGAAGAGGGTTTTCCGTCCTGGACGAAGTGGACTCTGCCATGGTTGATGTCTGCCTGGGAGAAGGCAGACACTGTCTCATTCAGCTGTTCTCCTAGAGACAGGAAGCCATTGTTGGGTTTGCTGATCACCTAAATCAAATCAAATAAAACATCCATGCATTTCACAGACGTGTCTCAACAACTCACAGAAAAAAGTAAGGAGGGAAAACAGAATTACTGTAAAAATGACAACAACAAGTAAGGTGTAAACGATAAGGGGTTGTGAGCCCTGTAAAGGTGAAGGACAGTAAAAGATGACATGAAGAAGACCTTGTAATGGATCTCTTCTGGAGGGGTGTCCAGGTCTTCCACCAGGAGGTTCTCAGGGCTGATGACCACCGTGTCCCCCTGCACCAGACTCAGACTGGGGGCCTTGGTCCGGAGCAGGGGCGGCTGGTCATTGACAGGGGTCACTGTGAGGTCAAACGACTCTGTTACTATCAGGCTGGGCTCTGAGGGTCTCTGGGGAGGCTGGCCCTTACGGTTCAGCCAAACCTCAAAGGTGAAGAAGTCCTGGGTCGTCTCGGAGTCGTCGTGCTGGTATGTGATTCCAAACTTATCCAGGATGAACTGGGAGAAGTTGGGTTTGGCGCTGGTCAGGTTGCGTTCTCCCACTGTGATTATGCCGTGCTGGGGTAGAGAGGTGACGTGGTACCAGACCTCATAGGAACGTCGCTGGGGTTCCAACAGCTTGCCCAGCAGGTTAGAGGAATCCAGCTGCATCTTGTCAATCACCACTCTGCTACCTTCAGTCACAATAGCACCTGGTAACAGAGAAGAACAACATACAATCATAAACAAACAGCTTTTATTGAACATTCATCAATATCAGGATTGTCATTGCAAATAAGAATAAATTCAAACGTTTAACTTGAGGTTTTGGACCAGTGATGGTATTCTGCAGGGTAGGTTAGCTGGGCATACTACAGTCAAGAGTCCAGTAGAGCCTTCGTCTGTCTGTCTAACAGCAACACAGACTAACTGACTCACCAGTGTTAGCAGTGAGGATGGTGTTGCGCTCTGCAGGAGCATGCTCATAGGAGATATGGATGCTGAAGACTTGAGGTTGCAGAGAGACAGGGGACGAAGACACTGTGAAAGTGAAGGAGTCTGTAGTCATCCATCCCAACGATTCAGGATGGGTTTGGTCATAACTAATCAAACCCTCATTCACCTAAAATAACAAGACAACAGAGAAACGAGAAAGATAGGGATATTTTAACTTCAAAATCCAAGTTATTGTTGCAAAGACACTCTTAAAATGTGTCTTGTAAAGAAAACATAACTGTGCCAAACATAAATAAAACTGTGTCTCTATTGACTTTACCGTAAGAAGTGATATTGCATTACCATGTCTTGTGTGAAGGAGGAGATCTCTGCAGTAGAGTTGTCTGTCTGTTTTCTGAGCAGTCTCCCCAGGTTTGGAGGACTGGTAACATTGTAAAGGATGGAGTGGTTCCCTCCCATGTCACCGTTGTCATTGGTAACCACCAGAAGGTTATTCTGAGAGATGGTATTCACAGAGCCTGCAGAGAAAAAACAGGATCGTGTTTAGTAGGGATAAAACGACATGAGTGACATGTTGTACAAACGTCTTGTCTGTTGTCTGTTGTAATAAAAGATTGACATGTTGTAGACTACAAACTTCTGTTGTAACTACAAGTTGTAACTATGAAAGACATGATCGGCAGGTTGTACAAACTTCATTGTCTGTTGTAACTACAAGGACATTGCAGTATTACAAACATAACCAGGACAGAGACAGGCAGTCTAAGTAGCTATTTCATGTTTTTTTCCGGTGGGTGTTACATGCAGCTCTCTAGACAACATTATCTTGGAAGATACCGTACTGGTAGCATGGTCTCAAGGGCGATTGAATCACCTTTCTGTATAATGTAAGACTATGCCACCTCCGTTATCCTATGATCTTGATAAACCAGGCCTCTGGCCAGGAGGCATAATGGCTGGTAAGTTAAGTATGATTAAGTTACTTAGCAACCTACCACATAACCAGCTGGTAAAAGCTGGCAGCTGGCACCATGATCATCTGATTCAGTACAGGCTGGCAGCTGGCACCATGACCATCTGATTCAGTACAGGCTGGCAGCTGGCACCATGACCATCTGATTCAGTACAGGCTGGCAGCTGGCACCATGACCATCTGATTCAGTACAGGCTGGCAGCTGGCACCATGATCATCTGATTCAGTACAGGCTGAGAATGACTTTATACTGCAGCAGAAAGACTAGGGGTTTACTAGCCAGTTCCAGATCTGTTTGTGCTGCCTTGACAACTCCTATGGTCATTCTCATGTGAAACACCAAAAGGGTTGGTAAGACAGCACAGACAGATCTGGGACCAGGCTAGACAATGAGGCTAATGCAGGTGGCGGCGGCGGCGGCGGTGGTGGTGGTTATAGGTTTTATATATTCACTTTGTGAACTGTACCAAGATTTTCCTCTTTAGGACAATACACTTTATTCTTATTATGGTGTAGGGGGGGGGGGGGGGGCTATAGTTATATTTCCTGTTACGTTACCTGGGAACAGCATAACTGGTTAATGTTCTACATATCTAGTTACTGTTAACTGGGAACACTGTGAGGGCTTAGTTCAAAGTCTATATACACTGAGTATACCAAACATTAGGAACACCTTCCTAATATTGAGTGGCATCCCCTCCCCCCTTTTGCCCTCAGCCTCAATTCGTCAGAGCGTAGACTCTACAAGGTGTCGAAAGCGTTGCACAGGAATGCTGGCCCATGTTGACTCTAATGCTTCCCACAGTTGTGTCAAGTTGGCTGGATGTTCTTTGGATGGTGGACCATTTTTTATGCACATAGGAAACTTTTGAGTGTGAAAAACCCAGCAGTGTTGCTGATTTGGACCGGTGTTCTTAATGTTTTGTATACTCAGTGTATCTAGTTACTGTTACCTGGGAACACTGTGAGGGCGTGGTTCCGCTCCAGGCTGAGGACCAGGGAGCGTGCCGTGGTGCTGAAGATCTGTCGGGGGGCAAAGTTCACCCCATCATTGACCTGGAAGTGGAAACCTCCCGACAAGGCACCTGCAAGGAACAAAAGTCTGTCTTAATGCTTCTGGTCGTTGGATATACTACTGTACATATGTCTGTGGTTATAACCCTTATAATCCCCCAGAACTGGGATATGACTTGTATGTCTAACTTGCATGTCGTATATTGTCCACTTTGTTGGCATTTTGTTGGCACCCTTCAGTGCTACTAACCTACTATTCTGTAAGAGCAGCTACCTCCTATTGATATCTACTATCCAGTATTCATAGTCTCACCACTGTGGACAAACACCAGCTGTCCGTGGAGGGTGTGTGTCTGGGTGAAGTTGAGGATGTGTCTGGAGGGGGCGCTCTTCAGGGCCAGGTGACCGTTACTAGGCGGGGTCACGATGAACTCTAGGTCCTCCGGTGGAGAGTCACTGTCCTCAGCACTCAGGTCATCTACACTGATCTCTGTGGCTGAGTTCACCCACACCTGTAAAGGGGACATGTAGAGAAGAGGACAGTTACAGGTAGAGAAGACGACAAGCAAAACAAGCAGAAAGAAACAGATTGAGAAATGAAAAGATTTCTGTCAAACATGGAAATTCTATGAATATTCTACCATCGTATTGTACCGCAACCTACAGCAGTGGTTCCCAACCTTTATTGGTTACTGTACCACCAAGGTCATACCAAGGATATTTTTGCTATTTGATTTTGAATTTTAAGACCCCTTGAAGAATAAAAATAATAATAATAATTTGATGAAATATTTGTACCCCAAAAATCTAAAGGATGTTTGTTCTGAAATGTCTGTCTTATATCTGAGATATAAGAAAGATCAGGAAACATTTGTATATATTTCTTTTTTTACATGTATTTAACCCCTTATTTTTGGCACTAAACAGTCTCCATATATACAGTACCAGTCAAAAGTTTGGACACACCTACGTACTCATTCAAGGGTTTTTCTTTTTTTTACTATTTTCTACATTGTAGAATAATAGTGAGACATCAAAACTATGAAATAACACATATGGAATCATGTAGTAACCAAAAAAGTGTTCAACAAATCTAAATATATTTGAGATTTGAGATTCTTCAAAGTAGCCACCCTTTGCCTTGATGACAGCTTTGAACACTCTTGGCATTTTCTCAACCAGCTTCATGAGGTAGTCACCTGGAATGCATTTATATTAACAGGTGTGCCTTGTTAAAAGTTAATTTGTGGAATTTCTTTCCTTCTTAATGCGTTTAAGCCAATCAGTTGTGTCGTGACAAAGTAGGGGTGGTATACAGAAGATAGCCCTATTTGGTAAAAGACCAAGTCCATATTCTGACAAGAACAGCTCAAATAAGCAAAGAGAAATGACAGTCCATCATTACTTTAAGACATGAAGGTAAGTCAGTCTGGAAAATGTCAATAACTTTGAAAGTTTCTCAAGTGCAGTCACAAAAACCATCAAGAAAGGAAGACCCAGAGTTACCTCTGCTGCAGAGGATAAGTTCATTAGAGTTACCAGCCTCAGAAATTGCAGCCCAAATAAATGTTTTACAGAGTTTAAGTACCGGACACATCTCAACATCAACTGTTCAGAGGAGACAACGTGAATCAGGCCTTCATGGTCGAATTGCTGCAAAGAAACCACTACTAAAGGACACCAATAAGAAGAAGAGCCTTGCATGGGCCAAGAAACACGAGCAATGGGCATTTGACTGGTGGAAATCTGTCCTTTGGTCTGATGAGTCCAAATTGGAGATTTTAGGTTCCAACTGCTGTGTCTTTGTGAGACGCAGAGTAGGTGAACGGATGATCTCCGCATGTGTGGTTCCCACCGTGAAGCATGGAGGAGGATGTGTGATGGTGTGGGGGTCCTTTGCTGGTGACATTGTCTGTGATTTATTTAGAATTCAAGGCACACTTAACCAGCATGGCTTCCACAGCATTCTGCAGTGATACGCCATCCCATCTGGTTTATGCTTAGTGTGACTATCATTTGTTTTTCAACAGGACAATGACCCAACACACCTCCAGGCTGTGTAAGGGCTATTTGACCAAGAAGGAGAGTGATGGAGAGCTGCATCAGATGACCTGGCCTCCACAATCACCTAACCTCAACCCAATTGAGATGAGTTAGACCGCAGAGTGAAGGAAAAGCAGCCAACAAGTCCTCAGCATATGTGGGAACTCCTTCAAGACTGTTGGAAAAGCATTCCTCATGAAGCTGGTTGAGAGAATGCCAAGAGTGTGCAAAGCTGTCATCAAGGCAAAGGGTGGCTACTTTGAAGAACCTCAAATATAAAATATATTTTGATTTGTTTAACACCTTTTTGGTTACTACATGATTCCATATGTGTTAATTATAAATTATTCTACAATGTAGAAAATAGTAAAAATAAAGAAAAACCCTTGAATGAGTAGGTGTGTCCAAACTTTTGACTGGTACTGTACTTCCATAAATCTTTTCGACTGGTACCGGGGACCTTCAGACAAGTCTTGTGAGGCCTGTACACATAATAGAGCAAAACATGTACGTGTTCGTGAGAGTCTCACCTTTCCACAGACGGGTCATATTTGTGTGTAGCCCCAACTGTTCGGAAGCTACCGACAGAAGTTGGCAGTCGGCTGTACCGACTTCAGACGAGTCCCAAGACGCTTGTGTGGGTCGTAGAGCAAAACATGATAGTTTCTAGGCCAAACCGTTCGGACGCTACAGACGATTTTGTGAGATGACCGATTTTCTGGATGTGTCATGGTCTGATAAACACCGCTCTAGCTCTCTCACCTTTCACTGCAGATGCGGAAGTGGATCTAATGCAAAAAAAACATACATCTCTAGCATAAATTGACAGATTTTTATGGGGATTTTTATATTACGCTATTTAGATTTCCACGAGGACATCGACCTTAGGGGGTTTAAGTACCCCCTCATGTGCATTATAGCAGTAGGCCTATGGTCTCATGAGTCTTCTCAAGTACCCCCTGTGGATAGGCCAAGTACCCCTAATTGGGAACCACTGACCTACAGTATGTCATGACGGTTGGTTGGTGTCTGATCCCACCACTGAGAGTGATGTCCTGGTGGACAGATTAAGGTACTTCAAAAACACCAGAAGAGGAAATCCGTGCACTCTTGACTGAATGTTCAAAATACCAGATTCTTAACTTGTAACCAAAAAAATGTATTGTCTTGGAACAATGCTACACTCTTATATTTGAAGTCACAAGGGTGTAAATGTTACAATGTGGCTCATACACTTGAACAACAAAATAACTCAATTGGACTCAAATCCAGCAACAACAGAAACATCTCAAGGTCAAGAGGGACAGCTGATAGTATGTCAGGAATTCCAACTATTTGATAAGTTGGGGCAAACTCTCAACTCTAAGCCTTTGCTAAATTATTTTTCATGACAGAGGTTCAAATGTAAAGGAAGTTGCCAAACAACCAGTGACACAGTTTCCTGACCACTCCCAAAATAGAGCCAATTACATAATTTTCTTATAAACCCTGTTCGTCAAAATCATGATGCTAAAACACACTGACTTAATTTAGGAGGAGCATACTAGCATAGGTCAATCCCAAATTCCTCACACTTTTTTTGCCAGTTTCTCAAGTTCCTTCCATCTCTGTTATTTCACATATCTGTTACTACAGTATTATTGTGTTATATACACACAAAAACTCACCCTTAGAATCCTGTTGGCTGTGATGACTGGGGCCTCATCGTTGACAGGCGTGACATGGACGAACACCATGCAGGGCTGGCTGTGCTTTCTGGTGTCTGTGTCGTTGGCGATAATGGTGAAGTTATCTGACAGTGTATCACTTCCATCGTGGACATAATAAATATGCCCTGAATCCACCTGAAATCACAGAAATGACCCAGAGGTTAGGAAATCTATCTGTCCAGTATAATTCCATCTGCCCAGTATAGACACTCTTTTTAAAATCCTACTGGTAGAAGATGTTCCACCTGAAGAAGATAAAAACATAGATGACCTTGGACCTTTTACTAACCTGTTTGCGTGTGAAGAAAGGAATAGAGAGTCCAGGAATGCGTGCATGTTCAATATGACCATGGCTTGGCGGCTCAGATACATGGTAGAAGAAGTCAACCTGAGAGAAGTGTCTGTTGGTGACCTGTAGGACCTCCTTGGTCAGGGCCGTGGATGACCCTTCTTCCAAGGTCACGTTGAAGACATTGAGAGGGATGTGGATTGGGATGATGTCCACGGAGACCCTGATAGAATAGAATAGAATGAGATGCTTATTGTCCATTTGGTTAGAACGGAAACTAATCTGCCTTTTACCCCAACACACACACACACACACACACACACACACACACACACACACACACACGCACACACACACACACACACACACACATCGAGGCACATTGTCAGCCGCGGTGCATGGTGCCTGGATGGAGAGTAATTCACATTTTTGGCTTGAACAGGCAACCTCCCCGCTTCTGGTCTGCCTGACATCTACCTACCTGATGTCATGAACCTCTGGTCAGCCTGTCATCTACCTTCCTGGTGTCATGAACTTCTGGTCAGCCTATCATCTACTTACCTGATGTCATGGACCACTGTGATGCCGTTGGAGGCGTCCAGAAGGAAGGAGTCGTGGGTCTGGTCTGAATCCACCTGGAGGTACTGGATGTGTCCCATGTTGACATCCTCCTGGGAGAAGGAGTGGATGGTCTCCTCTCTGCTACCCTGGTAGGGATTGTCCTCTCCCTGGGTGGACCTACGGAGGAACCCGTGGGATGGAGCCGTCTTCACCTTGTACACTATCTCAGAGGGGAGGCTGTCCTTATGGGTCACCTGAAAACAGAGGTGAGATGAAAGATGTGACATGACATCAAATTAGACTATTTGGTGGTATTTGAGAAGTATGGTGTTTTACAAGACAAAAAAGTAACGTATAAATGTGTCTATGTTTGTAAATTCATTCTCGTATTATTCCTAAGGATAACACTTGTGTAACACCCCAGTTAAGGTAATGGGATCTGTTCTTGTGTCCCTTATAACTAAAACTTGTGATGATATCCCATGGTTCTTAACAGAAAAACTGCTTGTGATAGGGAACTTCAATGTAGTATCTCACCTCCAGGTCTCCTCTGTTGATCTTGACAGACTTGCCCTCCTCCACCACTACAATGTGGTTGTAGAGTACAGTGGGGGGCTGCTGGTGGCTCTCCAGGTACACTCTCACCCCAACGCTGGCGTCCAGACGCACCTCTTTAACGCTCACCGTGAAGTTGAAGGAGTCAGCCAGGTTCATGCTGTCATCATGGCGATACTGCACGCTGCCCATCTTCAGATCATTCTGAGTGAAACGATCCACCTTCAAATTGAATTGAATCAATTGAAATGAATTATACTAAACTGGTCTGCCTTTGAATTGAATTGAACTTTTATTGATGCCCTAGGTCAAATTAAACAAACAACATCACAACACACAACATGCACATTACAAACAATACAACGCTGGTGCAATTTCAATTATTTTACCTTAACGTTGTTGTGGAACAGATGCCCGTGTCTCGGCGGGAGGAAGACCTGGTAGACCACCTCCTCATCGTCTCGGACATCCAGGTTTGTAAACACACTGAAGTTGGCCGAACCCAAGATGGCCACATGGCCTTTCTGGACCAGCAGGCCTGTGTTGTTCTCCACCTGGATGTAGGGGTCCTGGGCGATGACCTCCAACAGTGTGGATGTGTAGTGTTTCCCATCTGACACGAATAGGACGAAGCGTCCAAAGCTGACCTATGGAGTGAAATCTTTAATATTCGTAAGTGTAACAAAGCAATCATTTAAACGGTGTGTGTGTATGTGTGTATTTTATGTGTAATAAAAGTTACTGATTTCACACCATACTGACCCCCCTGTGGATGAACAGCACCCTCCTCTGCTGCAGGTCCTCCTGGCTGAACTGGTACAGCTTGTGGCCTGTGTCGTTTACTAGGACCAGGTCGCCCATGGGGATTCCCCGTCTAGTGTAGACCAGCTGACTGTCATCAAAGTCTGAGTCAGCATCGTGGTAGCGCAGGTCGTCTAACGTCAGCAGCCTCTGCCTGCCCCTGGCCACGTGGAAAACTTTGTCAACAACGCGGACCGGTTTCTCGTCATTGACAAGGGAAATCGAGATGTTGAAGATGTCGTCAATGGTGTGAGTGTTTTCTTTTTTGGAGTGTGTACGTTTGTGATTGTGTGCTTTGGTGTGTTTGGCGATGGTGGTGTGGAACGTGAATGCGTCTTCCGTGGTTTCACTGCCGTCGTGCACGTACATGATGCGGTCCTCTACGATGTCCTGATTGGTGAAAGCCGTGATGTTATCGTTAATAGACGTAGAATTAGAGAGATTGATCCGCTTTAACTTGCCATGTTTAGGACTGCTGGTGAGTGTATAAAGGGCTGCTTTGACCCCGACTGTTTCAGCAAACAGCAAATCCTTGGTGATTACCTTGCTTTCTCCTTCCAGGATGGATAGTCCTTTGTTTGTTTGGATCAGGCTATGAACATCTGCCTTGATGTTGATTCTGAAGTCGTAACCCCCTGAATGTGCGTGTTTGGAGACCACCTGGAAACGAAACGAGTCCCTTGTGTCCTCATGAGGCCTACCTGTAACCTCATATTTCACCATGTGGTCAGATATATTCTTCTGGCTAAATGTTGAGTTTTTCATTAAGACTTTGTCTTTGAACACGAGCTGTCCTTTCTTTGGCAGGGATAGCATTCTGAAGTGAAGTTCACTGTCATGGAGCTTCATGCCCTTGGAGACAACACGGAGCTCCTCGTTGCTAAGGACTTTCCTCATACCGCTGACCTCCATCTTACTCCTGGTGACCTTGAAGTGGATCCACCGCACCGTGATGTGGAAAACCAGTTCATCAGTCACTGCTGAGCCCACACTGACCCTGCATTTGAACTGATCTGTGATATTGCCTGTCCTGATCTCCCGGAAGGTGTTGAGGTACCTGAATAGAATCGAAAATAAAATATTTATTGTCCATTAAATTATTTAATAAAATGTAAATATTTCCTTCAACTTGTGGTGTTAAAACAATGGACAATTGCACACAAACAAAGATCAAACAACACAGCTAGGTACCTGATGCGCTCTTTCTCCAGAAGCTTCTGTGAGAAGACAAAGGTGGGCTTCCACTCTCCGCTGGAGTGCAGCCGCTGCAGCTCGCCATATCGCGGTGTCTCCACCACGTCATAGCGGATGTCAAAGCCCTGCTTCACAATGTTTACCTGCATAGCCAGGTGCTGGCTGCTGATGACAGCAGCCCCACCCTGGTCCACCTCCACCCCTGTGTTGTTGGCCACCTTGTGCTCAAGCTGGACAGCCATGATCCTTAGTACTACTGTGTTGCTCACCTTGTCCCCATCACTGACCCTCACAGCCATCCGGGAGTTCTTCACCAGCCCTCCCGTGTGCACATAGCTGACCTTCCCCTCCTCCAGGTCGGGTTGGGAGAAGGTGGTGATGGCTGTCCCTGGGTGGTCCTGGTTCTCCAGTAAGCCTGCTTCAGCATTATGGTTCCCCAGTACGGTGAACACTAGGTCTGTGGAGTTGCTGTCCAGGTCGGTGGCTCTGAGAACATCCGTGTTAAGGTGGCGTTTGGAGTTCTCCAGGAGGATGAAGAGACTTCCCTCAGGGAGGCTGAGCTCGGGAGAGTCATTGACACGAGTGACGCTGATGTTGAAGCGGTGTAGTTTGTTTCCCTTGAGGTAAAAGGGGATCTCCTTCTTGCTGTTGGTAAAGACAGAGAACATGAAGAAGTCTTGAGGGTCTTCTGAGCCTCCATGGACGTAGATCACTCTACCGTGCCACAGGTCCAGCATGCTGAAGGTCCAATCCTCGTCTTGGTCTGAATGATCCACATCAAGCCTCAGCTGGCCATGCACAGGCTGCTCTTCAATACGGAACATAATCTGAGACTGACGGATTCCAAGCTTCCGGAACTCTAGGTTCACCTTGATGTGCTTAGATTCTAACAGAGCCCTCCCACCTTCTGGAACCACTAAGTCTTTCAGAACCAGAAAGTTCTGACCCGGCTTCTTCCTGTTCCTGTCTGATCCATGATGGTGGACTAGTGGCAAGGTGACAGAGAGGACAGCCGTGGGGCTCACGGTGGTGATTGCTTCTGGAAGCTTCTCTAATTCACAGCCGACGGATATGTCTTTGGTGACTACAGCGTGGGGAAGCCCCATCCTCTGCGCATTGACCCGGATGTCTCTCAGACAGCCTTTGAAGGATCCTCCACCGGCCAGCCGCTTCCCATTGAAAGACAGCAGGCCGGCCTTCCTGGCTTCTAAACGTGATCTGTCATCCACACCACCCATGTAGAGAGGGCCTCGGAGCTGCAGGGACTTGGAATGAGCCCCTAGGCTGTGGTTGACTATCTCCTCACCTAGAAAGATACAATTCATTGGTATCACTTTATTTGAATAGTCTCAAATATATGCTTTTTAGATGTTCAGTAGATGTTCAACAAACTGTCAACAACATTCCAACTACAGTACTGTAACTATTCAGTAACCCTAACCCTAGCCCTAATTTGACAACTCAAAAGATAAAATTCCGGTCACACAAGTGGATACACGGAATTTAAAATCAACAATGACAACACAAAATAAAGGTTTACTACTTGTTTCCATCGTGGTCCGTACAGGTCGTCTTTACCTACAGTCAGCTGCAGGCTGTGAGGAAGCAAGTGTAGTTTCACCCGGTGCCATTTCTGGTTGTTGACGTACGTGAGGGAGTGCAGCTCCGTCCTAGTCCCGCCGTTACCAACGACAACCACCAAAGTCCCCTCTTGGATCTCCATGGCGATAAAGTCACTCTGGTGGGCAGAGCTGTACAGGACGATCCCCTCTTCGGAGGAGGTGTGTACCTCACACTCCAACACCCCCTCCTGAGGGACGTCCCACGGGGGCAGGGACATGTACGCCCTGGAACTGAAGAAGCTGATGGGGTCGTCTTCGCCTGCAGAAAACTGAGAACTGCAGCCCAGAGACACCTCATGGACACTCTTATATCCCGAGTAGGGCCGCAGGCTGGACAGCAAGTTGTGCTGGTTGAAGAGCACCTCGTCCACACAGCCGCGGAAGCCTAGGAGGAGGAGGAGGAGCAGGAGGAAGAGAAGAATACTTTATAGTCATTGATTATAACTTAAATCTAATATTTTTCTTCTAACCCAACCTGTGGCATCGTCACTATGGCGGTAGGGTTTGTCCAGGCCAACCGTCCCACCAACGAACAACCCATCGTGGACACTGAGGTCCAGGTCTGGCCCGGGGATCCTGACGCTGGTGTGAGAATGGCGGTCCACCGTCAGAGTGACGTTGTGCTGGTCGTGTTGGAGCTCCACAGAGTGCCAGGCCAAGTCGTTCAGATGAACCCCCTTCTCAGAGCGGAGGGTACGCTCACCTGATCCCAAATCCAACTGAACCTGAGAGAAAGAAAGAATGATAAAGGAGAGATGAAGGAAAGATGGAGGGGTTAATGAGAGATGAAGGAGGGATAAAGGAGGGATAAAGGCGAGATGAAGGAGGGATATAGGAGAGATGAAGGAGGGATATAGGAGAGATGAAGGAGAGATGAAGGAGGGATGAAGGAGAGATGAAGGTGGGATAAAGGAGAGATGAAGGAGAGATGAAGGAGAGGTTAATGAGAGATGAAGGAGGGATAAAGGAGAGATGAAGGAGGGATAAAGGCGAGATGAAGGAGAGATATAGGAGAGATGAAGGAGGGATGAAGGAGAGATGAAGGTGGGATAAAGGAGAGATGAAGGAGCGATGAAGGAGGGATAAAGGAGAGATGAAGGAGAGATCAAGGAGAGATGAAGGAAAGATAAAAGAGAGATGAAGGTATCAATAAATGTTTTTCAATTGAAACATTAACAAAAGACTAATTGGTGGTTATTTTGTAAGATAACATTACAGATTTGTTACAAAAATCATCAAACAACAGAAGGGTTCAGGACAGTAGCACATCAAGGTTGTTCTCCTCAGCATATTTCTGTCTGACATAGCATAAGTAGAGGTCATTCACAAGCAGAATGCCAGGTTGAATCCATTCCACCACATTTATAGCCACTCATCAACTATAACCTTCCATGCTGCAGCAGATACTAACATTTAACCGACTGTGGTCTCTTCCAGAAAGATTCATGAATGAACTTGTCAGGGACTGTGGTAAATCCTTAAACTCACGGTGGTCTTTTTTTCTATGAAAGCAATAAGAACATAGCCATCCTCTGGGTTTAACCTTTGGCCATTCTGAGGATAATAACTGCCTATATACACTACATGTGGACACCTGCTCGTCAAACATTTAATTCCAAAATCATGGGCATTAATATGGAGTTGGTCTCCCCTTTGCTGCTATAAAAGCTTCCACTCTTCTGGGAAGACTTTCCACTAGATGTTGGAACATTGTTGCGGTCACTTGCTTCCATTCAGCCACAAGAGCATTAGTGAGGTCAGGCACTGATGTTGGGCCTGGCTTGCAGTCGGCACTCCAATTCATCCCAAAGGTGTCTGATGGTGTTGAGGTCAGGGCTCTGTGCAGGCCAGTCAAGTTATTCCACACTGATCCCTTCACTGGAACTAAGGGGCCTAGCCCAAACCATCAAAAACAGCTCCAGACCCTTATTCCTCCTCCACCAAACTTTACAGTTGGCACTATGCATTCGGGCAGGTAGTGTTTTCCTGGCATCCGCCAAACCCAGATTCGTCTGTCGGACTGCCAGATGGTGAAGTATGATTCACTCTAGATAACACGTTTCCACTGCTCCAGAGTCCAATGGCGACGAGCTTTAAACCACTCCAGCCGACGCTTGGCATTACACATGATGATTTTATAAGCTGTTCGGCTATGGAAACCCATTTCATGAAGCTCCCAACGAACAGTTCTTATGCTGACGTTGCTTCCAGAGGCAATTTGGAACTCGGTAGTGATTGTTGCAACCGATGACAGGCGATTTTAAGCGCGGTGCGCTTCAGCACTCGGTGGTCCTGTTCTGTGAGCTTGTGTGGCCTACCACTTCGCGGGTGAGCCGTTGTTGCTCCTAGACGCTTTCACTTCACAATAACAGCACTTACAGTTGACTGGGGAAGCTCTAGCAGGTCAGAAATGCTATGACGGTGCCACGTTGAAAGTTACTGAGGTCTTCAGTAAGGCAATTCTATTTCCAATGTTTGTCTATGAAGATTGCATGACTTGGTGCTCGGTTTTATACACCTGTCAACAACGGGTGTGGCTGAAATAGCCATTTGAAGGGGTGTCAACAATCTGTAATCTAGAGAAATGATTGTCGTGGCTTGTCTGTGCTCCAAAGTAGAAGTGCTAAGTACTGAGTTATATGTAATCACAGTGGTCAGAACTGATGTTGTCGGAGTCATCTCTACAGTGACAGTATTTTACAAAT
Source organism: Salvelinus alpinus (assembly GCF_045679555.1). NCBI lineage: Eukaryota > Metazoa > Chordata > Actinopteri > Salmoniformes > Salmonidae > Salvelinus > Salvelinus alpinus. The sequence continues at coordinate 106,810,907 of NC_092086.1, forward strand.
ATTTTGGGGGGTATTTTACCCCAACGGGCTCGGGAGAGGCGAAGGTGGAGTCATGCGTACTCCGAAACATGACCTGCCTAACCGCACTCCTTAACACTCTTAGAAATCAGCGTTCCAAAAGGGTTCTTCAGCTGTCCCCTTTTAGGTTCCAGATAAAACCCTTTTAGGGAAAGGGATACCTAGTCATTTACACAACTGAATGCATTCAACCGAAATGTGTCTTCCACGTTTAACCCAACCCCTCTGAATCAGAGATTTACGGGGGTTGCCTTAATCGAAGTCATCGGCGCATGGGGAGCAGTTGTTGTTGGGGGTTAACTGCCTTGCTCAAGGGCAGAACGGCAGACGTTCCCGCTAGGCTACCTGTAGAACCCTCTCTGGAAAGGGTTCTACACAGAACCCAAAAGGGTTCTACCAGGAACCTTTCAGGTTCTAGATAGCACTTTGTTTTTCGAAGAGTGTAGTGCGTAGGGTGAGCATTTTTTTTATTTAACTTTCATTTAACTAGGCAAGTCAGTTAAGAACAAATTCTTATTTACAATGACGGCCTACACCGGCCAAACCAGGACAACGCTGGGCCAATTGTGCGCCGCTCTATGGGATTCCCATTCACAGCTGGTTGTGATACAGCCTGGATTCAAACCAGGGCATCACTGCAGCCACTCGGGAGCATTGCTTTGATCCTATGAAGTAATATGCAAGTCTGAGCTAAAGCATGTCTGTTTGTCTGTAAGGCGTGTTCTCACCTGCAATCTCTGAGCTACAGCATGTCTGTTTATCTGTAAGGTGTGTTCTCACCTGCAGGCGACCAGAGTGCAGCTCTAGCAGGAGGAAGTCTGTCTCCCCGGCAGCCATGAAAAGTAGTCCACTGTGACTTGAGGTGCGGAAGCGCACATGGAGCGCCGTTCGGCTGGATAACTCCACAGTCCTCAGCTGGACATATCCATCCCCGTAGAATGAGGCTGTGTAGAAACAGCAGATTGAAAAATCATTCTATATGATGTCATCAGATTTAGGAATAATAAGATTTGGTTCGGCTAGACGCTAATCCTGTCACGGCCTGTTGCTGTTTTCTGCAGGGTTTATTTCCATACACTGAAGATAAATTCTGTATGAGCAGTTCTGTATCATAGTTGGTTGCACCCCACCCATTCTATCCCAGTAGTGCCAAAGGGCAGCCTATTTTTCATGCTGCAAAACAACGCATTAGGCCTCATCTTCCTCGCTACTTTTCTTTTTAGAGAACCCAACAACAAGTAGTGTAGATATTCAGCATTTGTTAACTTGCATAAAACACTATAGTAACTTTGTCCCTGTTGGTTTTTCCCTTTCTTAAAGCACATGTGAATGCTAACAACAATCATTTAGCCTATTGAGGCAGCAAAATTAGGTCTTCTTTGGCAGCATCCCATTTAACTTATTGATTTCGCTGCTACAGGGACTAAGTGCCCGCTATTATTGCAAAGTGTCTGTGACCTTTACTGCCTGTATCTGAATTCAATTCATGTAAACTCTCATGCCCTGAGCATTGTTCTAACTGGAAAACTAGGCAGATTGTGAGATTGTGCTGGACATCATTCAGATTCAGAATATCTGGAGCAGTGGCCCAATTGATGGAAGAACCAAAATACCCATGTTGTCTACTACGTCAGGACTGCCGATCTTTCAGTAGTTAGTTGCGTCATTGGCAGAATCACAGTTGACATCTCACAAAGCAACCCATTATCATTGAATAGACTAGGCCTATTTGGGGAAACACTATATCGGATAGTTCCAACTCACTTACACTATAAACCTAAATCTGGTCAGCCATGGAAAAAGCATCAGATGGTAGAACCATAGCGATACAATGTAATATTATATTTAATTATGTGGTTATAAGAATGTAATAAAACTGTAATGCTAGTTTATATATATATTCGCAAATAGCTATAGAAAAAGACATACTTGCAGGAGACTTCTGCTCCAAATACATAATAGCAGCCTATGTTATCGTGTCACTGGCAGTGTCCTCTTACGAGGTCTTATCGCGTTTATAGATCCTTAACTAATTGGATTAATATTAATCTGCCTGCTATAACACTGCATCACTTTGAATTATAAATCTGCCACCTTCTTCTGTTCTTATAACGACAACATAACAATAATGCTTCATGCAATGTATTATTATAATCGAACAAATAAATGTGATTTTATCTAAACGTCAAAATCCCTGAATGCAATTCAATCTGCCAATAAAAAAAAATCACATATACAGTAGACTAGTTGGCCTAGATTGCACAATACAAATGAGTCAACAGTTAAATAGATAGATGCAAATTATATTATCATACCATAATGTATCATTCTCATGAAAAATTCAAGAGGACGTTTTCATATGGACAAAGAATTACACAGGTTTTCTGTACTTTACCTCCCAACACTTGTCCGCTGGAGAGAAACATAAGAAGAAGCTTGATGAGAAACAACTCGTTTAATAACATTAGGAAGGTCTCCATAGTTTACTCTTTCATTACTTTCCGTTAAGAGAGAAATCTGGGACCTTTTTAAATGCCATTGTTTTTACTGGCGGTACTACCATTCACCACCCTCATTCCCAACTTTGAGTGTAAAGTCCAGTGTGCAGGGTCGTCCTTAATTACCACAGTCACAAAGTTACAAACCCCGCCTATTTCTTCAATGTATGATTTTAAAATGTGATTTTAAACCTAACCTTAACCACACTGCTAACCTTATGCCTAACCCTAACCCTAACCTAAAACCAAAAAAAGCAACAGAAAAAATCGTGAATTTTTACGATATAGACAGTTTTGACTTTGTGACCGTGGTAACTAGTGAAAACCAGTTTCCAGTGTACCTGTGCATCCATCACGATATCACGCAAAATAACGTCAGAGGAGGGACGTGAACTATAGCCCCGCCCTGTCAGTTCGCCTATTGGTAAATGTAGGCCCGCAGCTATGATACATCGACATATTTTTACCAAATAAACCTATAAATCTAACCTTTTCTCCAAATACAATTATTCTTAGAAAACGAATTTGAAAAATGTGCACTTCAAACACATTGTTCGTTTACCTACATATTACATGTGTTGACTTATTCATTTATGCTTTGTAATGAAAGGCTCCCTTGTAAAAAGAGACTTGGTCTCAACAGGACTCTCCACTGCTTTAATAAAGATTAAAGAAATACATTTGTTCATTACTAGGGTAGCCTAGTGGTTATAGTGTTGGGCTAGTAACTGAAAGGTTGTAAGTTCAAATCCCCAAGCTGACAAAGTACAAATTTGTCATTCTGCCCCTGGACAAGGCAGTTAACCCACTTTTCCTAGGCTGTCATTGAAAATAAGAATTTGTTCTTAACTGACTTGCCTAGGTAAAATAAATATACTGTATATTGTACAAGAAGTTTCTTTGGCCTCTCTCAAACATGAGTATTATTAAGCAGTAATGCATTCAGTCCTCTTTCCATGATAGACTGACCAGGTGAATCCAGTTGAAAGCTATCATCCATTATTGTTGTCACCTGTTAAATCCACTTCAACCAGTGTAGGTGAAGGGGAGGAGACATGTTAAAGAAGTATTGTAAAGCCTTGAGACGGATTGTGTATGTGTGCCATTCAGAGAGTGAATGGGAAAGACAAAAGATTTAAGTGCTTTTGAAATGGAGTATTGTAGGTGCCAGTTGCACCGGGTTGAGTGTGTCTAGAACTGCAACGGTGATGGGTTTTTCACACTCAACAGTTTCCAATGTGTATCAAGAATGGTCCACCACCCAAAGGACATCCAGCCAACACAACTGTGGGAAGCATTGGAGTCAACATGGGCCAGCATCCCTGTGGAACACTTTCGACACCTTGTAATCCATGCCCTGACCAACTGAGACTGTTCTGAGGGCAAAATATTAAGAAGGTGTTCTTAATGTTTTGTATACTCCATGTAGTTCAAGGAACATTCTCAAAACTCTGACATTTCCACTTATGGCCATCAGAGAGTGCTATTCAATCCCTAACTCCATGGCCGTGCATGGTCTTAAGGGAGACATTCTGTTACGTACCCGTACACCCTAATTCAATCATACAAAGTTTTGGATAAGAATTTGGTTCTGTAATATCCAATATCTAGTCCTCTTCAGCAGTGAGGAACACTTTGGATTTTAAAATGACGGCAGGTGTTTTATATTTAGAAAATCCTTCAGAGAAATACGGACATTATATTTAGATGTTCCCTATTAGTAATGATTACTGAATAACCTTTTGAGATCTGCGAAGCAACAATAGATCTTTGAAGAAAATATAAATAATCAGTTAATCCCATATGATCTCTTATAGAGACTTAGATACACATGTTTATATCATAATATGCTTATGAAACAGAGTGTCATTTTAACTTGTCGTGACCCAAATCAAATAAAAAAATCCAAAACAAGCAGCAGAGAGAGAGAGAGAGAGAGAGAGAGAGAGAGAGAGAGAGAGAACAGCAAAAACAGGTCACTGCACAGGAGTTTAGACCAACGCCACCGTTGACTGATTCAGTTAACATGAATGTCTGTGATTGTTCAAACTGAGCACAGCAACACTGGCCTCAGCTGTATCCTTTGATAGAGAGAGAGCCCAGTGTCTGACAGTTACAGACCATGTGGCCATTCCACGGTTAGTTCTTTTGCTGTGGCACGAGAGAGGGAACCGCTGGTAAAGTTGAAAATAAACATGGAGATTTATGCAGTTATGTAATTTGGCTGGTTGAGAGCTGTAATGTGACAGCAAGAATGAAAGGATTTCCATTGAAATAGATAAAGATATACTGTATTGAGAAGGATGTAGTCAAGTGGCTTTATGAAAAGGGAAAGTTAACCTACACATTGACCTGAACTAAAACTCTGATACACAGCAATAGCTCTATTCGTGGGTGTGTGAAGGGATGAATGATCGTTAAAACTGTAACAGCCGGGACTAAAGCCTCTCCAGATCAATGCAATACAAATGTCCATGTACATATGGGTTGTATACAGTATAAGGGCCTAGCAGAGACTATTTGTGGCTGATCGCGTAGGCTAGCGGATTGTTGCATAAGACACCCCTGGCTGCTCCGCTGAGCTAAGGCCAGAAGTAATAGCTACTGTACCACAGAATCAATCAGTCTGGGGGTTTTCCACATGCAGACAGGCCCCATTCTAGAGATACCACAAATAATGTGTGATGGCATGAGAGGCCTTTAAACATGTAGGATCACACAACTCTGGAGGAGCAAGGGAAAACAAAATGATTAAAAACAGATCAAAGTTGTTTAAGATGACCTATCTTTCTGTCTCTATAGACCGTCGGGACTGTGCTTTGTTGCAATGCAATGTTTGCATTCTTGTAATGCTTGAGGTCTTCTGTTTAAATTGTTTAGGATGACCAATCTATTTGTCTGTACTTTATGGAATGCTTGAGTTCTTCTGTTTAAATTGTTTAGGATGACCAATCTATTTGTCTGTACTTTATGGAATGCTTGAGTTCTTCTGTTTAAATTGTTTAGGATGACCAATCTATTTGTCTGTACTTTATGGAATGCTTGAGTTCTTCTGTTTAAATTGTTTAGGATGACCAATCTATTTGTCTGTACTTTATGGAATGCTTGAGTTCTTCTGTTTAAATTGTTTAGGATGACCAATCTATTTGTCTGTACTTTATGGAATGCTTGAGTTCTTCTGTTTAAATTGTTTAGGATGACCAATCTATTTGTCTGTACTTTATGGAATGCTTGAGTTCTTCTGTTTAAATTGTTTAGGATGACCAATCTATTTGTCTGTACTTTATGGAATGCTTGAGTTCTTCTGTTTAAATTGTTTAGGATGACCAATCTATTTGTCTGTACTTTATGGAATGCTTGAGTTCTTATGCTGTAAGAGCTTCCCGTGGAGATCTGGAAACTCTCAATGGTAACAGAGAGCCGAGAAGCCCCACTTGAAGATTCCAGATTCCGGGTGCTCAGTGGAATTCTTTTGACATTTGATCTCCCCCTCTCTCGGATACCCTCCTCCCTGCATGCTGTGTGAGACCAGCTGACACCTTTTATAGAGGGTGACTAGAGGTCTCTAGTGAGTGGTTAGCTCTCTCTAGTCTAACTAACTTAAATTGTGTTTGTTATGGGTCTGAGTCACAACCACTTTGTCTTGAGCACACTAGAATGAAGAGTTGGAGGTGGAAGGGGATGGAGAGGGGGGTGCTGCTGTGAATGGATGAGCCAAGCTGATTCTCTCCTGGTTGTGTGCTGTCTATCTCTAGTCCAGATCACTCAAATTCATGGCGCTGTTTAAAGCCCTGCCTGTCTGCCTGACTACTTTGCCCTGCCTGTCTGGCTGCCTGTCTGCCTGCCTGCCTTTGTGTTTTACTGCCTGGCTGCCTGTTTGCCTGCCTGTATGTTTTACTGCCTGGCTGCCTGTTTGCCTTCCTGTCTGTTTTACTGCCTGGCTGCCTGTCTGCCTTTCTGTCTACCTGCTCTGACTGCTCTGCCTTCCTGACTGCATCTCTGGAGCAGGTTGAGTTAGTGTGTTGAGTTAGTGTGGACCTCTGATCAGTAGGGATTAGTAATCAAAGCCCCCAAGGCCCAATTCTGACTCTCTCCATGCGTGTCTCTGGCAGAGAGGTGCTTCTCAACCCCCTTAGACGGGACAGTCCGTGGCAGATTAGTCTAATCTCAGTGGTGTCCATAGTGTGAACCTTATGTGATGCAGACAGAGAGGGAGGGAGGGAGAGAGGGCCAGCCCTTTGTGGTTTATTGAGAAAACAATTTGTGTCCCAAACTAGTTGTGTCGCAAATGACACCCTATTCCCTATATAGTGCACTCTATTCCCTATATAGTGCACCCTATTCCCTATATAGTACAGCCTATTCCATACAACCTATTCCCTACATAGTGCACCCTATTCCCTATTTTATGTTGTTTAAAAAATTAACCTTTATTTAACCAGGTAGGGCAGTTGAGAACAAGTTCTCATTTACAACTGTGACCTGGCCAAGATAAAGCAAAGCAGTGCGACAAAAACAACAACACAGAGCCAAGATAAAACATAAACAAACGTACAGTCAACACAAAATAAAATAAAAGTAGAAAGATCTATGTAGTGTGTCCAAATGTAATAAGAGTAGGGAGGTAAGGCAATAAATAGGCCATAGAGGCGAAATAATTACAATTAAGCATTAACACTGGAGTGATAGATGTGCAGATGATGATGTGCAAGTAGAGATACTGGAGTGCAAAAAAGCAAGAAGATAAATAACAATATGGGGATGAGGTAGTTGGGTGTGCTATTTACAGATTGGCTGAGTACAGGTACAGTGACCGGTAAGCTGCTCTGACAGCTGATGCTTAAAGTTAGAGAGGGAGATGTAAGTCTACAGCTTCAGTGATTTTTGCAGTGCGTTCCAGTCATTGGCAACAGAGATCTGTAAGAAAAGGCGGCCAAAGGAAGTGTTGGCTTTGGGGATGACCAGTGAAATATACCTGCTAGAGCGCGTGCTACGGGTGGGTGTTGCTATGGTGACCAGTGAGCTGAGATAAGGCTGGGCTTTACCTAGCAAAGACTTATAGATGACCTGGAGCCAGTGGGTTTGGCGACGAATATGTAACGAGGGCCAGCCAACGAGAGCATACAGGTTGCAGTGGTGGGTAGTATATGGGGCTTTGGTGACAAAACGGATGGCACTGTGATAGACTACATCCAGTTTCCTGAGTAGAGTGTTGGAGGTTATTTTGTAAATGACATCGCCGAAGTCAAGGATCGGTAGGATAGTCAGTTTTACGAGGGTATGTTTGGCAGCATGAGTGAAGGAGGCTTTGTTGCGAAATAGTAAGCCGATTCTAGATTTAATTTTGGAATGGAGATGCTTAATGTGAGCCTGGAAGGAGAGTTTACAGTCTAACCAGACACCTAGGTATTTGTAGTTGTGATGGGTGTGGATGGATGTGTGTGTGTGTGTGTGTGTGTGTGTGTGTGTGTGTGTGTGTGTGTGTGTGTGTGTGTGTGTGTGTGTGTGTGTGTGTGTGTGTGTGTGTGTGTGTGTGTGTGTGTGTGTGTGTGTGTGTGTGTGTGTGTGTTTTTTTCACAACTAAATGGTCAGTAGGATGATACAAACTGTTCCGTTGGTCTCTACTGTACAAACACAACTGCTTCTAAATTCTCCAGAACACTTACAGATGCTGCACACCCACACAGACAGATTGATTCCTGTAATTTCCTTAAGGTCAGCACTTCAGCTGAAGAGTGACATGGAGGGACAGGGGAAGGAAAGATGAGGAAGGAAGCATAGGTGGAGAGGAGGGGTGTTAAAAAGTTGAGCAATGTGGAAGAGAGAATTCCACTCTCTGTTTTCAAATTGAACTGATGCTGAAGTGGTCTGTTTATGTAGTCACTTGACTTGAAGATTGTTTTACTCACATTTTCAAGTGTCAATTTGATGCATCTGTGAGGCCACTATCACAATGGTTGACAACAGCAGCTGTGGTTAGTAATGGCCAGTGGCGACCCGTCAATCTGCCCCACCTGTTTTGAGCTCCACATTGGTTTTTTGGGGGGGGGGGCTTGCCTGTTTTGCATATTATTTTGGCATTAGTACATCACATATCACTTAGCAAACAATGTAAAAAAAAAAAATTTGCATTGAATTAATAAAGATGCATACAAACATGGTCTCTTTTGTGTTTTCTTGATTAAGGCAGCTCCGAAATGCAGGTGTTTCCACTTAGCTCAGTACTTTCTGTGGTGGTGGGGCAAAAATACGGAGCGTTGCACCGTGATTGGCTCAGTGTTCTGTAATTCATGGGGACACTAAGTCACCGCCAAGTCTAAGGGTGGAGCTACAAAATTCTAGCCCCATGGGTGCTGCCATAGAGTTACATTAGAATTGCCCATCCAATATGGCTCAAGGTCATTGGCCTCAGACAAAATGACCTCAAGTCACTCAAATATACAGTTTCTTTGATTGCACTGATGTCAACATCATACTTTCAAAATCTTAGTTAGCAGAGGCGTCATTACAGACACCCTGGTTTGAATCGAGGCTGTATCACAACTGGCCGTGATTGGGAGTCCCATAGGGCGGCGCACAATTGGCCCAGCGTCATCCGGGTTAGGCCAGTGTAGTCCTTCATTGTAAATAAGAATTAGGTCTTAACTGACTTGCCTAGTTAAATAAAGGTTAAATAAAAAAATTATTTGCAGTTGTTTTGAAAACACCATAAATCCAGAGAATGCCAGACTTTGATGATAAAATTTTCCCACGAAGGACCGTTGCGCCACCTTCCTGTTCAAGTGAACATAGCACAACAAGGTGAGTCCAAAAATGTATTGTATGCTGCTGCATAAATTAGGTAATATGCCAGATATGTGTACTGTAGCTAAGAAAGTAATACTATGTGATTGTTGTGTAGTAAGAGGTTAGTAGCCCATGTGCCTCACCCTAATAATTTGGTCTATTTACCCTTCTAATTTGGCCAACTGTTCTGACTTGGTGGTGCACATGTAGCCTATAACCTGTTTTAGAGAAATGTAATCATTGAATATTGTAAGCGCTTTCAATTGTCTGCTTATATGCCCTATTTATTTATCCTATGGTTCTGACTTGGTGTACAGGGAGAACACTGTAAGAATGGCCCATGTTCTGAATTCTGTCGCTGTACATTTCAAAGGTGCTATACAAATAGTTAAATTTACTACGTCCGTCCTAGCTTGCTCATTAATGTCTTAATCGAAATTACGAATGCCTCTTATCCACTTGTTGTCCCCTTATGCCATAGTTTGTACATTTCAATTGTCATTAGAAACCACATTTGTTTAAGCAAGTCAGCCATATCAGCCATGTTTTTTTTAAAGGCATTAAATGACGCTGAATGAACTGTTTCACTGCCAGACAAGGCTCTACTGATAGCCAGGTGTAACAGTGGTAAGATGTTGGGACTGCAGTAGGGACAGCTTTATGTAAGTCCTAACAGTTTGTAGGCACCGTGTGTCACCGTTATAGTCCAATTAATGTATTGTTTAGTGTTGTGTTGTGTAGTGGCTTTGCTGGCATGCATCCCCCTCGCCCATCCCCCTCGCCCCTCGCCCTCGGACTTGGGGATTGTGAAGAGACCTCTGGTGGCATGTCTTGTGGGGTATGCATGGGTGTCCGAGCTGTGTGTTTAAACTGCTAGCACACAGCTCGGTGCATTTAGCATGTCAAAACTTCTTACAAAAACGAGTATTGATGAAGTCAATCTCTCCTCCACTTTGAGCCATGAGAGATTGACATGCATATCATTAATGTTAGCTCTCCATGTAGATTTAAGTGCCAGCCGTGCTGCCCTGTTCTGAGCCAATTGTAATTTTCCCTATTTGTAGCACCTGACCACACGACTGAACAGTAGTCCAGGTGTGACAAAACTAGGGCCCATAGGACCTGCCTTGTTGATAGTGTTGTTAAGAAGGCAGAGCAGCGCTTTATTATGGACAGACTTCTCCCAATTTTAGCTACTGTTGTATAAATATGTTTTGACCATGACAGTTTACAATCCAGGGTTACTCCAAGCAGTTTAGTCACCTCAACTTGCTCATTTTCCACATTATTCATTACAAGGATTAGTTGAGGTTTAGGGTTAAGTGAAGGATTTGTCCCAAATACACTGCTTTTAGTTTTGGAAATATTTCGGACTAACTTATTACTTGCCACCCATTCTGAAAATAACTGCAGCTCTTTGTTAAGTATTGCAGACATTTCAGTCGCTGTAGTAGCTGACGTCTATGGTGTTGAGTTATCCACATACATAGACACTCTGGCTTTACTCAAAGCCAGTGGCATGTCGTTAGTAAATATGGGGAAAAGAAGGGGCCTAGACAGCTACCTTGGGGAATTCCTGATTCTACCTGGATTATGTTGGAGAGGCTTCCATTAAAGAACACCCTCTGTGTTCTGTTAGACAGGTAACTCTTTATCCACATTACAGCAGGGGGTGTAAAGCCATAACACATACGTTTTTCCAGCAGTAGACTATGATCAATACTGTCAAAAGTCTAACAAAACAGCCCCCACAATCTTTTTATCATCAATTTCTCTCAGGCAATTATCAGTCATTTGTGAAAGTGCTGTGCTTGTTGAATGTCATTCCCTATAAGCGTGCTGAAAGTCTGTTGTCAATTTGTTTACTCTAAAATAGCATTGTATCTATCAAACACCATTTTTTCCAAAAGTTTACTAAGGGTTGGTAACAGGCTGATTGGTCAGCTATTTGAGCCAGTAAAGGGGGTTTTACTATTCGTAGGTAGCGGAATGACTTTTGCTTCCCTCCAGGCCTGAGGGCACACACTTTCTAGTGGGTGTAAATTGAAGATATGGCAAATAGGAGTGGCAATATCATTCGCTATTATCCTCAGTAATTTTCCATCCAAGTTGTCAGTGCCAGTCTGTTAGTGCCTTCATGCCAACTCCTTGTCCCTCATTGTCATGCCAATGTTTGGTTTGACAATGACGGCAGTGGAGTTGGCAAGAGGAAAAACAGATCTGTGACACAGCTGTTTACCATTTAAAGACAAAATGCACTGGTCTCAGCAATTACTGTAGGACCAAATCACAATCAGTGAGTAACTCTTAAACTGTTTAGTAAGTAGACTAAAATTAGACTAAATACGCAGAAGGGACCAAAACAAAAACAAACTGTCCCAAAAACATTCTTGTCCCACAGGCAATGTTTGCTATGACAAGATGTGACGCATTGTTTGCTGTGACAAGATGTGATGCACTCATTGTTGAACCAGACCAGTCCAGACCTCTCTTGTGGGGGAGGGAGGGAGGGCTGTGGGAACAGTTCTGTCTAGGGTGTTCTCTTCTAGTTTCCTCATCTTCCTGAACGCCCCCTCCTCATCCCCCTTCTCTTCGCCGTTACCACCCCATTTATGCCCAAATCAGGTCAAGTTACCAGACACATGAGACACACACAAACCCTGCCCCTTGTGCAAAAAAAGACTTCAGTAAACAGAATGGTTAACTTGGAGCACTGACTCACTGAACTATATCATCTCAAGTGTCTGGAAGAGATTATACTGACAACTTCATATAACACTGGTGTTCTCCGATTGAGGATTAGCTCTCTATATAGTGACGGTAGTGAGTTCAGGGTGTCCCACACAGCAGGCCTGCAGGGAACACACTGCTTCCTGTTTGTGTCACTTTCATATGCCCCATGCACCTGCAGCAAGGCACATGGCCGTGGCCGTGGCCCTGGCTGAAAACACTTTCAGACCAATTACTTTCTACCAGGCAGAGAGAGAAAACAAAGCAGCACATGTTGTGAAACAGTAGCATGGTGTAAAAACACTCCTTGCCACTGGAGTAAATATAGTTCAACTGAACCCCATTGTACAACGCTTACAGACTGGTACTGGTTTAATAAAAGAACGCAATGATAGTTTGTTGTGGATGGATATAAAGTACTAGGTACTTTCCACTAAAACTATAGTCTTGAGTAGCTGGCCAATGGGTGCCAAGATCACTAAAACTATAGCCTTGAGTAGCTGGCCAATGGATGCCAAGATCACTAAAACTAGTAGAGCCACATCTGTAGACTGCAGCAGCTATAAGCATAGTTTACAGTAAACTGCAGTAAATCATTGTATAGCTTACAGTAAATCACCTTCAAATGGCCTTTGAATTGCATTGCTCACCATTCACAGATGTGAATGTAGACCCAATAGACCATTCCTATTGGGCCATCTCCAAATAGACACATGGCTTCTCAGTTCTAAGCCAATGAAACACAGCTATCTTCTTGTGTTTCTATCACAATATTCTCCAACGAATATGTCTGCATGTGACATAGAAGTAAGGGTGCATGATCTCCGGGAAACAGGGGCTCTCCTCCACTGGCACTTTCCATTTACCAGAAGTCCTCATTGAAAACAGACAGGAGGGGAAAACAGAGGGTGGAGGAGGGGGGCATAGGGTGTGGGGGCGTATAAAACAACCAGATCCTGCCAAAAGAGTGTATAACTTCTGGCTAGTAACTCTGTCCCTCATCGCTCTGACACACAAAGAGCTCTGTGATCATCCATAGTGCTGTGCCGGTGTTAGTGTGTGTGTGTGTGTGTGTGTGCATAAACATTATTGTCTAAGGGGAAGCTGGGGCCTGTTGCACAAAAGTAGAATTAAGACATCCGGGATAAATGACTCAGCTGAGCTCAATGAAGCCAAAACATGTGCGTCCAGGCTTAATTGGTTGCACAAAGACCAAGCCAGGATGAGCAGACACGGATTCATTAAGCCAGGTGAAACCAATCCTGGATAGGTGCGCGCTCACGGCTCACTCAAATAGACCCCGCCACAGATCACAGATTAACTGATTTACCATGGCAACTAGAGCCGCGTACTTTTCCCCGTCTGAAGCACAAATCCTCATGGAGGCATACGAGGAGGTAAAAGATATAATTAAGAAGAAAGGCAACACCGCCACAGTGATAAAGCAAAGAGAAAAAGCGTGGCAAAGTATTGCAGACCGCCTGAATGCGTAAGTAGTGCACAATTACACACTCACCGCTCCGCTGAAACATCACAATTACAATTCAAATATTTAATTCACATCTCCAAAAATGCAGTTGTACTGTAATTATGAAACGGTTAAATTTTTATTTGAAATGCACTGCAGATATGAGTGAAATTGTGTAAAGTAACTCCATCACACTGTATAAAGCTATGATACATTTTTTGATATTTTTACTGAAAACAAGACAAAAATACCAAGTAATTTTTTGCAGTGTGACTCCATTAAATGTGTGTGTGTGTGTGTGTGTGTGTGTGTGTGTGTGTGTGTGTGTGTGTGTAGATTAAACATGAACGGGCCAAAACGGACATGGCAGCAGGTCAAAATCAAATACAAGAACATTCTGCAGAATGGTATGGTCCCTGACTAATATTTAACAAAGCACAAGCATATATTGTACCCAGAAGGTGCCTGCTCACACATTGTCTGTACTGTTTTAGCAGTGAAAAAGAATACCCACAGACAAGGCACGGGTGGTGGGTCACCAAAGGCTGACCTTACCCCAGCAGAGGACATGGCCTTGGAGCTAAATAAAGGCAGGCCCGTCTTAGAGGGGATCCCTGGGGGGAAAGAGACGAGCATAGGTTCCTCCCAAGATGCCACCCGCTTCATTCAAGGTATGTCCTTCCATCTCTACATGGGATACAACCACATTCATATTGAATCAATTTGGACTGTCTGACTTTGGTTTACCTATTGCCTTGCAGTGTCTGGCAGCACTGTGTTCCTGTTAGAGCCACCAGCACAAGCACCAGACGATGCTGATCCAGTGAGTACTCCATCAAAGGCATACTGTAGGCCTGGCATGTCTTGTCTACTAGCTTCAATATGAATCCGATTAAATGTGATAGGGTGAAGGCCCCAGTGCAGCAGCAACTGCACATGATGGAGACGATGATGAGGAGGAGACCATCTCTCTGGATTCCAGAAGGCATGAGGTATCATGTTAAGACTGTGAAAGTACTATTTACTCTACAATGGTGAGGAGTCCTCATCAAAATCAAAAAATCTAATTTCTTTTACAGGACCCAGATGCTATACAGTGGGAAAACCAGCCTGGCAACATAGTGCGTATTAATAAAAGGACACCACATCCTGCCAAATTCCAGCTGCGCTAATTGTATTGTGTTCACAGAGCTCACAAGCTATCAGAAAGTTGTATGGCAACCACCTCCGGCGCCAAATAGAACTGGCAGACATAGACATTCAGTACAAGAAGAAAAAGATGGAAAATCTTGCACTGGAGTCCGAAATAAAAAAGAGGACAATTAGGAAACTGGACCTTGAAATAAAAAAACTTGAGAGGGAGGTGAGATATGCCTTCAATGTACACTGTATGCTAACTGTAACACAAATGTATTAATCATTATTTTTCTTTCCTCCCCCAGCTCCAAGAAGATGACACAGCTCAAAATAAAAATTAGGTATATTCTCGTAAAGTCAAGTGAGCCATGACATATGAGCTCTTATTGTGAGCACACAGGACGGTGGCATCTTTCTAAGGTTTTTTTTATTTTCCCAGCAATCAGTACAACCAAGTCATCGTTATAAGGCATCGCCCTCTTTTGCCCACCCCCCCAGCACCAGGTGTGGCCACTAGCCTATATGAAGGCCCAAAATTGTGTGTTCCTTTCTGCTCTGACAATGGCATGCCCATTCGTGCGAGATGTGGTGGATGAAGAAGCACTTGTGCTGAGGAGAGCCTTCAGGCGAGAAAGGGTCTTCAGGGACCGGTTGGACCCACTGGCCTTCCCTGATGACCATCTATATGAAAGATACAGGTTTTCTGCAGATGGCATCAGGTATCTATGCAGACTACTGGGTCCCAGGATTAAGCACCGCACTGCACGGAGCCATGCACTGAGTGTGGAGCAAATGGTTTGTGTGGCCTTGCGCTTTTTTGCTAGTGGAGCCTTCCTGTACTCAGTGGGGGATGCTGAACAAGGCCACAATTTGCCGCACAATAAGGAGTGTGTGTCTGGCTATCAAAGCATTAGCAGATGTCTTCATCTCCTTCCCTGGCCACAGAAGACTCTGTGACATCAAAGAGGAGTTCTATAGGATTGCAGGTAAGAGGATCTACAAATTACAGGACAACTGTTAACACATAGTAGGATACTCATTACTTTGTGTGACAGGTTTCCCCAATGTCATTGGTGCAGTGGACTGCACACACATAAGGATAAAAGCCCCCTCAGGTGCCCATGAGGCCGATTTTGTGAATAGGAAATCCTTTCACAGCATTAATGTTCAGGTGAACATAACTTTTTGATATTGTCCATTGACGAACACTCTGCATTGCCAGTGATGTGCATTGATTGGTGTAATATTCCTCATCTTATGATTTCAGATGGTCTGCAATGCTGACTGTGTGATCAGCAATGTTGTGGCAAAATGGCCTGGCTCAGTCCATGACTCCAGAATCTTTCGGGCCTCTGAAATCTATCAGTGCCTATCACAAGGTAAGCCACACAACCCCTATTTATAACCATCATGGCTGTGTCAAGAATATCACTGTGTTTATGAGGTAGTAATGATGAGATTTTGTGTTGACAGGTGAATTCTCTGGTGTGTTGCTGGGAGACAGGGGGTATGGCTGCCAGCCTTTTCTCCTGACACCTTTCACAGACCCCCAGGAAGCACAGCAGGCCTACAACCATGCCCATGCCAGGACCAGGGCCAGAGTTGAAATGACCTTTGGCCTCCTGAAGGCACGCTTTCACTGCCTTCACAAATTAAGGGTCAGCCCTGTTAGGGCATGTGATATTACTGTGGCTTGTGCTGTCCTCCACAATGTGGCCTGCCTGAGGAAGGAGAGGGCCCCCAGAGTGCCACCAGCCATGGACTGGGACAATCCGGCAATCTTCCCTGATGACGACAGTGGTCGGCTGCTGAGGGACCAATATGTGTTGAATTATTTTAGTTAGTATGTGTGCTTTCAATTTTGGTTAAATATGTCCTGCGGTGGCAGAGGAATTTGGGTTTTTTTGGGTTCGTTTTTTGACGAATTTGGCCTCTTATGATGTTTGTGCGGTATACTGTGTGTAATACAAGGCTGCAGGGAGGCTACTGCATCCATTCATTTGTCTGTTCAGTTGATGTGTATGGATTTGTCCTGCATTTATTTTAGTGTGCAGACATGCAGGGTGTGTTATATACAGACCTTTGAATGTGTATGTATCATTTTGTATAATATGCTTGGATTCTGTGCTTTCCATCTTGTAGAGTCACTGTGACTTCAGTTTCGAAAGGAGCTGATGGTTTACCTGCTTTGTTTTGTCCTTATTCAATAAAGGAACATAATGTTACACATTGTGTTTTTATATTCATATGGAATGTGTATTTGTTTATATGACAGAGTACTAGGGCCACACTGAAGAAAAAGGATAAAGTCATAAATTTATGAGGCTGGTTCTTTCTGCAGAAAAGCTACATATTGTTTTTACAGTTTTGATACTTATGACAATGTGATACTTAATATTCTGGCACATCAGCATGTCTTTGTTTATGAAACCATACTGAAGTACAATTTCACGAAATGCCCCACGTCTGTCATTTTAACAACTGTCCTCCTTTAAAACAACTGGTTACAATATTATGACTTGTGTTTTTTTCCCCTCTGTGGCCCTAATATTCTATCATTTTATATATAGCCTTATAGTCTATGGGAAACTGTAAATTATCTAATGATAGCAACATCATCTAAAAATCATTTTTTATCCAAAATCATTGAAATTAATGATCACAAACGTTTAAATAATAACAGTGGGTCTAGTTATATGTGATAACAATGTATAGTGAGCAGTGAAATAACTATTGGTTTCCATTTGTGGTGACTGCTGACTGACATTAGGGATGAGATTAAATAGATCCTGGAATTTAGCCTGGTCTGGAGCAGGCTAGCTCCACAGAATAAATCTCCATGGTAATTTATACCATAACATATCCTCCTGCCCCCTATCCATCTTTAGTGCAACCGGATTACGGATCAATTGAGCCAGGATCACCAAGATATCCTGGCTTAATCCCTTATCCTAGTTTTGTGCAACAGGCCCCTGGTCTGATGTTGATTTGTTTTTCTGTGTGCCAAATAAGGCAGATATTGTTGTTATGGGGGGAGGCCAGGGGGAGGTGCTCAGTTTGGAAGTGGGCTGTTCAATTGACAGCTCCATGGAGCAGGCCTTTGCCAAGAAGCTGCTTAAAAACCAGCCCCGCGTGGCACGCTGGGATGCCTCGGGTGTAGGTGCAAGCTGGTGGCGCTGATATTTGGCAGTCTCGGCCAGGTACACAGGCTTGCAGGGCGTGGCCTCCAGTATGCGGGCCTGACAAAAAACTAGGGCAAAGCAATTGGCTAGGTACTGCTCTGTTTCAGCTGTCGTGGGCAGACTAGCTGTTTGGAGAAGGAGATGCTTTCTGTACCCTTGAGTGCCACGCATACAGGGACCTTTGAAATGTTTGGATCCTTTTCTTGTCTGTGTGCGTGTGCGTCATTCATACCAGTGTTGCATGCAGAGTGACCGTGTCAGTTGACACTCATTAGGCCTTCTGTCAGACAGTGGCTGGAGACAGAATACTTTGCAGGGTCGTTAAATCTAACTTGTCTAACAGAGAAAGCTCCATGTTGGACCTAGTCGGGTCAAATGGGAGAGATCGGATGCTGACTCACAGGCCACTCGGGAACTATAGGACTTACTGAAAGATCTGAGTCAGATAGGCACCCCTCCCTCATATCCACCAGTCTCCCCCCTCTACCCCAGCCAGTCTATCCTCTGATCTCACAAAGTGGTCCGTCTGTAATCCCACTTAGACAATAACACACCGAGGCCATGCTACGCTGATGTTTGGTGACCTCGTGTTTTCTAAAACATTTTTTTACAACAAACACACATAGACAAAAACAATACATCAATGGAGGACCATCCTCCTCAGTGAATTTTTTTTTTTTTTAAATGGTAAAACATTTAAAAAAGTTATCCTTTTTAGATTAAACTTAACTAAATATAATCACGTCACCAAATAATTGATTAAACACACTATTTTGCAAAGGTCTTGTCAAGTTGACCCCTTTCTTGTGCAATTCCCCACTTGAAAAGGACAGTCCCTCCACATGAAGATTTTAACTGGATTTCACTCAATAAACAGCCATGGAATCAGTTGTTTGTCTTTTATTTACCATTCTTTGGTTGGCAGTAAACAGGTGAAAAACCTCAAAAAAGAGATGACAAATACAAGTTACTATTTGAGTTGACAGCCCAATCAAATACAAACTTATCCACATTCACCCCAGATAAACACATTTCTGCCACCATAAAACACAAGGTTTCCACTTTTAAGCAAATGTTTCCCAAAATAGAAACCCACCATTTTTAATCAAATGAGCAGAATCAGTATATTTTCTCTAAATTTGCATTTTAGCCAAATACATTCAAAATATTTTTAGTAGTAAAAAAATTACATTTATTTTCTAATCAGTAGTTAAGCAGACAAATCTTACATTTTTTAGCCAAAGATTTTTTAGACTATACATTTGTTACTGAATTAAGAACTTGGTTTACTAAGATTTCTACAAAGTTTAAATTACTTTTAACCATTTCAAACAAGTTCTTTGTCAACAATGAATTTGGCTCTTCTTACTTTTCCTTTATACCCCACAAACAACATTTTAAGTTATAAATACCACTGCAAAAGTCCTATCAAAGTTAAGAGTTAAGAGTCTGTGTTTTCCAGAGTATCATTAGCAGTACACTGCTTAAGTTAGTCTAGCCAAGCATGGCTAATATGGCGCTTACCGGCTGTCTTTCACAGTTTTGTGGAGGGCTTGGACTTGCACAGTCACCTTGATCACAAAGATGAAGTTTCCTTGGTCTTGTGGTGTTATAAATGCTCCTTTCACTGCGGTCTAAAGACAACAGCAGAGCCAGGTGCTGGCACGCCCAGATTGCCTGGAAGATTTGTTCCACCTGGTTCACCACTGATTGAAGGAGGAGGAGTTTCACCACTGAGGAGCTCCCAGGCAGTTTGTCAGCACAGGTCTTGTCAAGTCCTGACCATAGAAAGCCTGTGTTTTCTATGGTAGAGTAGGTCAGGGAGTGACTAGGGGTTTTAGTCTAGTTTATTATTTCTATGTGGGGTTCTAGGTTTAATTTTCTTTGTTGGGGTTTGTGTATGATTTCCAATTAGAGGCAGCTGGTAATCGTTGTCTCTAATTGGGGATCATACTTAAGTTGCATTTTTCCACCTGTGGGTTATGGGATATTGTTTATGTTTAGTTGCCTGTTAGCACTGCATTGTCGTCACGGTTTGTTTATTCTTTATTTGTTTTGTATTTGATTAAGTTTCACTTTATTCATTAAAAGTATGTGGAACTCTACGTACGCTGCGCCTTGGTCCGAACATCATTATTACGAACATCGTGACAGGTCTACAGTAGCCACAACAGCACTCTGTAGGGTAGCACCATGGTGTAGCCAGAGGACAGCTAGCTTCCATCCTCCTCTGGGTACATTGACTTCAACGCAAAACTTAGGAGGCTACACAGTAATTATGACAACTTCCGGAGGACATCCTCCAACCTATCAGAGCTTGCAGCATGAACTGACATGTTGTCCACCCAATCAAAGGATCAGAGAATTAATATAGTACTGAAAGCATAAGCTATAGCTAGCTAGCACTGCAGTGTATAAAATGTGGTGAGTAGATGGCTCAAAGTGAGAGAAAGACAATAGCTAATTAATTTCTTCCAAAATGAAGGAGAAACAAGAGAGAAATATATATAGAGAGAGATTATAATTTTTTTCACTTTCAGTTTCACTTACTTAGCTAGCAAATGCAGCTAGCTAGTTTAGCCTACTGAAACCCTGCTCAAACAGAGGGATGCTATGTTACCTAGCTGGCTATGACTAGCAAACACAACACTGGAACTCTTCCAAGTCAATGTAAACTTTTGATTTTGCTAATTTATTGCCACTGGGGCCCGCCGGTGTAACTGCTTACTGACTGTACACTAACGTTACTGCATGACTGTAGCAGGTTTACTAATGCGTTAGTTCTATTAACTATGCTGACTATGACGTTACTTTAGCTAATATGGTGACAACGATGTAGGCTGTGTGTAGCGGTTAGCGGTTATGATATGAAGGTTTTCTCACCTGGTCACAGACAGCTGATGTGTTGTGCATTGAAGTCCACAAGTGAAGGGAAGAGGTGAGAGGATACGAGAAGAGCGTATGGATGCGAGAAGGAATACAACATGGCTGTGTGTTTACGGATGATCAGGGGTGTATTCATTCCGCCGATTCTGCTTAAAAACTTTTCTTAAACGGAAGCAAACGGAACAAAACGGGGATAAACATACTTGAATTTGTCCAATAGAAACTCTTGTTTGCAACTGTTGGACAAATGATTACATCCTATATCAGCTAGATGCAGACAAGAGTGTGCAAGGCTGTATTGAATGTGTCACTGTCCATGTGTCACTGTTTGTCACCTCGAATTTGTCTCTCGACCGGTGTGCACCTACGTTGTAAACTTTCATTCATAGGCTAGGTTGTAGAAAATTCTAGTTTCATGCAGTAGCCTAAACCTATCGCTGTTACATTGATCCGGGTGAATGGAATATGAGTGATAGTCATCCACTATGCTGTAATTAAAATAAGACCATGCTAATTAAACAAAAATCCTCCTCCCTCATTTTAAACGGCACTGACCGCCACTGCATCACATTTACATAAACATTAATGACATCACACTTGCTCAGACTTACATGTTCCCACCGCGTCCACATCCAATGCTGTTTCTAATACTTGTAAGACTGTCACGCCCTGACCATAGTAAGCTGTTTTTTCTCTTTGTTGGTTGGGGCGTGATAATGTCTAGGGTGGGTTATCTAGGGTTTTTTGCATGTCTATGTTGGCCTGATATGGTTCCCAATCAGAGACAGCTGTTTATCGTTGTCTCTGATTGGGGATCATATTTAGGTAGCCATTTCCCTTTTGTGTTTGTGGGATCTTGACTATGTTTCATTGCCTGTCTGTACTATTTTGTATAGCTTCACGTTTCGTTTGTGTTTATTGTTTTGTTTTGGAGAGTTTTCAGTTTATTAAAATGATGTGGAACTCTACTCACGCTGCGCCTTGGTCTCACTCATACAACGAACGTGACAAAGACTCTGCCTCATATGACTTCAAATTGTATTATGTTGTTTCTGTCTGTAGACAGATTTTTTTCAATATTTAAATAATAAAGCATTTTATTCTTCCATTCTCTTAATGTTGGAGAATCATGTGTTTTTTTCCATGTACATTATTATTGTTATTAGGGCACATGGTTATTAATGCAATATTGTAAGTGATAATGAACAATGCAATGAGAGTTGGTGTTATGTTGGTACTATGAAGTCAGACTAATAGAGGTACAATACCATAAATTATGTGTTTCTTACTGTAAAACAAAAGTTTATAAGACATTTAAAACATCAACTACAAAACATCCTGGCTTCTACACTAAACAAAACAATCCAACTCCTCCAGATTTATTTTCAACCAACAGAACACAGTAAACAACATCCCTTCATCTTCTTCTTCATCATCACGTAACTGAACATCAAGCATCATCAGTAATAGAAGAGAGGTCCATTGTGAAGTGATATGAGTCCTGCCTGGGTTTCACCTGAGAGGAGAGAGAGGAGAGAGATGGGGGAGAGAGAGGAGAGAGAGGGGGGAGAGAGGGGATAAAGAGAGGAGAGAGAGGGAAGAGAGAGGGGATGGATGGGATAGAGAGAGGGGAGAGAGGGGAGAGAGATGAGAGAGAAGAGTGAGAGAGAGAGGGGAGAGAGAGGAAATAAAGAGAGAGGGGAGAGATGGGATAGAGAGAGGGGAGAGAGGGGAGAGAGATGAGAGAGATGAGAATGAAGAGTGAGAGAGAGAGAGGAGAGAGATGAGAGAGGGGAGAGAGGGGGGAGAGAGGAGAGAGGGAAGAGAGAGAAGGGTGAGAGGAGAGAGAAGGGTGAGAGGAGAGAGAGGGGGGATAAAGAGAGGAAAGAGAGAGGAAGAGAGAGAAGGGAGAGAGGGGAGAGAGAGAGAAGAGAGAGGGGCGAGGGGAGAGAGAGGGGAGAGAGAGAGGGGGAGAGAGGGAAAAGAGAGGGGAGAGAGGAGAGAGGGGAGAGAGAGAGAGGAGAGAGAGAGGAGAGAGCGGGGAGAAAGAGGGGAGAGAGAGAGAGGGGGAAGAGTGAGGAGAGAGAGGAGAGAGAAGGAATACAGAGAGGAGAGAGAGGGGATAAAGAGAGAAAAGAGAGAGAAGGGAGAGAGGGGAGAGATTGGGGAGAGAGAAGAGAGAGAGGGGAGTGAGAGGAGAGAGAGGGGAGAGAGAGGAGAGAGAGGGGCGAGGGGAGAGAGAGAGGGGAGAGAGAAGGGAGAGAGAGGGAGAGAGATGGGAGAGAGAGGGTACAGAGAGGAGAGAGAGGGGAGAGAGAGGGGAGAGAGAGGAGTGTGTGGGTGGAAGCTCAATCTGAGTGTTTATGGAAGGCAGGAGTCAGTCAGTCCACTAGCTTATGATGTCAGTGTGTGTGTGTGTGTCAGTCGAGTTATATACTGCCTCTCTTTGAGGGAAGCTGTGGCCCCCGTGCCCTAGCACTGTGGGTTGAATCTAATCGAAAGGCTCCATAAGGGCCCTCACCAAGCTGAAGCCAAGCCGGAAGCCATCTCCAGCTAGCAGTGCTTTCAGGTGGCTGGCGTGAGTGTAGGTGCAGTAAAATAGAACGTAGCCTATAGGCATTGCAGGCTTTGGCTATTCCTGCATGAACAATGATGTAAGACTATGATTGAGAGGCTGTAAATGAATACCACCCACAACCTGGGGCCCACATTCTGTTCTCTGTAAATCATGAAACCATCTTTATGTAATATGACTCAAATCACATTGTATTCGTCACATGCTTTGTAAACAACAGGTCTTGACTAACGGTGAAATGCTTACTTACGGGCCCTTCCCAACAATGCAGAGAGAAAGAAAATAGAGAAATATTATTAAAAAATCAAACAAGATCATCTCCTTTGTCTTGCTGATGTTGAGGATAGAGGTTGTTGTTCTGCCAACACACTGCCAGGTCTCTGACCTCCTCCCTATAGGCTCCAATTGTAAGAGGACACGCCCACTGTTTATGGAAGCGGGTCATTGCTACTAAAACATCTGTAGCTATCAGGAAAGATGTTTGTTTCTCAAGTTCCATTGATCAACTTTCAATGGTCATGATTTATGGTGAATTTGGCATTTCAATTGATTTATGTCCAATTGCTGTATCATTGTTTTATTACCAATACATTGGTAACATTTATAAAGGGTCTATAAGTTGTTAATAAACTATTAACTTTCAGTTAATAGATTATAAAGTATAACTAATAATCAGTAATGAAACACTAGTTGAAATTGTGTGATCGTTAATTTGGTTCTTGCCAAAATCTGTAATAATTGCATGACTGTAGTGCTTTAGTATTTTTTATTCTTACTGTAAAGTATTTTCAAATGTAAAACTGCAAAGTTTACTGTATTCTGATACAATTTAAACATACAGTACCAGTCAAACGTTTGGACACACCTACTCATTCAAGGGTTTTTCTTTATTTTTACTATTTTCTACATTGTAGAATAATAGTGAAGACATAAAAACTAGGAAAATAAAACATATAGAATTATGTAGTAACCAAAAAAGTGTTAAACAAATCAAATTATATTTTATATTCTTAAAAGTAGCCGCCCTTTGCCTTGATGACAGCTTTGCACACTCTTGGCATCCTCTCAACCATCTTCACCTGGAATGCTTTTCCAACATTCTTGAAGGAGTTCCCACATATAATGAGCACCAGATGACAGATTTCCACTGTTCTAATGTATGTTACTCGTGTTTCTTGGACCAAGCAAGTCTCTTCTTATTATTGGTGTCCTTTAGTAGTGGTTTCTTTGCAGCAATTCGACCATGAAGGCTTGATTCATGCAGTCTCTTCTGAACAGTTGATGTTGAGATGTGTTACTTGAACTCTGTGAAGTGTTAAATTTGGGCTGCAATTTCTGAGGCTGGTAACTCTAATGAATTTATCCTCTGCAGTAGAGGTAAATCTGGGTCTTCCTTTCCTGTGGCGGTCCTCATGAGAGCCAGTTTCATCATAGCGCTTGATGGTTTTTGCGACTGCACTTGGAGAAACTTTCAAAGTTCTTGAAATTTTCTGTATTGACTAATCTACTTTGAAGAATCTCAAATATATTTTGATTTGTTTTGGTTACTACATGATTCCATATGTGTTATTTCATAGTGTTGATGTATTCACTATTATTATATTTTGTAGAAAAGAGTAAAAATAAAGAAAAACATTTGAATGAGTAGGTGTGTCCAAACTTTTCACTGGTACTGTATTTTACACTCCATATGGTGTACCAAAGCTGTTGGATAGCGCAAAAAACCTTGCCATGCCATATGCCTTCACACACTCCCTCTATCTCTCTAGCAAATTTCCTTTTCACTTTTTCATTCTCACAAAACATTATATGGTACATTATGGTCCTATGTCGTTCAAAGAGAATCGATGGCTGGCAAACTGACCAATGAGAGTGCGCTAACGTTTCGATTTTTCTGATTCTTCACTGTGATTGGCTTACTGCCATGCAGAACGATCCGCCTCTAAGCCTATTGTAGGCTGTTTCACCGCTTTCTGTAAGGCATTTGAATACGGCTGGTCGTGGTCACAGTTTCAAATGACTTGTGATTCGAAGGACTGCATGGACACAATGGATGGACCATACGAATAGGAATTTCACGCTCTGAAAACACTGGTCGGTAGTATTCGTATGCTTTTTGTGCACATATTTCCGTGGAATATCTTTGAAGATTAATTTCTTACATATTATATTATTTTGCAAAGACTTGGAATAGCTGTATTTGATACACATAGTCTACATCCTTTTTATATTGTTACAATTGTTAGTTTTTTCTAGTCGGGGTAAGTTGATCACAATATGTCCACAATGAAAGTCTTATTATTTGTAACAAGGAAACATGCTGGGAACTTTCCAGAC
Organism: Salvelinus alpinus; assembly: GCF_045679555.1. Taxonomy (NCBI): domain Eukaryota; kingdom Metazoa; phylum Chordata; class Actinopteri; order Salmoniformes; family Salmonidae; genus Salvelinus; species Salvelinus alpinus. The sequence goes on from NC_092086.1 coordinate 106,836,524, forward strand.
AAAAGTGTTAGGCTATGCTATGCATTCCCAATAGATTTCTAATTACAGTGCTTTCAATGGGTTTGAAGGTTGCACTTTGAGTGAAGGCAAAAACGGCTTATGATGGCAGATGTTGACTTTTACAAACAAAAATGCTTTGCAAAATCACTTACAAATCCCAGTCACTTATATATGATATAATTACAGCTAATTTCAGTTGTTTTGTACTTCAATTGTGTTATTGTTTTGCTTTAGTCTGCAGCATAATGCCTGCCTGTGTAATTACTTGCCTGGCATGCATTAGCCTACGTTACTCACTAGTGTTGTGGCTGAGTGTGGTTCAGCCCAGGAGGAGAGTTCTATGAAAGACTGCTTTCCACATAATAAGACCGCGCGAGTCAAGAGTAATTAACAGTACCCGGGGAGTGGGCTGGGTGGGTTGTGATTATCCTGTCTGTGCTACAGTACAGTACATTGGTTAGTTAGCTTGCTACAGTTAGCTGGATACTGGGCTGAGAATAAACATAACTGGGTGGGACATGAGATTTCTTAAAATCAATATCCATCTTATTAGATACTAGAGGGATATAGTATATCTATCTTATTTTATTACTCTACATTTGCTTCTCTATCAGATTTGAGTTCTTATCTTTTTCTAGACTAGGGAACAGGCAAAACAAGGTGAGACATGTGGGAATGAGATATTTTATTCCCTCCATTTTATAAACAGTATCCATCTTATTGGACGTTATATCCAAGATGGATACAGTATAATGTACTGTATATCAGTCTTATTTTCTGACTGTTATTTTATTGTCTCCTTTATCAGATAGATTGAGTTCTTATCTGTTTCTACATAAACCTTTAAACTCAGTCAACCCCAGCCAGGCTAGTTTAGTGTAAGCCTGTTGCATCAGTCAGAGAATGTCACTTTCATTCAAATGTAGTAGGTCTATCTAGTACACTGTAAAGGGGTTACTGTGAATTTGATAGTAGCTTACAGGCAGCTCGGGGGCAAGTAAAATTCTATATTTCATATTACAGTACTCCTACTTTAATATAAAGACGGTATCAAAGCAAGTGCTACGTAATGACACAAGTACAATACCGTAAAATTGACTGTATTATATGGTAAAAAAAAAAGTAAATGCTACCGTAATCGGATTGGATGAATGAAATTCATTGAGGGGAGGGGTTTGCATTTCACAGTAATTTACTGTCAATACAAGGGATTGGTGCAAGCAGGTTGGCTCCTAGGTAAAGTGTTTTTACACATAACATTATATTATTTAATATTTGGTGTTTTAGATCACTTGCACTTCTAGAGGCCTTAAGAACGGCTTCCAAACTGCAGCGACTACAGGGCAAAATAGACCAAAAGGACATGGGAAAATGCTCAACCAATACTGTTTAAGACTTGCTGCCATTCCAATCTGTCCCCTATACAAATTGATGGGGCACTATAACCACATATGCTTTAAATTGGTACAGCATTTTCACTCACTGGTGCAACAAATATAGCCTTTTACAAGGCACACCTCAAAATATGTCAATGAGCCAGAAACAACAATACCATGCACCCACTAATAGTCACTGTATTGTGTTGTATTGTGTGGCGTGGAATTACAGTACCATTCAAAATACAGCAATTATTTCCCCGTCCACAACTTTTTCCCACAATGCATCATAATTTACAGTATGATACAAAATTGTTGATAATACCATATCATTTACTGTTTTCCAGTTACAGCGTAGATCTAATCTTTACTGTGTGGGGGGTCCCTGTAGTAGTAATGCTGGGTGGTGATTGGTTGAATAGCTCCTGTTGTAGCAGGTCGCCTTAAAGGCCACGTTGCAAACTACGCAAACGCAGCGACGGAGCGTCGTTTTCTACGTCGTTCTACGTACTTTAGTGCGGCTCAAATATTAGAATGGACTGTATACAACGCTCCGTGGCTCTGTTCGCGTAGGGTCCTTTAGCCCTGTTTGAACAGAGTAAAGAAGAAAGTGTAACGGATGTGAAATGGCTAGCTAGTTAGCGGGTACGCGCTAGTAGCGTTTCAATCAGTTACATCACTTGCTCTGAAACCTAGAAGTAGACCGTTAATGATGTGTGCAGAAGGTCCCTGGTTCGCGCCCGAGGTCGGGGCGAGGGGACGGTTTAAAGTTATACTGTTACAAAAGCACCTTTAATCTCTTAACAGTGTTAAGGAAGCCAGCAGGGAGAACGAGATCAGGGTTAGAATGTGCCAGGATGTCGGTTGAATGAGACAGTGGCATAAATAGGCTTATACCAGCATGGTGTAGACTAAGCAGTAGAAGGGATATGAGACAGTGACACAGTCAGGCTTATACCAGCATGGTGTCGACATACAGTAATAGGGTAACATTATAGTAACTTCACACACACTGCTAGTACTTATTACATAAGTTGTTAGAGTTCAGCTTTTCTCTCTCTCTTACACACGCAAGCACGCACACACACACACACACACACAATATCTTTCTTAGGGAAATAACATTGAATTGAAAGCATGAAAAATAAAGTGATCAGTTAGGAGTTTAAGAGAAGAAAAACAAAGATTGAACATTGTTTTTATATTTTCACATCTCTTCAACAGGTCAACATGCCTCCCACGACACCGTATGCTGGCAAGTTCAGTACCAGCACTTATAACAACAACATTCATCTCCACAAATACCACCAGCCCATGGAAGTGAGCTATGGGGACATGTGCTACCATGACAACAGTCTTGTTTCTGGCTCCCTGGAGGCCCTAATACAACATTTAGTTCCCACAGTGGACTACTACCCTGACGTGAGTGCTATCTCTGGTCCAAGAACAACAACAACATAAAACATGAACAATGGAATCATACAAACATATTTGGGGTTATGATAGGGTAAAAACAGGCTCAATGCATTAGAAGTTCCATTCTTCAAGAACATGATGGTAGTGCTGAACTGGTCCAATACGATCTCTCAGGGGGACTCTAATGACAACAACAAAAACATAAATAATGGACTTTTACAAACTGTTGTTATGCCAAATAGAATACAGCTATGTTTTGTGTTGTGTGTACTAACGAAGTCCATAAAGCATCCATAAGTTCTATCCTTCAAGAACGAATGGGTAGACTATGTACAGTATATTATTAGCTGATTTCACAACTGAATAGCAGGAAATGTGTCAGTATGTGCTGGGTTGATACTGGCTTTATGCTGGGTTGATACTGGCTTTATGCTGGGTTGATACTGGGTTTATGCTGGGTTGATACTGAGTTTATGCTGGGTTGATACTGGGTGATGCTGGGTTTATGCTGGGTTGATGCTGGGTTGATACTGGGTTTATGCTGGGTTGATACTGGCTTTATGCTGGGTTGATACTGGCTTTATGCTGGGTTGATACTGGCTTTATGCTGGGTTGATACTGGCTTTATGCTGGGTTGATACTGGGTTTATGTTGGGTTGATACTGGGTTGATACTGGGTTTATGTTGGGTTGATACTGGCTTTATGCTGGGTTGATACTGGGTTTATGCTGGGTTGATACTGGGTTGATACTGGGTTGATGCTGGGTTGATACTGGGTTTATGCTGGGTTTATGCTGGGTTGATACTGGGTTGATACTGGGTTTATGCTGGGTTGATACTGGCTTGATGCTGGGTTGATACTGGGTTTATGCTGGGTTGATACTGGGTTTATGTTGGGTTGATACTGGGTTTATGCTGGGTTGATACTGTGTTTATGCTGGGTTGATACTGGCTTTATGCTGGGTTGATACTGGCTTTATGCTGGGTTGATACTGGCTTTATGCTGGGTTGATACTGGCTTTATGCTGGGTTGATACTGGCTTTATGCTGGGTTGATACTGGCTTTATGCTGGGTTGATACTGGCTTTATGTTGGGTTGATACTGGCTTTATGCTGGGTTTATGCTGGGTTGATACTGGGTTTATGCTGGGTTGATACTGGGTTGATGCTGGGTTGATACTGGGTTTATGCTGGGTTTATGCTGGGTTGATACTGGGTTGATACTGGGTTTATGCTGGGTTGATACTGGCTTGATGCTGGGTTGATACTGGGTTGATGCTGGAATTATACTGGGTTTATGCTGGGTTGATACTGGGTTGATACTGGGTTGATGCTGGGTTGATACTGGGTTGATGCTGGGTTGATACTGGGTTGATACTGGGTTGATGCTGGGTTGATACTGGGTTTATGTTGGGTTGATACTGGGTTTATGCTGGGTTGATACTGGGTTGATGCTGGGTTGATACTGGGTTTATGCTGGGTTGATACTGGCTTTATGCTGGGTTGATACTGGGTTTATGCTGGGTTGATACTGGGTTGATGCTGGGTTGATACTGGCTTTATGCTGGGTTGATACTGGGTTTATGCTGGGTTGATACTGGGTTGATACTGGGTTGATACTGGGTTGATGACAACATGAGTTGTTGTTGATGATCTTTTTTCTTGTTCTCCATCAGAGATCGTACGTCTTCACCTTCCTGCTGAGTTCCCGTCTCTTCTTCCACCCCTACGAGCTCATGTCTCGGCTTTGTCACCTGTGTGTGGAGCAGCATCGATCTGGAGACCTGCTGCTTGATAAGGTAGCTAACAGACACACACACGCATGCTTACACAGACAAACACACAGACACAACCCTGCAGGAACGCACACACAAACACACAGCGCAGACACACACACGCATGCTTACACAGACAAACACACAGACACAACCCTGCAGGAGCGCACACACAAACACACAGCGCAGACACACACACGCATGCTTACACAGACAAACACACAGACACAACCCTGCAGGAGCGCACACACAAACACACAGCGCAGACACACACACAGAGTTGTTCTTAACAACCAGGAGTGGACACCACCTCCTTACAGTCGGTCTCACACTAGCATGTCTTTCTCCTTGTTGTCCTCAGATCAGAATACGGGACGTTGCTCCAAAGATCGTGCAGCTGCTGACTGAGTGGACAGAGACGTTTCCCTATGACTTCAGAGATGAGAGGATGATGCTCTGCCTGAAAGAGATGAGCCATCATCTGGCCAGAGGAGATGAGGTCAGCACCCTGACATAACCTTTAACTGACTGACTCATTAGAGATGTGACATCAGACATCTAATTTGACCAGTTACAGTTGAGTTTGACATCAGACACCTTATTTATCACAAATTATTTTACCAAATAGGGCTATCTTCTATAAACCACCCCTGTATACCACCCCTACCTTAATGCTCAAGAGCATTAAGAAGGAAAGAAATTCCACAAATTAGTTAATAATTAATTGAAAAGCATTCCAGGTGACTACCTCATGAAGCTGGTTGAGAGAATGCAAAGAGTGTGCAAAGCTATCATCGAGGCAAAGGGTGGCTACTTTGAAGAACCTCAAATATAAAATATATTTTGATTTGTTTAATACTTTTTTGGTTACTACATGATTCCATATGTGTTATTTCATAGTTTTGATGTCTTCACTATTATTCTACAATGTAGAAAATAGTAAAAATAAAGAAAAACCCTTGAATGAGTAGGTGTGTCCAAACTTTTGACTGGTACTGTATGTGTCACTCATGTGTTACTGTATGTCATTATATGTGTTCTGTGTGTTCCATGGGTTCCATGTGTTCCATGTGTTATATCAGTATAGATACAGATGTCAGATCTTAATTTGAGCCCGTTTGCTACAGCAGGAAAATTATCCTGCAGCAACAGGAAATGTGAATTATTATGTGGATAATTAATGGACATTTTTGTAGGGGTTGATACATTTTTCACCAGGGAAAATCAAGTCTGAAATTTCAAAGTGGAAATTACAAACTTCAGAAGCCTTTTTAAACCTCAAATACACTACAAGTTTTAAATGTCCTGCATTGCAGGAAATTTCTCCTGCAACAGGGTAATCAAATTAAGATCTTACATCTGTAAGTATATGATATATCTATAGATATTGCTTTTCCTTCCTGTTGTTTGTGCTGAACTAGACTATGTAGAAATATACGGTACATATATTAAATTTCATATTCTCTTTCCGTTGTGTTCAGTACATAAATTGAGCTCCTCTTTACGTTGTTATATCAGTATGTGTATACAGTACATTCTCAATGGGCAGTTTATTAGGTACACCCATCTAGTACTGGGTCAGACCCCCCTTTGCCTCCAAAACAGCCTGAATTATTTGGGGCATGGATTCTATAAGGGGTGGCGTTCAAACGTTGCTCAATTGGTATCAAGGGCCGTAACGTGTGCCCGGAAAACATTCCCCACACCATTACACCACCATCACCAGCCTGTACCGTTGATACCACACAGGATGGGGCCATGGATTCATGCTGCTTACGCCAAATCCTGACTCTGCGATTAGCACCGGGATTCATTGGACCAGGCTATGTTTTTCCACTCCTCAGTTGTCCAGTGTTGTTGATCGCGTGCCAACTGGAGCAGCTTCTTCTTGTTTTAAGCTGATAGGAGTGGAATCCGGGGTGGTCGTCTTCTGCAATATCCCATCTGTGATAAGGACCGACGAGTTGTGTGTTCCAAGATTATATTCTGCACACCACTGTTGTACTGCCCGTTATTTGCCTGTTTGTGGCAGGCCTGTTAGCTTGCACGATTCTTGCCATTCTCTTTAGACTTCTCATCAACGAGCAGTTTTCGCCGACAGGACTGCCGCTGACTGGATGTTTTTTGTTTGTTGCACCATTCTCGGTAAACCCTAGACACTTTTGTGTGTGAAAAGCCCAGGAAGCCGGCTGTTTCTGAGATACTAGAACCTCAAAGCCGCTTAGGTCAGTCGTTTTGCCCATTTTAACATTCAATCGAACAGTAACTGAATGCCTTGATGCCTGTCTGCCTGCTTTATATAGCAAGCCACGGCCATGTGACTTACATGTAGGAGCAAACCATTTTCACGATCTGGGGGGTGTAACTAATAAGCTGGCCACTGAGTGTAGGTAGATTAACTCTACCTACATGTACATACTACCTCAACTAACTGGTGCCCCCGCACATTGACTCTGTACCGGCACCCCCCTGTATATATTGTAATTTTTTTACTGCTGCTCTTTAATTACTTGTTACTTTTATCTCTTATTCTTATCCATATTTTATTGAAACTGCATTGTTGGTTAGGGGCTCGTAAGTAAGCATTTCACTGTAAGGTCTACAACAGTTGTATTCGGCGCATGTGACTAGTAACATTTGATTTGATTTCTCTCTCTATGTTGTTTTATATCAGTACTCATATCTCTTGATGTTGTTTTATATCAGTACTCATTTGATGTTGTTTTATATCAGTACTCATTTGTTGTTGTTTTATATCAATACTCACATCTCTCTTGATGTTGTTTTATATCAGTACTTATTTGTTGTTGTTTTATATCAATACTCACATCTCTCTTGATGTTGTTTTATATCAGTACTCATTTGATGTTGTTTTATATCAGTACTCATGGCGGGCCATGCAGCAGATGACTCAGCGGTTGATCCGGAGATTGGCGGCTCTGGGTCAGTATGAGGAGGCGATCGCCACGCTCAACGCCTCCGCAGCAGAGAGACCCACCGCTCTGAAGGCCAAGCAGCAGAACGGACAGCGGAATGATGTCCTCAGTGTCTGTGATGATGCCTTTATACTAGCCCAGCAGCTCACACACATTGAACTGGTGAGGAGAGATTATATTGTATATGTACCTTCTAGACATGTGGTGTTCAGAGAAGTTGAAGCTGAATGGCATTTCTGTTTGAATTAGAAGTTATTGTTAACTTAAAGTTTCTCTTATACATAAACTTGATCCATCAAGTAAAGTGAATGTAAGAATATTGAGTTTATACCTTATGATTTTTCCAATTCCAGGACAGACTGAGTTTTATTGGACCAGAGGAGTTCATCCAAGCCTTTGGTGTGAAGGATCCCCTGGACAACCATAAAGTAGGCCTGGTCCACTACCGTGTACATAACATTGTCCACTATCTTCCACTGGTTACATAAGAGACCATATGTCAGTCATTAGGGGGAGGTTATTGAATGGGTTGTGGCTGACTATCATTGTGTTAGCCTGTTAACAATCATCAACAGAGTACATCACAACAAGTAGCCAAGAACTGACTGAGAGAAACAACTCTAGACCACATTCATTTTACAAGAAAATAAACAGAATTCACTGGATTGCTCCAACAGCAGTTCAATGTTGTAATTCAGCTAGATAATAAGTTGAAAAGTAACCATGAACTTTCTTTCCCCCTCAGAGTTTCTTCCGAAAACGCAAGACTACTAACCTGGAGGCCTATGTAGCTTGGTTTAACAGACTCAGCTACCTGGTGGCTACTGAAATTTGCATGGTGAGTGCTCTCTGTCTTTCTTACTTACTTTCTGTCTCTCTCTCTTGCTCTCGCTCTTTAGCTCTCTCTATCTCTGTCTCTCTCCCCACAACCATTCTCTTTCTGTCATCCTTTCTTTCTGACTCTGTTCCCATGGTTTTGTGTTTTTCTTCCTTCCAGCCTGTAAAGAAGAAGCATAGAGCCCGGGCCTTGGAGTTCTTCATAGACGTGGCCAGAGAATGCTATAACATCGGCAACTTCAACTCACTCATGGCCATCATCAGTAAGTTACAATACAGGGCTCTAGAAGGATTTCTATATTCTGCAATAGTATGCTTAGAATTGGAATTTCAGTTTACTTCCTGAATTCACTGAATTGAAATGGAATTCCAAACCCTGGTCTCTTCTCCCCATAGCCGGAATGAACATGAGTCCTGTGTCCCGACTGAAGAAGACCTGGAGCAAAGTCAACACAGACAAATTTGACATACTGGAGCACCAAATGGACCCGTCCAGTAACTTCAGCAACTACCGTACTGCCCTGCGAGGAGCCACCCAGAGGTCTATCACAGCACACAGCAACCAGGAGAAAATAGTCATTCCATTCTTCAGCCTTCTCATCAAGGACATCTACTTCCTCAATGAGGGATGTGCCAGCCGACTACCCAACGGTCATGTCAACTTTGAGGTGAGTCTTACTGAAATGTACGGGGTGCATTATTGTTGGGGTTATTGATAATGACAATACTCATCTTCTACTACGCTTTTACTAGTGGGCAAAAGGGCATTGTTGTCAATATTGTTCATTTCCTGTTTCTCTATAGAAACTGTGGGACCTGGCGAAGCAGGTCAGTGAGTTCCTGGTGTGGCGTCAGGTGATGTGTCCCTTTGAGAGAGACAGGAAGATCCTCCAATACCTGGTCACTACACCTGTCTTCACCGAGGATGAGCTGCACTTGGCCTCCTATGAGACCGAAGGTCCAGAGAACCACCTGGAAAAAGACAGTCGGAGGTCTCTCAGGTGTGTAACTTTACTTTAGCTCACTTTACTAACTTAATGTCAACTTCACTCAAGGTTTTGCACTCATACAAGGCACAGGGTTTATTTAAATAATACCATTGTGTTATGTGTCCTGTGTTTCAGGACATCCCTACTGCATAGAGAGCATCGGTGAGTGACGGTCATGAGTGGGACACTGAGCGATCCTCGCAACAAGAGGCTCACGGTTGACAGGGTCTGGAAGATGAAGATTTTCACAAAGGATGAGGAAAATAACCCTTTTCAAGCACTCAGATTAAGGATGCCTCCTTCTATGGCTGGAGAACTGAAAATCTTGCCTCTCGCACTGTACATTAACAGATGATTCATTTGTAACTTGTCTACCCACACAGTATTACAGTTCTTTTACAGATGATTCATTTGTAACATGTCTACCCACACAGTATGACAGTTATTTTTTATACCAATGGGTCGAAATGGTTACTGATGATTTTCTAAGCTTTTCTGAAGTGGCATGAGCTTGTTGCTGGTTGGCTTGCTCAGTGTTCTTAAAATGTCATCTATTTTTCTTTTACGTTTTTGTTCTTAGTAAATTGTGTGATTTGTATATGTCATAAATTACTTAAATATTTGTGCTGAACATAAAAATATTCTCATCTCATCTTTGGTGAAAGGAATACAAATATGACCCAATAGCCTGTGAATAGTTAACTCTGTTTTTAAATGTTTTTGTATCATCATATGTGTTTGTTTACCTTACAGATATTACTTTTTATAAATATTTTATTTTTATGTATTCTCATCTTTTTTTACTATTTGGTTTTGTATCGTGTATATTTTATTGTTTGCTCCCCCCCAATGTGTTACTTATCAGGGTACTCTACATGAAGTTCTTATGAAATAATAGGTATATTTTTCTTTCAAAATAAAATAGAAAAATTGAAGCGAGTTTTTTTCTGTCCCTGTAAATAGCTCTCTGGCACCATCTAGTGTTCGCAACTGACCTTACAATCAAGTCATAACACTTTAACTATTGTAATTTGTGTGGAAAACAAGCATTTGATGTAAAAGAATAGAAAAATATATGGCATTCAAAAATGACACATTTTACAGAATTCAGAGAAAAAATGTAACTATAAAATGTATTCGCATTGATAATTTACATTATAATAATTAACATAATAGTTTGTGTTTTATTAGTTCTCCAATTAGTATCTTCATCAATATGATGACACATCAAACATTAAAATATCAAGATCTTACCAATGATAAGAACTAATTGAACTGAACTCATGTGTGAGAGGTCAAGTGTCCCGCAAGGTGATGGCGTTGTCTGAAGACCTCGTTGTAGATGCAAGACTTGAGCCTCTCCTCTCTCGCCCTGCGCTGCTGTTGTTTCACCCCATACCCTGACTCTGTGGCGTCCACCGCCCTCTTGTGGTGGGACCTCATATTGCTGCACCAGGTCTGAGGTCAGGCGGAAGGAGGCGTTGCATTTGGCACACCAGTTCTGAGCCGTCAGGCAGAGGGGCGAGAGCCGTGAGACGGAGGGGGACAGGAGCACCGGGGATAGGGAAATCTGGACCTGGAGGGGGGATTTGCCTGTGGTCCTGGTCCAGAGAGCTGCTGGGCTGTATAGAGGGCGCTTCTGTTTCAAAACACCCTGGACCAGCACCGGTCGGTGGAGATCAGTAGTAAAGGGAGTGATTGAAGTTTTAGCCCTCCCAAGCAGGGGGGTAGTCTGGGGAAAGGAAACAGAGCGTGGGGGCTGGGAGAAGGCACTCCTCCTGTTCTCAGAGACAGAGACCTGGCTGAAGGCAGAGGTGACAGTAGCAGTCAGTGAAAGAAGACAACTCCTCTGAGTGAGATGGAGACCGTAGTGTTTCTGTCTTTGTTTTCTTTGGGTCTCTCTGAGGCTCTACTGGGCCACTACCGGGCTGAATGCTCTGGTTCCTTAGGCTGGGTGAAGATCTGAGGTCTTCAGGCCCAGAACCTTGTTGTAAGTGTAGTTGGGTTGCTCTGTCTTTGGTGATGTTGTTCTTGTTGATGTTACTGGACAGGTGACAGGAGACTGGGCTGGGTTGTCTTTTCATGGTCAAAGTACAGTATCCTGTCTCCAGTGGATCCTGCTTTATCACTTGATGCTGTGGCTCACTACACCTGTCCTCCTCTACCTCTGTGTGTTTCCCTTTGAGGGAACCTCTAGTCTCAGAGTCCCTGGTGCTGGAAGACCCTGTCTTAATATTCTCCATATCCCGGGCTAAGTTATGGAAGTCTGTTGCAGGTTTGCTATCCTGTGGACTTGTTTCTGGACGGCTCTGTTTGAAGGCAGGAACAGGAAGGGAGTCAGGTTTCACATGGTCAGTGTTGCCTTGACCAGGTTTGGTGCTGTGGCTGTTTGGTCGTCTCTGTGGGCAGAGGAATCTCTGATGTTCCAGAAAGGGGAACTCAGTCTCAAAGCTTTGGTTACAGTTGGCACATGTGTACGGACCCGTACCTGGTTATAGAGATAAATATGGATTAATATCACTTTATTCTGCCAATATTGCTTGACATAAACCTTTGCCAATACTGTTTAAATTGTACAAATGTAATGAATAAATAAATATAGTTTGATGTCCTTATTTATGTATAATTGCAGTCAGTATTAAAATCATGAACATTTATATGAACAATGTGTATCTATAATGTAATACATCATATTTTATTACTATGTAATAACACATTCATAGAGTATGTAGACATACCTTTGCTTTGTATCTGCAGTGGGTTTAGGAGAAGAAGCTTGGCCAGGTCTTTCCCGTACCACACCAACCGCTCCTCTTCCTTCTGGATCGTCCTGAGGGCTCTAAAGAATAGGTGTCCGTTCTTCACATAGTCCTCCAGGTTCTGTTCTTCAGCGCTCCAGGCTGACTGGACCAGCCGCAGCCACATTGGACCACCAGTGCGCTGTGGCGTCCACCTGTGTAGCCAAATAGAAACGGGCCTTTGTCATATAAAAACAAGTAAAATACATAATTTTACTACGTGAAAGGTTCGATGCATTTCAAACAATTATGCGGGCATGAGAAACTTGCCAAACATTGGTTTGGAACACATTCTTTTAAGACGCACAGATTTGGTACGTGTTCTCACCCTCAAAATGTATGGTGCCGTTCTTCGGTCCATAGACTTGAGAGCAGTGAAGGCGATGCTGTCATAAACGGAGGTGTGTTTCAGCTCATACGGTCCAAAAACGGCGTTCTCGGGAACGTCGTAGGAGATGCGGACGCGCGTAAAAATGTCAGTTATCCATCGTTGCTGAGCTCTCGCCTCTGCGTTCCAAAATAGTTTCGACAGAATATCTGCCTCCAGGGTCTCCTGATAAACATATAATTCATATCATTAGGCTAACAATTGAGAATAAATAATTTTAAAATGAGTTTGGCAAACGCCAAAGAAACCGTGCGTAAACCACTCTAAATCCAAAACAATACAAATAAATACAAATCAGTCGAATTGAAGTTTTCAAACGAAACAATGTTTTTGTTTCAGTGTGTGGAACGAAATTAAAAGTAATATTCACGTCTTTCTATGGTTCTAGCTATAATTAATTGCGTATCAAGCTCCAATAAAGTTTGGTTGTTGAACTGAAATAGTTACCTAAATTGTTAATTTAGCAAAACATTTTGTCACCTGCTGTCTCCCCAACGCTGGTGAGGGAGCGATAGCGTTCGAAGTGTCCGGATATCTTGCGCATGCCCACTTCAGATGGGATGGTACAGTATCAGCGGTGATGCGACCGGCCAAATCATTTAATTCTCTCAATTCAGACAATGTATAGTTAACAACTATGCGAGTGGCAAGGACGATCATCGGTATTTACAAAGACATATGCTAGTAACATGTCGCGTAAAAGTAATGTCAGTTTCTTGTCAAATTTTTTGTTGGAAAATCAGTCAGTCTTGAGCCTTGATTTATCTTGTTTTACATACAAGAAAGCGCATGTAAGGTAGACAGTGCAATGTGCAAAATATAATTGAGAAAATATGATTTTTATCAAGGCAATGATCCTCAACGGACAAGGGATTGTATTTCTTCTTTCCGTTCTAATAAACACATTATATTGTCAAAGCGAAGAGGCATCTTGCCATGGAGCTTTTGATATTTATTTCGTTTTAGATAGGTAAGTAGCCTAGCCTATAAACTAAATGCAAGATGTAGTTGATATGAACGTGACTTCTTGTTCTATTTTTTTTATGTTGAAATGTCTTGTATCAACATGATTCAATACCATCTATCAGGTGTCAGAGTGCACGTATGAAGCATTTTATTATCAAGTTATGTGTGTGAAAAAAACAAATGTGTAACAAGTAGTCAACATGCTAATGTAAATAGTATTAAAATGACTAATGTTCTATTTCAGTCTGTATAGTCCTTGTATGGGTTTGTTTGGTTCAGAGAGTTTCATTGTGTGCTCTACAGGTCTGGTAGTGTGTATGATAACTGGGGAGAGATCTATGAGTTTGTGGAGCAGCTCACCAACCGCTTTGTGAGGTAAACTGTCTATGCTCTCAGGTCAAGCTCTCTATGAGGTTAACTTTGCCTTGAACATGTCACTATCCATCAGGACAAAACCCACACAACTCTCTCTCTCTCCCTTTCTCTCATGATACAAGTTTTCAGTATATTGACTGAATGAGCCCCTTTTATCAATGATTTACCAAGGGCATGTTTTCACAGCTGGAATCAATAGATAAACTGTAGTAAACACGGTCCTGTGAAAGTGGGGCATATCTTTATCGAGCAGAAGCCTAGGCATTTAACAAAAAGTAGGTCCACCAAACACTAGGATACTGCATGCCTGGGATTATTTTTAAACTTAATAATGGGGTACTAAATTTAACTCCACAAAACATTCGGCACATCTGGCTGTGGTGGCAACTGGTGTATAATTGTAGGCTAATGTAGAAAAAAATAGTTAGCCCCAAAGGGTGTGGGGAATAGGGCTAAGTAGAGCTACTGTTAGTGTAGTCTTTTAAATACAAAATGACCAGTCATTGCTGGAGTTAATCTGCTTCTGAATCTTCTTGGGTGTTTAATCCCGTTTATCCCCTTGTGTATCCCTGTGTTTGTTCTAGTCCAAAGATGAGAGTTTCCTACATAGTTTTCTCATCTAGAGCAGAGGTGATTCTACCACTAACTGGAGACAGGTACTACTACAGTAAACATATTTCACCTAACGAGACAGCATACACACTCTCTCGCGGTACACATCATCTCTCAGATAATATAGGACCTAAAATGCATATTTCTTGTTCCTTTGTAGGTATGAAATAGAGGAAGGCTTGAAAAAGTTAAGTGAAATCAGACCAGCTGGTGAAACATACATGCACGAAGGAATGAAAGTGGTATGAAGTTTTGATTCATAGCAGTTATATATATTTTTGTAGTTGTACTGTATGTGTTGTCCATTAAAACATGGCTTCCTACATGTAGGCTTCAGAGCAGATAAAGGCCCAGGTCACACGGTCATCCAGCATCATCATCGCTCTGACTGATGGGAAACTGGAGGTCTATCCCTATGAACTGACAGTAGAGGAGGTAATGCCATTATAATAGACTGTGATGAGCAATAACATAGTACATACTTTGCTTTGAGCTCTTACTAGTACACAGCTATTTTCCATAAATGAATCTATTGGTCCTCTCTTTTTATTTCAGGCTAACGCGGCCAGGGAGTTTGGTGCTAGAGTGTACTGTGTCGGTGTGAAGGACTTTGATGAGAGACAGGTATGATTTTGAAGTCTCACTTTATCAATTGTAGGCTGGAGAAGCACTCACAAACTGCACACAGCCATGCACAAACAGTATCCCTGCTGAAATATTTGTTTACATTGAAATCTGTTGGATAAGCATGCACAATGCTGTAACAGCTGATTGATATTGATAACATAGTGAAAGGAAAATGAGAGTACCAGTTTAATGATTTGATCGACTGTCCCTCTCAGCGAGCGTTAGCAGTCTGGACAGGAAGTCCGTTGTACTGTAATCATCTAATAAGATCACGATCGTGCCAGCCCTGCTTCCTGTTATAGTTTCATTACATTAGAGGAAAGCCTTGGAAACCAGGCAGGAAAGCATCAACAGAGAGACAGAGTAATGTACAGACAATGAAGGAGAGAGTGCTATGTCGTATGTTAGATGTGGAAAGGCAATCTCTCAGATGTTGTGTAACATTATAGAGTATGCTTGCTTTCTTATCCCTACAGCTTGTTGACATTGCAGACAGCAAAGACCAAGTATTCCCAGTGCTGGCTGGATTTCATGCACTCAAAACCATTGTGAATTCGGTGAGGTCAGAATAATTACATAGAGCAATATGTCAGAATAAACTTTAAGACACATACCATGTAATTTACATCAGCGTTATTTATATTTTTCACAGATTTTGAAGAAATCCTGCACAGAAATATTCAGTATAGAGCCCACGAATGTTTGTGTGAACGGTATGCTGCAAAGATTTAGTTTGTCGTTATACTGATTAAATGTGATCAATATTGGTTAACATTATTATTAGTTTGTGCCCGAAAATCCTAACATTGTGACCCTCCATAACATTCTAGAATCTTTTAACATTGTGCTGAGAGGATATGATTTCACCCGTGGGAGGAGCCAGGAGGGAGTGATCTGTGTTCTCACAGTCAACCAGAAGACCTACAGTTAGTATACCCCACCACAAGCTCCATAATGCATCACATTCTGCATTCCAATATTGACACACCGACCTACTGTAAGAGTGCAAATTGAAAATAACTCCCCCTAGCCGCTTGTTACACCACATTCATTCATGTATATTACCAGATGCCACAGTCCTTTGTAGTTGTACACCAAACAATGCACTCAATGCCATTCCTCAGGATTCAATCAATTTCATCATGGAAAGATGTTGGTCACCCTGTTCATTCTGTAGCCATACTAATAGAGTAATGAGACATTGGAGTGAATGTTGGGGCTCAGTATTTTCCCAAACCAGAGAGAACAGAACAGTGTCTTGTTTAGTAGCTAGAGAACAGAGACGTCATTTTGTAGCCAGCTGAGTGCATGGAGCTGGTCTCTGTCTCATTGCTTAATATAGAACATAACAAACAATGTCTCTTCACTGAGAGGGCATAGAGCTCACACACCCCTCCCTTTCACACTTTCTCTGGCTCCCCACAACCCCTCCCTCTCGCTCTCTCTCTCTTTCCCTCTCTCCCAGATGAGAGGCCTAGTGTGGTGCAGGATGGCTATCTGTTGTGTCCAGCACCAGTGCTGCATGAAGCCGGACAGTAAGTGCTGCACTTGATTCTCTCCTCGTGGAACTTCCTGTAGCCATAAATGGCCAGTGAGCTACTGAGCGCGTTCAGATGGCCAGATCAAAGGAATGGCATGTTGTCTGTTGGTTTCCGTGAGAGAAGAACCATGCTGCAACCCAAGCTCCACTGTGTAAGAGTACACACACTTTCATTCAGGGTGGGCAGTTGGTTCGACGGGTAACGGATCGATTGCTTTATAAAAGCAACAAAATAAAATCATTCAAGTATAAAAATAGAATAGAAGTTTTGTGATTGGAGAATAAATGCGGTTCAGTCCTATTCCATTACAGTTACCTGGTTTCTTTATAGAATATAAAACGAATAGGTTGAACCGATGTGTAGTGGTGAGACACACCAAAATGGTTTGGCATACTGTCATTTAAACAGTTTAGTACAGGAGGATGTTTTTGTGAGACTTTGTGACCCTGTTAGTGTTTACCGACTGGGCAAAAACGCATCGAATCAACTTTGTTTCCACGTCATTTCAACCCCCAAAATCTATGTGATAACGTTGAATCAACATGTCAAACTGATTGGAAAAGGACAGAAAAGTAATCAACGTAAGGGCAATTTTTTTCTCCCAACTTTTACCCTAAATCCAATGACATGGTCACATTTGTTGTTGATTTCACTTTGAATTGACAACTCAACCAAATGTTAATCAAAACTAGACGTTGAACTGACGTCTGTGCCCAGTGGGTACCCACCGTTGACCATGTAATAGTGTTTACCCTGCCACCAGCATGCCTGTTTGCTATAGCACAGTGCCCTGGCATTTCAACATTTGGTCTGCCAGGCCGATACATCAATTAAGTTCGACCTGACCTACTTTGTTAGTCTCTTTCTCTCTCAGCAATAACATAGAAATGGTCTGGATTTTCTTTCTCTCTCAATAGATCGATAGATGTGCTGATCAGCTTGAACAAGGGTCAGTCCTACATCTCAAGTCCATTCACTATCTACGCTACAGGATGTGTGAGTATCAGTATTACAGACAACTCAAAACAAACACTGACATTCAGTTTGGTCAGTCTTAGTTCACCAAAGTCTAGTCTGATAAAGTCCATTAAATACTGAAGCAATAAGCCAGAGGATGTGTGGTATATGACCAACATAAATATAATATACGTACTTGATAAACTGGGTGTTTCGAGCCCTGAATGCTGATTGGCTGAAAGCTGTGGTTTATCAGACCGTATACCATGGGTGTGATAAAACATGTATTTTTACTGTTCTAATTACATTGGTAACCAGTTTATAATAGCAATAACGCACCTCAGGGGTTTGTGATATGTGGCCAATATACCACGGCTAAGGGCTGTATCTAGGCACTCCACATAGCGTCGTGCTTAAAACCTGTTGAGGACAAGGGGGTGCTGTTTTCACTTTTGGAGAAAATCGTATGATTTTTAAACGGCCTCGTACTCAATTCTTGCTCGTACAATATGCATATTATTATTACTATTGGATAGAAAACAGTCTCTAGTTTCTAAAAACGTTTGAATTATTTCTCTAAGTGAAACAGAACTCCTTTTACAGACCATTTCCTAACCGGAAGTGAGATTTCCAAAAGCGAACTCTCTCTTCAGGAGCTTGTCTATAAAAGGGCATGTCACTTATGACTGTAGAAACACGTCATACGCCTTCGCCTGGGTGTAATGCGGAAGTGAGAGAAAAAATCAGTTGATTATCTCGACCAGGGACTGAACACAACGTCTTGGACTGAGACGTGCGCACTTTTATTTATTTCCTGGGCGCGAAGTCTGACCTGTACTCGGCTCATTGAAGAACCTTTTTAAAGGTGAATATGATCTCTGGCTTCGATTTTCTTTGATACATGTCACAATATTATCTTAAAGTATGTTTTTTCAATATAGTTTAATTATATTATTGAAATTTATTCTGGACTTTAGACGTGATGCGACGCAAGAATTGGTTCAAGAACGAGAGGCTAGCAATGCTAGCTAATGGTGCTTGCTAATTCTGAGGGAAATCGTTCGTTATGGATCCAAATAAAGTCGGTTCTGAACAAAGGACCCCTTGGAGAACATTCTGATGGAAAATCCACAAAGATAAGGACCCAATTTGGGATGCTTTTTCATATATATCTGTCGAACTGTGCTATGCTACCGTTTGACTAGAAGCAATGCTGCTGTGTGCTAGCTATTGTAGTAAGCTAATATAACGATATATTGTGTTTTCGCTGTAAAACACTTCAAAAATCGGAAATATTGGCTCTGTTCACAAGATCTTATTCTTTCATCAGCTATCCACCATATATTGTTCTGAAATGTTTTATGATGTGTAATTAGTAGTTGACGTTGGTGTCTGTATTTTCTCTGGCTACTGCCGTGCGATTTCTGACTGTAGCTGTGATGGTGGCTATGATGGTAGCAGTAATGTAAAACTGATTTATAGCTAAAATATGCACATTTTTCGAACAAAACATAGATTTATTGTGTAACATGTTATAGGACTGTCATCTGAGGGAGTTTTTTCTAGGTTATTTAGGTTGGTTCTAGGTTGGTTCTAGGTTAGTTAGGTTAGCTACTTGCATGCTACCGTTGCTGTGAAAAACTGTCTGTCTGTCTTTTGTATTTGGTGGTGAACTAACATAAATATATGTGGTGTTTTCGCTGTAAAACACTTCAACAATCGGAAATATTGTCTGTATTCACAAGATATTTGTCTTTCATTAGCTATCCACCATATATTTGTCTGAAATGTTTTATGATGTGTAATTAGGTAGTTGGTGTCTGTATTTACTCTGGCTACTCCCGTGCGATTTCTGACTGTAGCTATGATGGTAGCAGTAATGTAAAACTGATTTATAGCTAAAATATGCAATTTTTTTGAACAAAACATAGATTTATTGTGTAACATGTTATAGGACTGTCATCTGAGGTAGTTTTTTCTAGGTTATTTAGGTTGGTTCTAGGTTAGTTAGGTTGGCTTGTGCATGCTACCTGCAGCCTACTTGTGCTGTGAAAAATGTCTGTCTGTCTTTTTTTATTTGGTGGTGACCTAACATAAATATATGTGGTGTTTTCTCTGTAAAACATTTAAAAAATCGGACATGTTGGCTGGATTGACAAGATGTTTATCTTTCAAATGCTGTATTGGACTTGTTAATGTGTGAAAGTTAAATATTTCAATTTTCTTTTTTGAATTTGCCGCTCTGCCTTTTCAATGGAATGTGGGAGGAGTGCCGCTAGCGGCACCCGTGGCCTCAACAGGTTATTAAGAACAGCCCTTAGCCGTGGTATATTGGCCACATATCACAAACCCCTGAGGTGCGTTATTGCTATTATAAACTGGTTACCAATGTAATTAGAACAGTAAAAATACATGTTTTATCACACCCATGGTATACGGTCTGATAAACCACAGCTTTCAGCCAATCAGCATTCAGGGCTCGAAACACCCAGTTAATCAAGTATATTATATTTATGTTTGGCATAAAGAAATCTGTTCAAGTCTGTGTTGCGTACCAGGCTGCTTTGTTTACCATTCAGACTCAGATTCCACAAGAGAGAAATTCATTTGGTCATGTGCTTAAAAAGATGGTACATAAAACATGAAAACACAGAAACGACACAATAGAATTCATTCAGAGTGCTATAGCTACACATTTAAAGTGACAGTGTCTCCTGATGCAGTCTGATGGGACAGTGGTGCTGGTGCTGGTCTTGGTCCTCCTCCTGCTACTGGCTCTGGTTCTGCTGTGGTGGTTCTGGCCGCTCTGCTGCACTATTGTGAGTGGTTCAACACAGCACTTTTCCCCTTGAAAAATAGAAACAGTATGAGTGAATCAGTTAAAATGGTTGTTGGTTGATAGTATATAGTAATGGAAGAAGGCTTCTATTTTACAGGTGATCAAGGACCCCCCTCCCCGTCGCACCCCTCCTCCCCCTCCTCCACCAGTACCTGTGAGTGGACTGTCGCTTAGATCCTTAAGACTGTTGTTTAAATCAACATGAATGTCAGTTCATTCAGCTCTTCACAGGGTTAATACAGTGGTTTCGCTGTGTCTCCTCCATTAGGAGCCTGAGGAGGACCCTCTGCCCAAGAGGAAATGGCCCATGGTGGATGCATCCTATTATGGGGGAAGAGGTATCGGAGGAATGAAACGCATGGAGGTATGTCAGAATGCGTATTACCCCATTCAACCCCATCTATTTGGGCTGCACTATATCTTGACAGTGAGTTGTTACTTTATTTTGAGTGATGTTAGTAACTCTAAAGGTCTGAATGGTTATTTTGTGCTACAAAAAAATATATAAACGGTATAAAATGAAAGATGAACTGTATAAAAGAACCTAATGTAAAGTGTGTATTAGGTTCGATGGGGAGAGAAAGGTTCCACGGAGGAAGGTGCACGGCTAGAGAAAGCTAAGAACGCAGTGGTCACAATGGTGGAAGAGGAGGTGGAAGAAACCATTGGAAGAAAACCAATGCCTCAGAGCCCATGCCCTACCTATCCCATCCCAGAACAGTCCAGATGGTACACGCCCATCAAGGTTAGTTCGGATGCTTTCAAACCCAGTTGACAATGGCAGTCAGTAACTGATTTGATATCTTTAATATTTTTTACTGGTTTCATCATATCTTTGTTTAAACTGATTTCATCATATCTTTGTTTAAACTGGTTTCATCATATCTTTGTTTAAACTGGTTTCATCATATCTTTGTTTAAACTCGTTTCATCACCACAATTCTCATTGTTTCTTTCTCTCAGGGGCGTTTTGATGCTCTAGTAGCATTACTCAGGCGCCAGTATGATCGAGTTGCTGTCATGAGACCAACAGCACAGGACAGGGTAAAGTACCCCCTTCTGTAAATGTTTTCAGATTACTTCCTGAATTGACTGAATTTTTAATGGAATTGACCAAACCCTGATTGCAACAAAAGAAAGAGAAAGGAAGAGAGAGAAAGAAAGAGAGAGAAAAGAAGAGAAAGAGAGAAAGAGAGAAAATAAGAGAAAGTGAACGAGAGAAAGCGAAAGAGAGAGAAAAGAGAAAGAGAGAAAAGAAGACCGAGCTCTGTGTTTGGTCATTGTCATCCAGTTTTCACACGTTAGTAACCTTGTCTAGCTCATCAGTGGTGAGAGGTAGTAAGGGAGAGAAAGAAAACCTAGAAGGTTAGTTATGACTCTCCACTGAGAGAAGAGTATGGATGTCCATGTTGGTGTGACTGGCCACCCTGACCCTTAATGTCTACAGTGCATTCGGAAAGTATTTGGACCACTTGACTTTTTCCACATTGTTACGTTACAGCCTTGTTCTAAAATGGATTAAAATGTTTTCCCCCCCTCTAATCTACACATAATACCCCATAATGACAAAGCAAAAACAGGTTTTTAGAAATATTAGCACATTTATATATAAAAGAAATGTAAATATCACATTTAAATAAGTATTCAGACCCTTTACTCAGTACTTTGTTGAAGCACAGCCTCAAGTCTTCTTGGGTATGACGCTACAAGCTTGGCACGACTGTGTGACAATGTACGCTGAGAGGCGGGAAGCAAGTTCAGGGAGTGAATACATATAATAAATAAATGAACAAAACAAGAAACACAAACAGCGCAACGACATGAAACAGGAACAATGATGACTGGGGAAGAAACCAAAGGGAGTGACATACAGTTGAAGTCGGAAGTTTACATACACCTCAGCCAAATACATTTAAACTCAGTTTTTCACAATTCCTGACATTTAATCAGAGTAAAGATTCCCTGTCTTAGGTCAGTTAGGATCACCACTTTATTTTAAGAATGTGAAATGTCAGAATAATAGTAGAGAGAATGATTTATTTAAGATTTTATCTCTTTCATCACATTCCCAGTGGGTCAGAAGTTTGCATACACTCAATTAGTATTTGGTAGCATTGCCTATAAATTGTTTAACTTGGGTCAAACGTTTCGGGTAGCCTTCCACAAGCTTCCCACAATAAGTTGGGAAGAATTTGGCCATTTCCTCTTGACAGAGCTGGTGTAACTGAGTCAGGTTTGTAGCCCTCCTTGCTCGCACACACTTTTTCAGTTCTGCCCACACATTTTCTGTAGGATTGATTTCAGGGCTTTGTGATGGCCACTCCAATACCTTGACTTTGTTGTCCTTAAGCCATTTTGCCACAACTTTGGAAGTATGCTTGGGGTCATTGTCCATTTGGGAGACCCATTTGCGACCAAGCATCTTCAAAAGGTCCTTTGCTGTTGTTCTGGGATTGATTTTCACTTTTTGCACCAAAGTACGTTCATCTCTAGGAGACAGAACGTGTCTCCTTCCTGAGCCGTATGACAGCTGCGTGGTCCCATGGTGTTTATACTTGCGTACTATTGTTTGTACAGATGAACGTGGTACCTTCAGGCGTTTGGAAATTGCTCCCAAGGATGAACCAGACTTGTGGAGGTCCACAATTTTTTTTCTGATGACTTGGCTGATTATTTTTTTTCTTCCCCATGATGTCAAGCAAAGAGCCACTGAGTTTGAAGGTAGGCCTTGAAATACATCCATAGGTACACCTCCAATTAACTCAAATGATGTCAATTTGCCTACCAGAAGCTTCTAAAGCTAATTTTCTGGAATTTTCCAAGCTGTTTAAAGGCACAGTCAACTTAGTGTATGTAAACTTCTGACCCACTGGAATTGTGATACAGTGAATTATAAGTGAAATAATCTGTCTGTAAACAATTGTTGGAAAAATTACTTGTGTCATGCACAAAGTAGATGTCCTAACCGACTTGCCAAAACTATAGTTTGTTAACAATAAATGTGTGGAGTGGTTGAAAAACAAGTTTTAATGACTCCAACCTAAGTGTATGTAAACTTCTGACTTCAACTGTATAAAGGGCAGGTAATCAAGGAGGTGATGGAGTCCAGGTGAGTGTCATTATGCACGTAACTCTGGTGACAGGTGTGCACCCTAACGAGCAGCCTGGTGACCTAAAGGCTGGAGAGGGAGCACACGTGACAGACTGTATTTTTGGCCTGCTGAAGGTCATTTTGCAGGGCTCTGGCAGTGCTCCTCCTTGCACAAAGGCGGAGGTAGCGGTCCTGCTGCTGGGTTGTTGCCCTCCTACGGCCTCCTCCACGTCTCCTGATGTACTGGCCTGTCTCCTGGTAGCGCCTCCATGCTCTGGACACTACGCTGACAGACACAGCAAACCTTCTTGCCACAGCTCGCATTGATGTGCCATCCTGGATGAGCTGCACTACCTGAGCCACTTGTGTGGGTTATAGACTCCGTCTCATGTTACCACTAGAGTGAAAGCACCGCCAGCATTCAAAAGTGACCAAAACATCAGCCAGGAAGCATAGGAACTGAGAAGTGGTCTGTGGTCACCACCTGCAGAACCACTCCTTTATTGGGGGTGTCTTGCTAATTGCCTATAATTTCCACCTTTTGTCTATTCCATTTGCACAACAGCATGTGACATTTATTGTCAATCAGTGTTGCTTCCTAAGTGGACAGTTTGATTTCACAGAAGTGTGATTGACTTGGAGTTACATTGTGTTGTTTAAGTGTTCCCTTTATTTTTTTGAGCAGTGTATATACAGGTGTGTGCCTTTCCAAATCGAATAAATTGAATTTACCACAGGTGGACTCCAATCAAGTTGTAGAAACATCTCAAGGATGATCAGTGGAAACAGGATGCACCTCAATTTCGAGTCTCATAGCAAAGTGTGTTAACATTTATGTAAATAAGGTATCTGTTTTTTATTTTTAATAAATTTGCAAATATTTCTAAAACCTGTTTTCACTTCGTCATTATGAGGTATTGTGTATAAATTGATGAGGAAAAACAATTATTTAATACATTTTATAATACGGCTGTAACGTAGCAAAATGTGGAAAAAGTCAAGGGGTCTGAATACTTTCTGAATGCATTTTATTAGCACCGTTATATGAGGCCTCTGCCCTGTCACAGTTAGTAAACGAGGATGGGGGGATGTCATACTGTATTCTTATACTCTGTCACGTTGTGTTCGTGTACTCTGTCACGCTGTGTTCGTGTACTCTGTCACACCGTGTTCGTGTACTCTGTCACGTTGTGTTCATGTCTCTGTCACGTTGTGTTCGTGTACTGTAGTACATGTTAATTAAGACACTGGTCATTCATACTATTGTCCTGTCATTATAGACCAGACACTCTAGGTAAGTGCAGGATGCTGGTCATCGTCTTTCCATTAATAAGGGAGGTGGGGTCTGTCTGGGGTGTCAGTTCATGTGATAATACTATACTGAATTTGATCTGAATTACTACACTACATTTACTATAACAACCTTTTGATGTAAATGTTTTATTTCTTGGTTATGGTTTTGTAAGTTACAGGTCAGTTGAGGTGAAATGTATCTTATTATTATGGTGCCAGATTTCGGTTTCAACTTAAAACTGCAACCAAAATGTACTATTTCAAGCAAAACTCCGTAAAACATCTTGGCTTCAATAAGTAGTTGATAAATGTGAACACTGAACAGCCATACTAGCTGTACGCATGCGTTTAACCATGCACCAATTCCTCTTCCTGGTGTGTGGCTATAAGAGGGCTGGTACCTACAGTGGCTTGCGTAAGTATTCAACCCGCTTGGCATTTTTCCTATTTTGTTGCCTTACAACCTGGAATTAAAATGGATTTTGGGGGGGTTTGTAACATTTGATTTCCACAACATGCCTACCACTTTGATGATGCAAAATATTTTTGATCGTGAAACAAACAAAAAATAAGACAGAAAAACAGAAAACTTGAGCGTGCATAAATATTCACCCCCCCAAAGTCAATACTTTGTAGAGCCACCTTTTGCAGCAATTACAGCTGCAAGTCTCTTGGGTATGTCTCTATAAGCTTGGCACATCTAGCCACTGGGATTTTTGCCCATTCTTCAAGGCAAAACTGCTCCAGCTCCTTCAAGTTGGATGGGTTCCGCCGGTGTACAGCAATCTTTAAGTCATACCACAGATTCTCAATTGGATTGAGGTCTGGGCTTTGACTAGGCCATTCCAAGACATTTAAACGTTTCACCTTAAACCACTCAAGTGTTGCTTTAGCAGTATGCTTAGGGTCATTGTCCTGCTGGAAGGTGAACCTCCGTCCCAGTCTCATATCTCTGGAAGACTGAAACAGGTTTCCCTCAAGAATTTCCCTTTATTTAGCACCATCCATCATTCCTTCAATTCTGACCAGTTTCCCAGTCCCTGCCGATGAAAACATCCCCACAGAATGATGCTGCCACCACCATGCTTCACTGTGGGGATGGTGTTCTCGGGGTGCTGCTGCTACTCTCTGTTTATCATATATGCATAGTCACTTTAACTATACATTCATGTACATATTACTTCAATTGGGCCGACCAACCAGTGCTCCCGCACTTTGGCTAACCAGGCTATCTGCATTGTGTCCCGCCACCCACCACCCGCCAACCCCTCTTTTACGCTACTGTTACTCTCTGTTCATCATATATGCATAGTCACTTTAACCATATCTACATGTACATACTACCTCAATCAGCCTGACTAACCGGTGTCTGTATGTAGCGTCGCTACTTTTATAGCCTCGCTACTGTATATAGCCTGTCTTTTTACTGTTGTTTTATTTCTTTACTTACCTATTGTTCACCTAACACCTTTTTTGCACTATTGGTTAGAGCCTATAAGTAAGCATTTCACTGTAAGGTCTACACCTGTTATATTCGGCGCACTTGACAAATAACCTTTGATTTGATTTGATGAGAGGTGTTGGGTTTGCGCCAGACATAGCGTTTTCCTTGATGGCCAAAAAGCTCAATTTTAGTCTCATCTGATATCTGATCAGAGTCCCTTCTTCCATATGTTTGGGGAGTCTCCCACATGCCTTATGGCGAACACCAAACGTGTTTGCTTATTTTTTCCTTTAAGCAATGGCTTTTTTCTGGATACTCTTCCGTAAAGCCCGGCTCTGTGGAGTGTACCGGCTTAACGTGGTCCTATGGACAGATACTCCAATCTCCGCTGTGGAGCTTTGCAGCTCCTTCACGGTTATCTTTGGTCTCTTTGTTGCCTCTCTGATTAATGCCCTCCTTGCCTGGTCCATGAGTTTTGGCAGGTTTGTTGTGGTGCCATATTCTTTCCATTTTTTAATAATCGATTTAATGGTGCTCTGTGGGATGTTCAAAGTCTCCTTGGTCTTTATGGTGCCGCTTGCTTGGTGGTGCCCCTTGCTTAGTGGTGTTGCAGACTTTGGGGCCTTTCAGTGTATATATACTGAGATGTATATAGGTGTATATATACAGGTGTATATATACTGAGATCATGTGACAGATCATGTGACACTTAGATTGCACACAGGTGGACTTTATTTAACTAATTATGTGATTTTTGAAGGTAATTGGTTGCAACAGATCTTATTTAGGGGCTTCGTAGCAAAGGGGTTGAATACATATGCACGCATCACTTTTCTGTTTTATATTTTTCGAGAATTTTTTGAAACAAGGGATTTTTTTTCATTTCACTTCACCATTTTGTACTATTTTGTGTATGTCCATTACATGAAATCCAAATAAAAATCAATTTAAATTACAGGTTGTAATGCAACAAAATAGGAAAAACACCAAGGGGGATGAATACTTTTGCATGGCACTGTACCTGCTCTATACTCGCCTGGGATAATGATGGGGGCTCCCTTTTTGACAGAATGGGAGTGGCTGTTGTCGTGGAAAATCACTTCAAATATAACTCTTACAAGAACGTTGTGAACTCAAATATGATTTTTAATACAAATTGTATCGCAATCTGGAATGTCCGCGGAACACACACCGCTTCCCAACCCCGGTTCCAACATTTATACATAAATAGCATATGGGTCCACCCCATATGCAAATAAGCATACTTCCCCTAATTCTTCCTGCCATCATTATCTTTTTAGTTCAGGCTTCCTGCTTGTTCACGCCTACTAACGCCCATTATCTGCTTTCAGTTAAATTATAATAGTGGCCAGACCCATGCTTGTCTTAAAAATAATATATGTCCATCTATCCTCTAGGCCTATGACTCAACCCTGTATTTAATTCAATACCCCAGCATGTTCTCTGGTATGTCCTTATTGGAATTGGCAGACTCTATGTCTCTTCTTATCATTAGTGTCCAGTTGCCTTAGGCATATTTCTCTGGTATGTGTGCTTTTAGTGGAATGTGTAGACTATAAGTCTAGTGTGTCCAATTGTTTTAGGTGCCCATGTGTCTGGTCAGTCTGTCAGCACAATGGAGAAAATAAGAGGGCCAGAACGTCCCTTAGTATATCTCCATTACCACAGTCTCATGATCAACGTGAACATGTGGTTCGTTACTTTAATGTTCAGCTGTCTTATGTCTTTATATGTTATCCATGTGTCTTATGTTACTACTACAATCCCCCCTCTGGGGCTATTTAGCCACATAAATGATACAAATAAGACTTTGGGATAGTAAATGAAAATACCTATGATAAACAAGAAAATACAAAAAATAAAAACAAAGTGAAGCATATAAACCAACTAGACCAAACATCTCCAATGTGAAATAGGAGTAAAAGATCCAATCAGAAACATTAAAGAAAACCAACTAGACCAAACATCTCCAATATTCATAAGAGTAAAAGAACAAATTTGGTATAAAAATATAAGGATAAAATATTACATATTTGATGAAGCATGAGCGTGTAGGTAAATAGCCTTGCCTGAGGTTATCTCAGTTATGTGAAAATCAAAAATAATACAAGGAGTATAATAATAAATGAATAAGGAAAAAATAAAAGACCTACATGCAGTTACAAAAGAAAATTGACACAACATCATTCTAAATTTAAGCATTTCAACATGATCCTCCCTTGCAGACACCTCTCTAATAAAGTGATATCAATGATATCAACCTTTGTTTAGAAGATTAAGGACATGGTCCATAGACACTTGTAACCGGAATACCCTTTGTTACCTAACATGTTTTTGAAATTAACCTAGTTTTTAGAAGGCATAACTAGCTTTAATTAAAGGAAACCATATATATATTCATTGATATACATATCTAAAAATTCAACCAAACATACAAAAACACAAGGCCTTAAACAAAAATAGATATACTAAAATCCTTACATAGGAGCACAGTCCTCATCCTGACAGATTCTACAATCACCTCTTTGACATTTTGCGCAAAACACGGGGTCTCCGTGATGGTCATGGCCTTCCACATTAAATTTTGTGCACCACTTGCACTTACGGCGCAAATGACACTCTTTGTGGACATGTACCAGTAGACATTCGTCTGAATTTGGGAATACAGCATATACAGGTAGACCATCCTTACTGAAATCATGGCAAGCATAACCACCTCCCGGCATCACTCCATAGAGACAGTTTGGATTGCCAAAGGGGCAGTCCAGAGGTCCACCAACCGCATTGCAAAGCTTTCCATATTTATTGGTATAATGGCCTGGGCTCCCAGGTACAGGATTAATTATCACTGGAGGGTCAGCACTCCTTACAGACATCTGTTTAACTGTTGTCTGGACCACAAGTGATTTTACCAAGGGTAAAACACAACAAAATACAATACCCAGAGCCAATAACCCTCCTCCCAACACAATAGCCATCCTAGCAAACATAGCTCCCCACTTTCCTAATGTTAGATCCAACCAATCCCAAACATGAGAGTCAAACCCAGCATTTGCCTTAACCTCTGCTCGTAAACCTTTAAGTTTAGCCATAGCGATTGCGAAGGATCCATTAGGCGCAGTGTTATTGGGAAGAAAAGTGCAACAATCATCTCCAAACATAACACAAACTCCACCCTTCTCCGCTAATAGCCAATTAAGAGCCTGTCTGTTTTGCCAAGTCATTTTACTGGTAGCCTGTACCTGTTCCCCCAACGCTGTTAGAGCCGAGTCGGTATAGTTAATAAATCTCTGTTGGTTATAGTAAATATAATTAATCCACTCTAAATTCTTATTAGGTGTTATCCACAAAAAGATAGATTCAAATCCTGATTTAATCTCATCTCTTGCTTTGTACTCGTTAGGAACACCTCTAGGTTGGCCTATTGCATCCAAATAGACCTTGGGATCAGACTCATATTCTCTTTTTACTCTATTTTTAGTATTTAGTTGCCTAGCATCACTAGGATCCCATTCAGTGATAGTTATCTGTTGAATCAACCTAACTCTTGCACAGAGACCTGTCCATCCCTTTGGCAATGTTGCCCTTAATCTCTTTCCCCCACATATCCAGAAGAAATCTGCAACTACCTTGGTCTGTTCTTCATATGGTGCAATTAAGGGTAGTGCTAGAGTTTGATTTTGACAACTATCATGAATAACTATTTTTCCCACCCAACTTCCAGCTGCTTGATAAGTAGCCCTTCTTGGAGTGTTTGCATTCCATGTGGTATCCGTAGTTAAGTGCCATGTGATCTCGCATTGACCTTTAAACTTCCCCATCCCATTCTGTCCTTTTGTGCTGTTAAAACATTCATATGTTTGTTGATAATCTATCCGATATTTATGTGGGACCTCTAGCTTCTGTACTTCCATCCTTATATCCAATTCTTTACACCACTTTCCCCAACCAGTTTGATTGTAATACTGATGATAATATGGATTACCCAAATATGACAAACATTCAGCTGGGCAATAAGGCCTTTCTGGTCTACTCAAATGACAAAAGTTCTTATTAAAATCAGCACAGTCCTTGTAATCATAAGGACTTGGTACCACCACTAATTCTGTCAGCGGAGAGGGTGCACATAGTAAGCAATTTGTCAATTTTAATTTCATTGCTGTATATTGAGCCCATTCATACCATTCATTTCCTACTAATTTCTTCAATGATTTGTCCTTGTATAGTTCTGGGGTTAAAGCATCAGTTGGTGTCACATTGTCCTTTTCTCGAGGCAGATTGTTAGTGTTTTTCAGAAAGTTCCAAATGCCAGTAAAAAACCCTTTTGGTTCTGATGCCTCAGGTTTCTTTGTGGGTACATTGGACTGCTTGTTAATAGCAATGGATGGTACCTTGGTAGTAACCGCTATAATCCTTGCAGCAGTTTCCACTGTTGTTGTCGTTTTAGTTATCACCGGTTCTTCCTGTTTAGGTATTGGCGTAGGACCAATTCTAATGACTGTGGTGCTACTCCCTTTGGTCAATCTGGTTCTCGTTATTTCAACTATTAAGTCTTCACCTTCAACTGGTTCAATCTGATTCATGGTGAGCACCCACTCGTCTACTTCTTTGGTTAATGTCAGGTCACATCCTTTTGGGTCCCAAATGACTTCTCCCTTTGTTTGGTGATGTGTCCATCCACAGAATGCAATCTCAGGTAGAGGCCTGATCCTTTTGATTGAGATTGTCTTCTGTTCTCCTGTTTCAGTTATGAGTTGAGGTGGAACAGAGATTCTAACCTTGTCAGTCTTTTTTAATTGTTCGGCTGATTCCTCTCTTCTCTTCCTGCTTCCACCATACTTCTTGATTGTGTGTGAGTCTGTTGTTACTGTACTAGTGTTCATTATTATTTTTGCTATGTCAATGTCTTTCTTCTGCCGTTCTAACTTCAATTGTTTGTTAGGGGGACCCTTCAAGAGTTGAAAAGTCAATTGTGGGGAAATCCCCTTCCCTCTCTTGTGAGGCTTCTCTTCCTCTTTCTTCCCCTGAGGCTCCCTCCTCAGGCCGGACTGGGCTTTCATCTGGAAGGGTATCAATTTCAGGGAAGAGATGTTCCCATTCTGCAGGTGGTACTTCGGGATCCCATTGTGGAGGGCTTCTATCAAAGAGGTCTGCCACAGCAGGTATGTCATCAGGAGTAGCAGGCATGTTACTCCCCCCCATTTCTGGGCTCTCTGACCATACCTGAGGAAGCTTTGGTTGTTTGTCCCTTTCCTGTTTAGACTGTTTTCCCCTGGTACTTCTTCTGAGATCTTTAATTGATGCACTCGTCGTATCTTGGCTTGTATCTGGTCTGCCATTTTCTTGACTCCTCCCTGGTGTTTTGATCGTTTCCTCTGCTCCTGCTCCCTCCGGGCTCCCGCCTGGTGTATCAGCATCCTCTGTGTTCTCATCTCTATGTGGTTGTATCCTTTTCTCTGTTGGGACTCGTGTGCAGTGGTTTAGATGATACCACGTCTTGCTTCCTTTCACCTGGACTGCTGTTTTTGTGGCTGTTGCCACCTCGTAGGGTCCTTCTCTCCTCGGCTGATCCCACTTCCTTCGGAACACTCGAACGTAGACCAGATCTCCTGGTATCACTGGGAGAGGTCCTTCAGGTCCAGGCTCCGGCACCGTCTTTTTCTCCTGTGAATATATAGCTTTGTGTATTTTGGTTAGATACATCACATACGATTTTAATTCACTTTGCAATATATCCAAGGAGGGACCTTTATACAATCCTCCTAACATTGGTATAGGCATGGGTCGACCCGTAAGCATTTCATGCGGCGATAGATGCGTGTTTCTGTTAGTTTCCATGCGGCAACTCATTAGTGCAAGCGGTAAAGCATCCACCCAATTAAGCCCTGTAGATCTACAAATCTTTGTTATCTTGTTTTTCAGAAAACCGTTAACTCTCTCAACCATCCCCTGCGATTGGGGATGATAGACACATCCCAGCCTTTGTTTCATCCTTAGCTGCTGTATTATTGTTTTTACAACTTTTTGTATAAACGCTGAACCATTGTCTGAGCTAATTTCAGACGGAATCCCGAATCTGGGAATTACTTCTGTTGATAAGAATTTTATCACTGTTCCTGACCCCTGATCCACTGATGGTACTGCTTCTACCCATCTGCTGAACCTGTCTATGATAACTAACATGTACCTTTTACCCCTTATAGGTTTTATCATGTCTACATAGTCCATCACAATATGTCTAAACGGGCCTTCTGGAACCGGTATGTGACCTATAGGCGTAGCTATACCTTTACGTATGTTGTTTTTTGCACATATTTCACATTTTGACAAAATCTCATCTACTGTTGCCTGTAGATAAGGTGACCAAAAACCTTGTTTTTTGATTTTTCTTATCACCTCCCCCCTTGCACAATGATCAACATCATGTGCATCATTAATAAGTAGCGTCAGTAGAGTGGTGGTGGCTAATATGGCACCATCATGTGTTCTCCATATCCCATGTCTATCTACAGAGGCCCCCCTCTGTAGCCAGGTATTCTGTTCAGTAATTCCAGCACGAGCCTGAATTTGAATTAGCTCAGCCGGAGATGTAATAGGTGCAATAGCAACCATGTCCATTAATGGTGCAATGAGAATTGGAACAATGCATTTGGATGCTCTTTTGGCAGCTTCATCCGCTGCATTATTGCCCCTAATTACAAAATCATTACCTTTTTTGTGCGCTTGACACTTGATTATAGCTAATTTCCGAGGATACATTAATGCTGTCATTAATTTAACAATTTGAGCATGATGTTGGATGGGAGTTCCATCACTCTTTCGAAATCCTCTCTGTTTCCAGACAGCACCAAACAAATGACATACGCCGTGTGCGTAAGCGGAATCAGTATAGATATTAACTGTTTTACCTCTTCCTAGCCCACATGCTGCAGTCAGAGCCTGTAATTCAGCTAGCTGGGCAGAACAAGGCTGAGGACAATGCTCTAATATTTCCTCAGTGAAAGCTTTCCCCTTTTGCTTAACTACCGCAAACCCTGCATGAGTACCTGTATAATCTTTAAAACAAGAACCATCTACAAAGTAACTTTCCAGGTCATATCCCTCTTGACCTATTAATGGAATTGATTCTAAGTCTGGACGTAGTTTGGTAAATATTAAAGCCTCGGCTACACAATCATGTGCTTCTCCTTCAAAATCAAATGGAATCCTTTCTGCTGGATTCACAGTGTTACATCTTTTAATGAGAACGTCTGGGTACGTGAGTAAGCTCATATAATCCATCGTCCTTGCATTAGTTAACACAAATTTACCCTGTTCTATCAACTCCACTATTTTATGATGAGTGCTGATAATTACCGGATACCCCATGGTTATAGTTGATGCTTTGTCATATGCATAATGCAATGCTGCTAATCCCTGATAACACGGTGGGTATCCCTGAGCTACCGGATCCAATTTAGAGCTATAATAAGCAATAGGTTGTTTCTTCCTACCACTACACGTTTCTTGCATAAGAACAGCTGCTGCATAATTGTTGCACCTGTTTGCGACGTATAACAAGAATGGTTTAGTGTAATCTGGGGTGGCTAGAGCTGGTGCTGTTTGCATTTCTGTTTTAAGTGTTTCAAATGCAACCAACGCATCAGTGTTCCAATCTAGTCTTGCTCTTAGATTAAGCTGTCCAGCTTCTTTCATCATATCTCTCAGAGGAGCTGTTTTAACTACATACTCTTCAATCCAATCAGAACTAAATCCAGTCATTCCCAAAAAGGTCATCATTTGAGCTACCGTTTGTGGTAACGGTGCCTTGCTAATACCCTCTAGCTGTCCAGGAGCTATTGCTTTAGTTCCATGAGCTATTGTTCTGCCTAAATACTCAACCTGAGGTTGACAGTACTGTAGTTTTGTTTTAGAGACTTTGTGTCCTCCTTCTGCTAAGCGTTGCAGTACTTTTAGTGAGTCAGAATGACATTGTTCCAAAGTTGAGGCACAGATCAACAGGTCATCCACATATTGGATCAGTGTGCCATCTAACATTAATTCTTCCAGGTCTGCTCTCAATATCTGATTGAAAAAATGTGGACTATCCTTAAAACCCTGTGGGGTCCTAGTATAAGACAGAGTTTTGCCCCTATATCTAAATGCAAACAAATGTCTGCACTCCTCCGCCAGGGGTATACTAAAAAACGCTCCACATAGGTCAATAACCGTGAAGTATTTGGCCTCCGGGGGAACATTGGTCAGCAGTGTGTGAGGGTTTGGGACTTCAGCAGGACAATCCTGCACTATATCGTTAACAGCTCTTAGATCATGGACCAGTCTCCATTTTTTACCATCGGCTTTAAGAACAGGTAGCAAGGGTGTATTGCAATCACTGGGCATCTCTATCAATACTCCTGCCCTGAGCAGTCCTTCTATAGTCAATCTAATTCCTTCTTCAGCCTCAGGCTTCATAGGATACTGGGTTTTCCATGGAAGTATGGCATTAGGTTTTATTTTGACAGAAACGGGACTAGCAGATTTAACTAGTCCTACGTCTGTATCGTGTTGCGACCATACCTCAGTTGGTATGGTTTTCTCCATTTCTGCTCTAAGTTCACTGATTAATCCTATTCCTTCACCTAACACTACCTGCTGGCCTGCACTAACCTCTACCTCCCTTGGATCACCAATCAACATAGTAGTGGTAACTATTTTGATGAATGATTTATCCTTTGAATGAAAGATTAGTGGATTGTCAGTTTTATCCCACTTCTGTTTCCCAACTTCCTTCATCATCGATCCTAGATCTTTAGATGTATAACCCTGATTTACCAGTAATGTAATGTGAGGAACAGAGTCAGAGACATTGAACCATGTCTTCACAAATTCAGACCCGTCTCCATCCATCACATCCATTGCGGCTCCCTGCTTTCCAATAACTATAATTTGAGACATTATTGGTGCTTTCCTTCCATATGCCCCCATAACCCAAAGTTGTTCAAGCAATGGGTCCAGATGTGGGTCAAATTGCATTGTGCAATGATATTCAGATTTAGCTCTAACTGCTTTAGGTATTTGGGCCTGGATGAATTTACCCCATTTCCTGACAGTTCTATCCACATCTGCTTCAATGCCTCCTAGCCAATATACATTAGCCGTTCCTTCTGTACCCATCACCGGTAATTGTAATCCTGTTTTTTCAATTATTACTCCATCAGGAGAACATTTAATTTGTAAGCCCAACTTGCATAGTGCGTCTCTTCCTAATAGATTAACTGGTGTGTGATCTGACACTAAAATTGGAATTGTGACTGATTTACCATCAGTCGTTAGCCGAACTGGAGCGGTCATTGGAATTAACTGCGTATTTCCCGAGAATCCTATTGTTTTGGCATATTTACCAGACATGGGGAGATGAGAGGCATAATTTGGACTCACACATGTGTAAGTAGCTCCAGTATCTATCATCATGGGTGTACCTCTGTTTTCTATTTGAACCTGCAGTATAGGTTCTTGATCAGCCCTTGTTGTTATTATTGGAAACTGACCCTCCCCTTTGGGATTCCCTGGGCATCCCTAGTTTTGTTGATTAGGCCCTGACCATGTGTTCACAGGACCTGAAGGTTGGTTAGGGTTGCCTCGCCAATCATTATTTTGATTCCAACCATTCTGATTTTGTTGGAAGTTTGGGGTATTATTCGTCGGTGGCGATCTACTATTTCTATTTCCCTCAGTCCGATTCTGCCATGGGCGTGTAGGGCACTCTCGCCTGTTGTGTCCTGTTTGCCTACATCCCCAACAGGTGCCTGGTGGCCCTCGAGAGTCTACAGATCCCTTGCTTTTATCAAATTGTACAGTTTTCTGTTGTTTTTTCCCCCCATTCCAAATCGGGGGCTGTGTGTACACATTTACTACTGGCGGTGCAGGTAACACTTGAGCCCGACCAGGGCCGAACAGCTGTGGCTCTCCTGGGGAGACAGCAGCCATTGTTCCCATCTCTGGCCCAGGGGTAGTGACGACAGCCTGGACTTTCTTTTTCCCTTTGTTGGTTAGTTCATCCAACTGCAGCAGGGTCAGTCTTCTCTGAATGTCTTTGCCTTGATCTATCTGTCTCTGTTCATCTTTTCTGTGTTTCTCTACTGCATGGACCACGTAGTCACAGAATTCCCTGTAAGGTTTTGATGTAAGTCCCACCACATCCTCCAGCCTTCTCCTTACTGGCTGGGGCATGGCTTCTATTATTGAATTTCGGAACATAGTTGTCATTAGTTCATTGCCCTCAGGGTCTTGCTCTGTTTCCATCCTCCACCTTTTCAACTGTCCATGTAGGTAGGTAGCTGGGTTTTCTGTGTCCCCGATAATTCCACCTCTTAGTGCTTTGGGATCCACTTTTGTTGGATATGTTTCTCTTAAAGCACGCCAGATGGCTGGTCTGTATCTGTCGAACAGTAATCCATCATTTATCACTCCCCCATCTGTACCATCGATGCCACCGTCCTGCATGATCTCTCCCATAGTATGCATGCTCGTCACCCTGGCCAGTAGTGCCCTTATGTCCCCCACCGCCAGCAATTTCCCCACTGTATGTTCTTCAAATGTTCTGATCCATTTACCTGCCCCCTCATGTAAATCAGGTAGACGGACAACCAAACCCTCCAAATCCTGTGTAGCCCATGGCGTATAATGTCCCTGATCGCCTTTTATCAGAATCGGACATTGTTTTCCATAAAAGCCAGATTCTTTTCTTGACCCTTCTCTACGAGCCCTGGGGTAGTTTTCCACCAACTCATCAGTTAAGTCCTTATTGGTGCTGCGGGCCCGAGCTTTTTCTTGTTTTTCTAGTCTTCTCTTACTTTCTTCTAGGTTTGACTTTAATAGTCCCAATTCCTTATCTATTTTTTGTCCAAGTAATTGACCCTCTTCTTCTAGTCTGTCCCTATATTGTCTATCACTATCTTCCTCTTCTTCTTCTGATAACTCCTTATCTACTCTTGCTGTTTCTAATGCTGCCAGAGCCTTTCTTAAACCCCCATAACAATTGAAGCCATCTCCCTCAATCCTAGAATCTTTTGTAGTCTTTCTCTGGTCCTTTTCTGTTGAATAATATGATGCACATGCTGCTTCAGGCTCAGCCCTTTCTTCTCCATCAGTTAAGTCTATTTCGCCTTGTATATCCAAATGACCCTTTATCATTGGAAATTGTCCATTGAAATAAGGTGGGGGGTTAGGCATCCATTCATTTTTCATTTTCATTGTTTTGTCATCTTTCTTCAGCATTTCTCTTGCCGTTTTCATGCTTTTTAACAAACCAGATCCTTCTTCTTTGAACATTTTTAGTATTTCATTCTCTCTTTCTCGTTTATTTCTTCTTTTTTGTTTCTTGTCATTTGGTTTGTGGTTCTTTATTAGTGTCTCCATTTCCTCACACACCGAGACATCCAACGTTCCCACCGCTGGCCATTTGGTATTTAGTTTTCTTGTGCGTTTCTCCCATTTTATTGAAGTTTTTATTATTTATTTTTTACTCAAGGGATGCCTTGCCCCTAAGATCTCTACTGGTGTTCTATTCATTTTATTATAGTTCTAATCAATTTTATGATTTCTTTTTAATACCTTATCTTTATCTTTATTTATTTATATTGTTTATACTTTCTTACCTCTACTTCATGTTCCTTATTGCTTGATCCTATATTCAATTGATTAGTGTATCAAGCCTCCCCTTGTCTCCTTTTTATCCTGGCCACTCGATTTTGCACCGCTGTCTACTCATCAGGCTATTTTTAGACCGTAGCTTCTGTAGACACAGAGTGTCTGACGGCCTGTTTTTTCCTCTTTCTTTGTTACACCGTACGCGAATTCTTAATGTGTCCTGGATTCCACTATTTATCTTAACCAACCTAGATTCATTATTAACTTTATAGTATAATTTCAATTTATTGGCGCTCCTACTTTCTGTTTTGTTTCACACTTTTCTATCCGTATTTATACTATTCGGTTAACCTTTCATTGCTACTAACCCCGGATCCGGGAGCACCCCCCACCCCCCACACACTGATTAGCATAGATAGCATAGCTTCAGAAGTAGATAGTAGCATCTAAATATCATTAAATCACAAGTCCAAGACACCAGATGAAAGATACAGATCTTGTGAATAAAGCCACCATTTCAGATTTTTAAAATGTTTTACAGGGAAGACAAAATATGTAAATCTATTAGCTAAACACGTTAGCAAAATACACCACTATTCTAACTCCATCAGTTTCTTACTCCTTCAGGTGCTATCACCAATTCGGCTCAACTAAGATATTGATAGCCAATAACCTATAAAAAAAACCATCAGATGACAGTCTGATAACATATTCATGGTATAGGATAGTTTTTGTTAGAAAAAAGTGCATATTTCAGGTAGAAATCACAGTTTACAATTGCACCGACCATCACAAATCCACTAGAATTACTAGATAGAGCAACGTGTATGACCAATTTACTCATCATAAAACATTTCATAAAAATAGACAAAGCATAGCAATGGAAAGACCCAGTTCTTGTGATTTCAGACCATATTTCAGATTTTCTAAGCGTTTTTCAGCGAAAACACAATAAATCGATAAGTTAGCATACTACATGTTCCAACGTTACCAGAGCATCGATTCCAGCCAAAGAGCGCTATAACGTAACCACCGCCAAAAGATATTAATTTTTTCACTAACCTTCTCAGAATTCTTCCGATGACACTCCTGTAACATCATTTTACAACATACATATACAGTTTGTTCGAAAAGGTGCATATTTAGCCATACAAAACCGTGGTTACACAATGAAAATACTAGGAAATCAAGCCTCAATATGTCTGACGTCATCTATCAGAGTGATCTAGTTTAATTAAAAGCTAATCATATACTTGACTAAAAAATACAGGGTTGACAGGAATCGAAAGACAAATTAGTTCTTAATGCAACCGCTGATTTACATTTTTAAAATTATCCTTACTTTTCAATACAGGGTTGGCCAAGTGAAGCTATACCAAACAAAATGGCGATATATACGTTTAAAATATTTCGACAGAAACACGGTTTATCATATTAAATATTGCTTACTTTGAGCTGATCTTCCATCATATTCTTGGGCAATGTATCCTTTCTATGTTATAAACGTCTTTTGGTCGATAGATGTCCTCTGTCCTTCGAAATGTCCATCACCAACGACCGACACTCTAAAACGTGTCCAAACTTTCAGAGTGCACGACAAAGAAATTCCTCAAAATCGCACTAAACGGATATAAATTGATATAAAACGGTTAAAATTCACTACATTATGATGTTTTTAACAACTATAACGACTGAAAACATGACCGGAGAAATACTGCTGGTTAGAAAACGATTTGGAACGAGGCAGGTCCGATGGCCTTCACGCTTGAGGCGCACGTTGAGAAAGAGGGGTCTCTGTACATTTTTGTCATTTATAATGGCTGTGAACGTCCCACCGACTTCATTGAAAACGTGATGACGTACAGACACCCAGAGGAAGACGTAGGCAGTGTCGGTTTCTTCATAGCATTCACTGTGGCCTTATAAACAGACCCCAGATCAGAGGTAAAAATTTCTGAAATCTGAACCCTGTCATGAAAAGTGCTGTAGAAATTGTTCTGTACCACTCAGAGACGAAATTTCAACTCCTATAGAAACTATAGACTGTTTTCTATCCAATAATAACAATAATATGCATATTGTACGATCAAGAATTTAGCACGAGGCAGTTTAATTTGGAGACACAAATATGCTAATGCGGAACAGCACCCCCTATAGTTGCAAGAAGTTAACGCCTTTTTAAGTATTTTTATTTATTCTTTGTTTTGACACCTTTTTTTAGTAATTCTACTATGGTCGCTTATTACTTTATCACATCAGTGTTTTTATCCTTGATTACAACTTATTTTACTTCGATGTTTCTTAATTCCGTTCCCTCTGCCTAATAGCAGTTAACAGCACCCTTCCTCAACGTTCTACTCTATTCACAGGAAGGCTGCGAGCTCCCTCTTCTGGACGTTCTGCCTACACACACACAACTTGTCTTTCCTAATGTTCTATTTTTACACAGATCCACTCATTTCTTACAACATTCTCATTCATCCTTTTTATTTTTCACCTGTTCATTCAATCCCTTTGTTTTTTACCTCAAAACAACTTAGTCTTTCTTTATTGACTTAATTCACTTCCTCCTACATAAGCCTAGACTGCTAAGATTTCTACAATATGACGAGACTACTGTCTAATCGGATCAGCTTGTCTTCATATCCTATTCACCCCCCCCAATACTGATCTTTTCTTCTATTATTAGAGTAGTATTGTGGCGTGACCTACTGAATTACAAAACCCTGTTAGCTAGACAGAGCGGTTTTTTATTCGCAGGATTTCTTTTGCATTTGAACGCCGCACAATCGGGCTAACGTTCTTCCTGCCTTCTAAATATTCATCCGTTCAATCCCCCTTTCTGGGGCGGTAACCATGAAATATTTATTTAACTACTGATTTATGCTTTGACCGTATAAGCTACTTTTGCAGTTGAACGCCGCACAATCGGGCTAACGTTTTCCTACAACCT
This sequence comes from Salvelinus alpinus, assembly GCF_045679555.1. Lineage (NCBI taxonomy): Eukaryota > Metazoa > Chordata > Actinopteri > Salmoniformes > Salmonidae > Salvelinus > Salvelinus alpinus. The sequence goes on from NC_092086.1 coordinate 106,877,389, forward strand.
AATATTTCACCCGTACAGTCCTCCTTTCAGAGCGGTAACTATGAAATATTTATTTAACCACTGATTTATGCTTTGACCGTATAAGCTACTTTTGCAGTTGAACGCCGCACAATCGGGCCAACGTTTTTCCTGCAACCTAATATTTCACCCGTACAGTCCTTCTTTCAAAGCGGTAACCATGAAATATTTATTTAACTACTAAATATTCACCCACAGATTATTCTGCCGTGAATATCCCACCCAAGCAGACCTTTTTTAAAAATGTTCCTTTTTTAAAGAGCGGTTTCGTGGCTTCCTAACTACTTATTTATGCAGTTCTCTGTTATCTTTAGAGCCGTTATTCATAAGTAACCTGTCCAAGCATTCCTTCTACTAATTTTATTGAAGAGGTATCACAGGATGTTCTACCTACATTATCTGTTTTGACCGTATGAGCTGCTAATTGTAGCCCTGCGCCTGAGCCCAGCCGCTCAACTAGAGAGTACAAACAGTCGCGCCGATCAGCCCACACAAGGCTGCTCAAAATGAATGGTCCGACGAGAGGGGCAGTCCGAATCACACACACCCGACACGAGTCGCCCGCTCAGGTTGACTGAGGTGTGTTTACGCACATCCCAAAACAGATCCTGATACGGTCGAACCCGGCCAAGCAGAATCAGACGGAACAACTCCCCCAATCAAACCAGACACATGAACCTGTCTTGAGCAGTCCAACCAGAACAAATGCCCGCTCCCCCCAGCCAAACACCCGACACAAGCAAAGTTCACAGTTCCAGTTCACTCAATCTCTAGACATGCGCATTCATACAAAACCCAAACTGACACATGCATGCACATTTATTTGAATTCAAAAGTTCTTTCGTTTTTATCGTTTTTTAGGAAATTTGAGAGAGAGACCTACATGACATTCCTCCCGCTGAGACAGGACTCTGAAGCAATCTACACAAACATTTCAACTATTGTAAGAACTTGCTTACCTCATATAGTTGGGTGGCCACCTCTGTTTGTTAGATTGTCCAAAGAACCCGTCATCAGCCAAGAACGTCCCCGTCCCTGTCACTCCTGGCAAGCTCGCCAATTATGTCGTGGAAAATCACTTCAAATATAACTCTTACAAGAACGTTGTGAACTCAAATATGATTTTTAATACAAATTGTATCGCAATCTGGAATGTCCGCGGAACACACACCGCTTCCCAACCCCGGTTCCAACATTTATACATAAATAGCATATGGGTCCACCCCATATGCAAATAAGCATACTTCCCCTAATTCTTCCTGCCATCATTATCTTTTTAGTTCAGGCTTCCTGCTTGTTCACGCCTACTAACGCCCATTATCTGCTTTCAGTTAAATTATAATAGTGGCCAGACCCATGCTTGTCTTAAAAATAATATATGTCCATCTATCCTCTAGGCCTATGACTCAACCCTGTATTTAATTCAATACCCCAGCATGTTCTCTGGTATGTCCTTATTGGAATTGGCAGACTCTATGTCTCTTCTTATCATTAGTGTCCAGTTGCCTTAGGCATATTTCTCTGGTATGTGTGCTTTTAGTGGAATGTGTAGACTATAAGTCTAGTGTGTCCAATTGTTTTAGGTGCCCATGTGTCTGGTCAGTCTGTCAGCACAATGGAGAAAATAAGAGGGCCAGAACGTCCCTTAGTATATCTCCATTACCACAGTCTCATGATCAACGTGAACATGTGGTTCGTTACTTTAATGTTCAGCTGTCTTATGTCTTTATATGTTATCCATGTGTCTTATGTTACTACTACACTGTCTGTTCAGCCAGTTATGCTCTCGTGCTTGATTGGCTAAAATTGATGATGTGTCAATGAGCCGGCCCATTCGCCATCTCCTCCTTACCCATTACAGGCTGCCTCAATTGAGTTTAATTATGATCAATTATTGTAAATACCAACTCTGCATTGTCCAAAAATGTCCATGATATGCCACGTATAGAGCGACTCCCATTAGGAGCTCATTTTGTAACTGATGTACCTTGTTTATCTGAGATAAACAAGTCCATACATGTTGGGGAGAATGAGTAGATACAGCCATGCACTACTGTTCATGAGGATTAGGCTGATATGGAGGTGGGGGTGGGGAGGTGTTACTACTGTAATGAAATATAGTGTATGCTAAGGAAGTACTGCTGTACATTTTCTAATAAGTGTAGAATACAATAGGTACATTTAAGCCTAACTGCTCTCTATTGTAAAAAATGTGTTCTTAATAACTTACCTGGTAAAGTGAAAGGTTTAAATGGAATAAATAATCTGCATTTTGTTTTCGTTTCAGGGGCGCTGTATGAATTTCACCCGAGTTCCCAATCATTAGGTCAAACACACCATAATCTTTGGACTATGAGGCTATGGAGCGAACAGGAGCCCGTAGCCGTGGGAAGAATGGGTGCTGAGGGTGCTCTAGGCCCCCTGAACAAAATATATATATATAAAACATTTATTAATACATATTTTATTTTTATTTATATATATATCAAAAAAATACTTCACAAAAGTAGTACACTGGGGCTTTACTAGTCCTGTATTTGCAGACCGATATAGATGTCTGTATCAGCACCCCCACCCTCAAACTACTTCCTGCGGCTATGTAGGAGCCTATGGACAACATACCTAAACATCCAACTGTATTAACATGTATTTATCTGGGATAAAACAAGGCTGTTCAGTAGCATTCAACAATGTTAGCTTGCTTACTTGCTATAAAATCCTCATGTCACCGTTTCATTTATTGTCAGGAGTCTTTCAAGTTCAAGTCTGTTTATTGGTCATATAAACATGATATACGTGGATAGACAGGTTCACATTAAAACAACAATCGTAAGAAATTAAGTGAATAAAAGAGTACTAAAAATAAAGCTGAGTGAATTAAAAAAATTGGATACAAATGTTGACATTTTTTGTACACAGTGTATTTCTCTTATTTTTTATTCAAGCTCTGCTGTTTCAAATGTGGTTTTCTAAATAAAGATATTTTTCAACATTCTGTGGAAAGATTGTAAGGGTTTCACTTTCAAGTAAAACTACAACGGGGTCATATTTTTCCCAAGCTGCAGGCCTAATCTCATTCATGTTGCTAAATGCCATAATACAAATCACATTGTTTATCTAATCCCTTTGACCTAATGCTTATTGTACATAAAAACCCTGCTTCGGTTTCCAGTCCCCGAGGACAAACAGAACAAGAGAGAATAATGTCATATCCGCGTTTTATTTTCTAGAGGAGGTATTTAGGGGAAAGACTATTATAATTGTAGAACACAATGGGCTTGATACACATAATTTGCATATAAAATCCAATGGGAATCCCAAAATAATTGATTTACATTATAAAAATGTACAAAAATAAACAGTACCCCTACTCCTACATTTTCATCAGTCTATGTGGCTACTTATTTTCCCATCATTGTAGCTGCCTATGATGTGATCATAAAATCTGGTGAATTTCCTTATCTACAGTACCAGTCAAAAGTTTGGACACACCTCAAGGGTTTTTCTTTATTTTTACTATTTTCTACATTGTAGAAGAATAGCGAATACATCAAAACTATGAAATAACACATATGGAATCATGTAGTAACCCAAAAAAGTGTCAAACAAAAATCTAAATATATTTAAAATGTTAGATTTTTCAAAGTAGCCACCCTTTGCCTTGATGACAGCTTTGAACACTCTTGGCATTCTCTCAACCAGCTTCATGAGGAATGCTTTTCCAATAGTCTTGAAGGAGTTCCCACATATGCTGAGCACCTGATGGCTGATTTTCCTTCACTCTGCGGTCCAACTCATCCCAAACCATCTCAATTGGGTTGAGGTCGGGTGATTGTGGACGCCAGGTCATCTGATGCAGCACTCCATCACTCTACTTCTTGGTCAAATAGCCCTTACACAGCCTGGAGGTGTGTTGGGTCATTGTCGTGTTGAAAAACAAATGATAGACCCACTAAGTGCAAACCAGAAGGGATGGCGTATCGCTGCAGAATGCTGTGGTAGCCATGCTGGTTAAATGTGCCTTGAATTCTAAATAAATCACTGACAGTGGCACCAGCAAAGCACCCCCACACCAGCACAACTCCTCCTCCATGCTTCACGGTGGGAACCACACATGCAGAGATCATCCGTTCACCTACTCTGCATCTCACAAAGACACAGCGGTTGGAACCAAAAAATCTCCAATTTGGACTCATCAGACCAAAGGACAGATGTCCACCGGTCTAATGTCCATTGCTCGTGTTTCTTGGCCCAAGCAAGTCACTTCTTATTATTGGTGTCCTTTAGTAGTGGTTTCTTTGAAGCAAATCGACCATGAAGGCCTGATTCACGCAGTCTCCTCTGAACAGTTGATGCTCAGAGGAAGGCCCTAAAAATTGTCAGACTCCAGCCACCCTAGTCATAAACTGTTCTCTCTGCTACCGCAAGGCAAGCGGTACCGGAGCGCCAAGTCTAGGTCCAAAAGGCTTCTCAACAGATTCTACCCCCAAGCCAGAAGACTCCTGAACATCTAATCAAAGGGCTACCCAGACTATTTGCATTGCCCCCCCCCCCCCCCCTCCCTCCCTCTCCTACTATTTTACGCTGCTGCTATTCTGTTTATTATCTATGCATAGTCACTTTAACTCTACCTACATGTACATATTACCTCAATTATCTCGACTAACCAGTGCCCCCGCACATTGACTCTGTACCGGTACCCCCTGTATATACCCTCACTACTGTTATTTTACTGCTGCTCATTAATTATTTGTTACTTTTATTTCTTATTTTTTTACTTAACAGGTATTTTTCTTCAAACTGCATTGTTGGTTAAGGGCTTGTAAGTAAGCATTTCACTCTAAGGTCTACACCTGTTGTATTCGGCGCATGTGACAAATACAATTTGATTTGTTTTGATGTGTCTGTTACTTGAACTCTGAAACATTTACTAGGGTAGCAATCTGAGGTGCAGTTAATTGACGATTTCTGAGGCTGGTAACTCTAATGAACTTATCCTCTGCAGCAGAGGTAACTCTGGGTCTTCCTTTCCTGTGGCGGTCCTCATGAGAGCCAGTTTCATCATTGTGCTTGATGGTTTTTGCGACTGCACTTGAAGAAACTTTCAAAGTTCTTTTCATTTTCCGTATTGACTGACCTTCATGTCTTAAAGTAATGATGGACTGTTATTTCTCTTTGCTTATTTGAGCTGTTCTTGCCATAATATGGACTTGCTCTTTTACCAAATAGGGCCATCTTATGTATGGCAACCCTACCTTGTCACAACACAACTGATTGGCTCTAACACATTAAGAAGGAAAGAAATTCCACAAATTAACTTTTAACAAGGCACACTTGTTACTACCTCATGAAGCTGGTTGAGAGAATGCCAAGTGTGCAAAGCTGTCATTATTTACCTAGGCAAGTCAGTTAAGAACAAATTCTTATTTTTAATGACGCCTAGGAACAGTGGGTTAACTGCCTTGTTCAGGGGTAGGAGGACAGATTTTGTTTTACCTGGTCAGCTCAGGGATTCGACCTTGCAACCTTTTGGTTACTAGTCCAAGGCAAAGGGTGGCAACTTTGAAGAATCTCAAATGTTTAACACTTTTTTGGTTACTACCTGATTCCATATGTGTTATTTCATAGTTTTGATTTATTAACTATTATTCTACGATGTGTAAAATAAAGAAAAATCCTTGAATGAGTAGGTGTGTCCAAACTTTTGACTGGTACTGTAGGTCATTTCCATCATGTCCAGATGATCATATCCAGATGGGCAATAAAAATATATTTCATTTCTGGGCACATACTTCTTCAACTGCGGTTCATGAAATCGTATTTTATTCAAGCAGTTTATAAAGTACAGAGGGGGGTCCATGGGCACGTCTGTCGCAGGGCTATTGTGTAACTTCAGAACGCCGATTTTTGGTTTCGTTTATGGACTAGCTAGCATGAGCTGCTGGGCTAGCCAGCTGCTTAGCATAGTGTAGTGTGTCATTGATTTAGCTATAGTCTATGAATTAAAAGCTTGCTAGATCACAAAGTAAAGTGTACTGTAGCTAAATGACACCACGTAGACATCGATAGCATGCAACAAAAGGTAATTTTATCTCTGCGTGCCAGCATGAAAGCTATAGCTAGTTCGCTAGCTAGCATGCCCGGCTAAATTTTCAGTTGAACTTCATGTTATGAGAGGAATGCATATATTTCGATCAATCGCTTAGCTCTGATTTATTCCTAGAAACTAACTTAGCTATTGCCAAAAGCATGTTGACTCTCTGATTTTATTAGTCATATCTTCAGATCCTCTCTTAAGTCTGCTATCAGCAGAATAGTACCTTGTTGTTGAACTACAAAAGCGCTCCATCTATGTCAATGTTAGATTGCAATGAAACCGTAGTGCCATGCTATAACATTACCCTGATGTGTGCCCCTTTCATCTTCCCAGCCTTAAAACGGTGCCAGAACTCTGAAATCTGATGGTCCAAAATGCCTCAAAAACTCAAGTTACACAAGAGTAGTCACTACATTGAGCTGGGGAGTTACCAGTACTGGCCAGTTCTGGTGCCTCGGGGAATACGCCTGTACACATTTGAACAGATCCCGTTGTTCTTGAAAGAAAACCCTTACATTACAGATGGATACAGAGCACACTTGACATCAAAACTATGTTTAAAAAGGTATGTGAAATCAAGAGAATAAGCCTAGTTGTTGTAGCTTCAGTTTTAGTAATATATAGATAGTTGTTGTGTAGCCTGGTCCCGGATCTGTACTGTCTTGCCAACTCATATGGTCCTCGTCACACCAAACAAAATGACCATAGCAGTTGGCAAAACAGCACAAACAGATCTGGAACCAGGCTAGTTGTTGAGTGTGTTGTGTATTGTTTTCCACCCCTCTAGCATCTTTGTGCTGTCCAATGAAACAGTCAACATATGGACTCATCTGTTGGGTTTCCTCCTGTTCTTCCTACTGGGGGTGAACGACATGTCTACAGTCCTGCCGGCTTCAGGTGCCAACAGAGAAGACTATGTCATCTACTGCATAGGACTTTTCTGCTTTCAGGTGTGTGTGTGTGTGTGTGTGTGTGTGTGTGTGTGTGTGTGTGTGTGTGTGTGTGTGTGTGTGTGTGTGTGTGTGTGTGTGTGTTTTGTGCCTACACACCTGTAATGTTATATTCTGCAGCTCTGCATTTAGTACTGTTGTAGGATTGTTACCTGTTGTTTTTCTAGGTGTGTATGCTGTGTTCAGTGGGGTATCACCTCTTTTCCTGCCACCGCTCAGAGAAGACGTGTCACCGCTGGTTGGCGCTGGACTATGCTGGAATCTCTGTGGGAATCCTGGGCTGTTACATTCCAGGGGTCTTCTATGCCTTCTACTGCAACATTGTATGTTGGACAATATAATAGACATTTCAGCCCATTGCTTTTATTTCACCCATAGTGGTATATATAAAAAAATATTTCACCCATAAAATATATAAATATAGTCTTGTGAAACCAGACTGATCTGTCTGGTTTAACAAGGCTGATAAAGATAACATGTTAAACTCACTGTGAAGATATACCTACATAAACTAGCTCTGAAATGTAATCTCTTCTCCTGCCCTTTATTCTTGTTTTCCAACTCCCCCCTCCCCCCCAGTTCTGGAGACAGGTGTACTTGGTGATTGTTCTAGCATTGATATTGGCCATATTCTCGGCTCAGATCCACCCTCACTACCTCTCTAAGGAGTGGCAACACCTGCGGACCGCCATCTTCTGCTCTGTGGCTGGCTACGGGGTCATCCCCGCTGTCCACTGGGTCTGGCTCAATGGAGGCTTTAGCTCTGCTGTCGTCCAGGTGAAACTGCAGAATTGTTATACAATTATTACAAAGATGAAATGCATACAAAGATTTATAAATACAAATATTACAATGCCAGAAAATATTCTGCACAGGAGTGAAGTATTTCTTACTGTATTGCAGTTGTTCCTCCCTCGTGTGATTGTGATGTATTTGATAGCTGGAGCTGCGTTCCTCTTCTACATCTCTAAAATCCCAGAACGCTGCTTCCCAGGTGAGCCGTCATGCTTGACACATCTATTCCACAATATTACAAATTACCTTGTATAGCAAATAACCATTCGTGTGATTAAGATGAGTAATTGTGCACCTTGCCTTCCCAGGTGAGCCTTCATGACTTCATGCTTTTGACCCATTTATAAGACATGTATAACATAATACTCTTTCCATTTGTTACTGTACACTGAGTGTACAAGATATTAGGAACACCTGCTCTTTCCATGACAGAGTGACCAGGTGAAAGCTATGATCCCTTGAATGGGGTATGGTAGTAGGTGCCAGGTGCACCGGTTTGAGTGTATCAAGAACTGCAAAGCGGCTGGGGTTTTCACACTCAACAGTTTCCCGTGTGTATCAAGAACTGTCCACCACCCAAAGGACATCCAGCTAACTTGACACAACTGCGGGAAACATTGAAGTCAACATGGGCCAGCATCACTGTGAAACGCTTTCGACACCTTGTAGAATCCATGCCCCGAAAAATGTAGGCTGTTCTGAATGCAGAAGGGGGTGAAACGTAATATTAGGGTGTTCCTAATGTTTTGTACACTCTGTATATTTCAGTCACCTTTTTTTTTGCCAACTTTTGATTGGCCAAATAGCCTCTGTCTTCCATTTCCTTATTCCAATCTTTGAACACTTAAAATTTGAAGTGACCTTTTGATGACCGTGTGATGCCCTTTGACCTCCACAGGTCAGCTGAACTATCTGGGAGCCAGCCACCAGGTGTGGCATGTCCTGGTAGTGTTTATGTTCTACTGGTGGCACCAGACTGCTGTGTATATAATGAACTTCAGACACAACCAGCCATGCCCTCCTCTCTACACCAATAGTGGCTAGCTGGAGCCACACAGACTAGCATCCAGCCACCAAGCAACCACAGCCTGTACTGTAGCCACTCAATGCAATCAAACCAGACTACAGACGCCTATATAAGCTTATTCTACAGATGCCCAGTCAAGACCCATATCCAAGAACACCCATGATAGTACTGTTAAACCTTACAGGTGTCTGTAGAAAGCTTGAAACCATCTCTGGTTTTAAGGTTTGCTATTGGTGTTATGCAATCATGTCTGCTTTCTGCTGAGACTTCTGTAATGCCAGGTTATAAGAGATGGAAAGACAGGTCAATCCAAGCCTGGTCGCAGGTCTGGGAAGCAAGATGGCACAAACAGATCTGGGACCAGACAGGGTAAGTCACTAGACACACTGTACACAATACATATACCGCTACAGGTGAACATTTTCTGTGATTCTCCAATTATCTTTTCATATTCAAGATTTTTTTAAGCTGATTTGTATCTATTAATTTGCATGTAAGCTACTGTTTGAATGTTACATGCTGTGAAATACTTCTCTGCTGCCTTGAGCAAATGGGACCTTACAAAGGGTTATGTGCAATCTACCTGCCTGCTATCCTATGGAAATGGAACAAAAACAAAAAAGTTATTTTTGTTTGAGTAGTTTTATCTGTATTAATCAATACTTGAATTGTTTGTGTGTTGTATTATTGCCTCTGGCACAAACTTCATTGGGTTCTATGGTGGGGTTGAGTAGTTATCTTACTGTATTTCATTAATGGTGGGATTGAGTAGTTATCTTACTGTATTTCATTAATGGTGGGGTTGAGTAGTTATCTTACTGTATTTCATTAATGGTGGGATTGAGTAGTTATCTTACTGTATTTCATTAATGGTGGGGCTGAGTTGTTATCTTACTGTATTTCATTAATGGTGGGGTTACTTTTAGTATTAGTGGTCAACTGACCCTCTCACAATCCACTTGAATCTAAGGGCTGATTCAAGAACTGTTTAGAGAAATGTAAACAAAAACCCAATGAAATAGATTGGGAGTAAATTCCTCTCGCCTTAATTTGTTAGTGTCCCTTTTGTCACTCACTGGTGTGTGAACAACTGCATAAGAACAAAAGTCCTAATGGCCAGTATTATCGATTGTACTCCACAATAGTGTAGTACACTTGAATTCAGGTTACGTCAAATTACTACCCGGTCTCTCTCCATGCATATACTGTACATCTCCTGCCATTTTAATCCAGTTCCCGGTCATTTAATTAAAGGAAATGTATCCAGCACTGCAATGACATTTTGGTCACAGGTTTTTAGATTGTCTCCAGCTGACATACTTAGCCTCTAGTCAGATAAGGATGCTCAGAACATATCACAGCCTGTAATGACTGGAAACGCAGCAGACTGTTTGTTTGCCTTGTAAATTCACTTTTGTTTTTAAGTATGACTTTCATTATTTTACTGTGTAATTACTGTATTATTTTACCTGTCTGTCTTGTTTGTTACGTTGTTCAACATTTGTTTTTAATTTATTTTGGCATGGTTGATGGACCTTTACTTTTGAATGCACTGACTAAAGGGGCACATTATTTGAATCTATCTGTAATATGACATGTTTCTCTTTGATTACTATCAATAAATAAAGAATGCCTCAAGCAATATCATTGTTGAACATATGTAATGACAATATTATATAATTTGCAATGACATTTACTTGTAGCTACAGTCAAAGTTGACTATATCCTCGTCTTCTCCATGCAATCAAACGTCTTCCAGAGCATAGGCTAATTTTGGCATATGAGGATTATATTTTCTCTAAAACTATTCTACAATATAACCTCCCAGCGTAAATTGAGGGATTATAATCTACAGCCATTGTTCTTTTCTTGCAGCCACTAATTAGAATTTTGTAAGAGTTTGAGTTGTCAGATACTCCCAACCTAGATTACAAATCTCCAGATTACAGCCTTGCCTGAGATGACAATTACATTTTTTTATTTGATTTATTTAACCAGGCGAGTCAGTTAAGAACAAATTCTAATTTACAATGACGGCCTAACCCGGATGACGCTGGGCTAATTGTGCGCCACCCTATCGGACTCCCAATCACAGCCGGATGTGATGCAGCCTGGATGACAGAGATCATGACAGAGATCATCAATCAAATGTATTTATAAAGCCCTTCTTGCATCAGCTGATGTCACAAAGTGCTGTACAGAAACCCAGCCTAAAACCCCAAACAGCAAGCAATGCAGGTGTAGAAGCACGGTGGATAGGAAAAACTCCCATGAAAGGCCAGAACCTAGGAAGTAACCTAGAGAGGAACCAGGCTATGAGGGGTGGCCAGTCCTCTTCTGTGCCAGGTGGAGATTATAACAGAACATGGACAAGATGTTCAAATGTTCATAGATGACCAGCAGGGTCAAATAATAATAATCACGGTGGCAACAGGTCAGTACCTCAGGAGTAAATGTCAGTTGGCTTTTCATAGCCGATCATTCAGAGTATCTCTACCACTCCTGCTGTCTCCAGAGACTTGAAAACAGCAGGTCTGGGACAGGTAGCACATCCGGTGAACAGGTCAGGGTTCCATAGCCGCAGGCAGAACAGTTGAAACTGGAGCAGCAGCACGACCAGGTGGACTGAGGACAGCAAGGAGTCATCAGGCCAGGTAGTCTTGAGGCATGGTCCTAGGACTCAGGTCCCGAGAGAGAGAAAGAAATAAAGAAAGAGAAAAAGAGAGAGAATTAGAGAGAGCATACCTAAATTCACACAGGACACTGGATAAGACAGGAGAAATAGTCCAGATATAAAAATGGAGCTCTATAGGAGAAAGCCCTGCCTCCAGCTGTTTGCTTAAAAATTCTAGGGACAGTAAGGAGGTCTGCATCTTGTGACCGTAACGTATGTGTAGGTATGTACGGCAGGACGAATCGGAAAGATAAGTAGGAGCAAGCCCATGCAATGCTTTGTAGGTTAGCAGTAAAACCTTGAAATCAGCCCTTGCCGTAACAGGAAGCCAGTGTAGAGAGGCTAGCACTGGAGTAATATGACCACATTTTCAAATCATCTCTTTCCATGAGTCAGTTGGCAAAACATGACAAAACAAAGAGAAAGTTAGACGCACAAATATCATATCGTCCAAAAGATGCTAACTTCCCCTGTTATTGTAATGGTGAGAGGTTCTGTCACGTTCGTCGTCCTCCTCATCTGAGGAGGAGTAGTAAGAAGGATCGGAGGACCAATGCGCAGCGTGATAGGAATACATCGTTACTTTTAATTAACGAAGAACACTGAATAAACTTACAAAACAATAAACGGACGAAAACGCAACAGTCCCGTATGGTAACATACACAAAGACACAGAAACAGGAACAATCACCCACAACACAAAACAGGCTACCTAAATATGGTTCCCAATCAGAGACAACGAGAAACACCTGCCTCTGATTGAGAACCATATCAGGCCAAACACATAGAAACACACAAACTAGACATACAACATAGAATGCCCACACAGATCACACCCTGACCAAACAAAACATAGAAACATACAAAGCAAAATATGGTCAGGGCGTGACAGGTTCGCATGTCTCAGGGGTATGATATTTGTGTGTCTTACTTTCTCACTCATTATTCCCGATTCATTCAGGACTATCCGTAATCATGGTAGTATCTAAATTAATGTAAACGTGTTTAGAAACATATTCTATTCTTATTTACTGAACCAAAATATAAACACAACATGTAAAGTGTTGGACCCATGTTTCATGAGCTGAAATAAAAGATCCCAGAAATGTTCCATACTCACAAAAAGCTTATTTCTCCCAAATGTTGTGCCCAAATTTGTTTAGTGCGCATTTAGTCCTTGCCAAGATAATCCATCCACCTGACAGGTGTGGCATATTAAGAAGCTGATTAAACAGCATGATCATTACACAGGTACACCTTGTGCTGGGACAATAAAAGGCCACAAAAATTGTGAAGTTTTATCACACAACACACTGCCATGTCACGCCCTGACCTTAGAGATCCTTATTTATTCTCTATGTTTGGTTAGGTCAAGGTGTGACTCGGGTGGGAAAATCTATGTTTTCTATTTCTTTGTTGTTTTTCCGTGTGTGGTTCCCAATCAGAGGCAGCTGTCTATCGTTGTCTCTGATTGGGGATCATATATAAGTTGTCATTTTCCGTTTGGGTTTTGTGGGGTGTTGTTTTCTGTTTAGGTTGTTTCCCTGACAGAACTGTGCGCTTTCGTGTTCTCCTTTTGTCATTTTGGTTGAGTGTTTTTGTGAACATTAAATTATGAACACTTTCCACGCTGCGTTTTGGTCTCATTCCGACGACGAACGTTACATGCCACAGATGTTTAAGATTGAGGGAGCGTGCAATTGGCATGCTGAATGCAGTAATATCTACCAGAGCAGTTGCCAGAGAATTGAATTCATTTCTCTACCATAAGCCGCTTCCAATGTCGTTTTAGAGAGTTTGGCAGTACATCCAACCGGCCTCACAAACACAGACCATGTGTATCGTGTCGTGTGGGCGAGTGGTTCGCTGATGTCAATGTTGTAAACAGAGTGCTCCATAGTGGCGGTGGGATTACGGCATAAGCTACGGACAACGAACACAATTGCATTTTATCGATGGCAGTTTGAATACAGAGATACCATGATGAGATCCTGAGGCCCATTGTCGTCCGCCGCCATCACCGTGTTTCAGCATGATAATGCACAGCCCCATGTCGCAATGATCTGTACACAATTCCTGGAGGCAGAAAATGTTCCAGTTCTTCCATGGCCTGCATACTCTCCAGACATGTCACCCATTGAGCATGTTTGGGATCCTCTGGATTGATGTATACAACAGCGTGTTCCAGTTCCTGGCAATATCCAGCATTTTCGCACAGCCATTGAAGAGGAGTGGGACAACATTCCACAGGCCACAATCAACAGCCTGATCAACTCTATGCATAGTCACTTTAACTATACATTCATGTACATGCTACCTCAATTGGGCCGACCAACCAGTGCTCCCACACATTGGCTAACCGGGCTATCTGCATTGTGTCCCGCCACCCACCAACCCCTCTTTTACGCTACTGCTACTCTCTGTTCATCATATATGCATAGTCACTTTAACCATATCAACATGTACATACTACCTCAATCAGCCTGACTAACCGGTGTCTGTATGTAGCCTCGCTACTTTTATAGCCTCGCTACTGTATATAGCCTGTCTTTTTACTGTTTTATTTCTTTACTTACCTATTGTATTCGGCGCACGTGACAAATAAACTTTGATTTGATTAGAGATGTGTTCCGCTGCATGAGACAAGAGGTGGTCACACCAAATACTGACTGGTTTGCTGAACCATGCCCCTATCTTTTTTTAAAGGTATCTGTGACCAACAGATGCATATCTGTATTCCCAGATCATGTGAAATCCATAGATTAGGGCATAATGAATTTATTTCAATTGACTGATTTCCTTATATGAAAAACCTTTGAAATTGTTGCATGTTGCATTTAGATTTTTGTTTAGTATACAATAAAAGTTACTCCAAAAGGACACAATACATCATTTATCATTAATTTCTATTGGCCACAAAATCTAAAACACAGCAAAACAAACAGCAAATGCATCCAACAAGTTTGTAGAATCACAAGCCTGATGTAATCATTGCGAGCTAGGAATATGGGACCAAAACTTTTGACTACTTTAATACACAAGGGAATTTGTCCCCTAAAATGGGGGGACTATATACAAAAAGTGCTGTAATTTCTAAACATTTCACCTGATATGGATGAATATACCCTCAAATTAAAGCTGACAGTCTGCGCCATCATTTCAAATCCAAAGGTCTGGAGTACAGAGCCAAAACCCCCAAAAATGAACTGTCCCAATATGTTTGGAGCTCACTGTATATTTATGTATATTCCGGTCTCTCACATTGCTTGTTGTGATATTTATTAATTTCTTTATTTTTTGCATTATGTGTGTATTGTTTTTTTTGTTCTAGGTATTACTGCACTGTTGAAGCTGAAAACACAAGCATTTAGCTAGGTATTACTGCACTGTTGAAGCTGAAAACACAAGCATTTAGCTAGGTATTACTGCACTGTTGAAGATAGAAACACTAGCATTTAGCTAGGTATTACTGCACTGTTGAAGCTGGAAACACAAGCATTTCGCTGCACCTGCGCTAACATCTGCAAAGGGTGCTCTAAAGCGGCTAGATGTTCTTTACCATTCGGCCATCAGATTTCCAACTAATGCTCATTATAGGACACATCACTGCACTCTATACTCCTCTGTAAATGGTCATCTCTGTATACCTGGGGCAAGACCCGCTGGTTGATGCTTATTTATATAACCCTCTTAGGTCTCCCTCCCCTCTATCTGAGATATCTACTGTAGCCCTCATTCTCCACATACAACACCCGTTCTGCCAGTCACATTCTGTTAAAGGTCCCCAAAGCACACACATCCCTGGGTCGATCCTCTGTTCAGTTCGCTGCAACTAGCGACTGGAACGAGCTGCAAAAACTGGACAGTTTTATCTCCATCTCTCTACATTCAAAGACTCAATCATGGACACTCTCACTGACACTTGTGGCTGCGTGATGTGTTTTTGTTTTTACCATTTTGTCCTTCGTGCTGTTGTCTGTGCCTACAGTGCATTCAGAAAATATTCAGACCCTTTACTCAGTACAGTACTTTGTTGAAGCACCTTTGTCAGCGATTACAGCCTCGAGTCTTCTTGGGTATGACGCTACAAGTTTGGCACACCTGTATTTGGAGAGTTTCTCCCATCCTCTCTGCAGATCATCTTAAGCTCTGCCAGGTTGGATGGAGAGCGTCGCTGCACAGCTATTTTCAGGTCTCTCCAGAGATGTTCGATCAGGTTCAAGTCCGGCCTCTGGCTGGGACACTCAAGGACATTCAGAGACTTGGCCTGAAACCACACCTGCGTTGTCTTGGCTGTGTGCTTAGGGTCATTGTCCTGTTGGAAGGTGATCCTTCGCCCTAGTCTGAGGTCCTGAGCGCTTTGGAGCAGGTTTTCATCAAGGATCTCTCTGTACTTTGCTCCTTTCATCTTTCCCTCGATCTTGACTAGTCTCCCAGTCCCTGATGCAGAAAAACATCCCCACAGCATGATGCTGCCACCACCATGCTTCACCGTAGGGATGGTGGTGCCAGTTTTCCTTGGCATTCAGGCCAAAGAGTTCCATCTTGGTTTCATCAGACTACAGAATCTTGTTTCTCATGGTCTGAGAGTCCTTTAGGTGTCTTTTGGCAAGCAGGCTTTTACTGAGGAGTGGCTTCCGTCTGGCAACTCTACCATAAAGGCCTGATTGGTGGAGTGCTGCAGAGATGGTTGTCCTTCTGGAAGGATCTCCCATCTCCACAGAGGAACTCTGGAGCTGTGTGAGGCATCAGGTTCTTGGTCACCTAAAAACCTGTTTTCGCTTTGTCGTTGTGAGGTAGTGTGTGTAGATTGATGGGGATTTTTTAAAATTTAGTCCATTTTAGAATAAGGCTGTAACTTCTGTCTAAGGCACTGCATCTCAGTGCAAGTGCCTTAGACCACTGCGCCACTCAGGAGCCCGAAGTTACAGCCTACAGTCTCTGGTTCGATTCCAGGCTGTATCACATCCGGCCGTGATTGGGAGTCCCATTAGGGTGGTGCACAATTGGTCCAGCGTTGTCCGGGGTAGGCCGTCATAAAGGTTAAATACCTTTTTTGGGGAAAAGTCAAAGGGTCTGAACACTTTCCAAATGCACTGTAACAATGTTTGTGCCATCTTTGTGCTGCTGCCATCTTGAGTTGTTGTCATGTTGTGTCGTTGTCTTAGGTCTCTGTTTTATAGTGTTGTAGTGTCTCTTGTCGTGATGTGTGTATTGTCCTACATTTCATTTTTTTATAGCAGCCTCCGTCCCACAGGAGGCCTTTTGCTATGCAGTCATTGTAAATAAGAATTTGTTTGTAATTGACTCGCCTGATTAACTAAATAAAACAATTTAAACATACAAAAAGTTAAGCATCAGAATACGTCTCTTACCTCCCTGATAAACCCTCCTTTATACAAGTTACACATGCATACTGTTCAATCATATTGTAATTCATGTTTATCTATAGATCAAAATGGCATACTGTGTTAGGAGGATAACTGTGTTCTTGAGAGCCTTTTTGCGTATTTTCTTATCCAAAAATGAAGCGTCTAATAACTTTATCTTTCTTATTCAATCTCTGTTTAACTTCTGTTTGCGGAAAGCTTGTACTAATAAAGGGTTTCATTTTAAACTCAAAACTACAATGGGTTAATATTGTTCCCCAGACTGTAGGCCTATAATCTCATTCATGTTGCTAAATGCCATAATATAATCTCATTGTTTAAGTATGTGACCTAATGCTTATTGTACATAAAAACCCTGCTTCTGTTTCCTGTCCCTGAGGACAAACAGAAGAGAGAATAATGTCAGATCCTCCTTTCATTTTCTAGGAAGGAGCTAACCATTTTATGGGGGAAAGACTAAAAGATGGCTGTATAATGCATTGGGCTTGATACCTTTTTTATTTGCATATAAGCCTTTATCAAAGAACCTGTAAAACTACAGCACCACCTACAATCCCACTCCGGTCAGATGGAGGCGGAAGTTGTCTATTGCCCAGAGAATGAGAGGACGAAAAAGGACTGTAAGATGTCTGGAGAAGCAGTAAAGGGAGGCCTCACTGCTGATGAACATGGTCTTCAGACCATGTTGGTGCAACAGTTGAAGATGGACAGAAGATGGGCAAAGGTGCCACTGTTGTGGTGCCATCATCATCATCTGCATGTCCTGCTACACCATCTTTGTTAACCTGCAAAGGCTAAAGAAGAGAGGAAGAGCGTGGAGGCCAGCTTAATCATTGGTTGACAAATAGTGCCTCCCACTAGCCAGGTGATGGCTGCATGGTGCAGCTGGTGAGAAGCAACTGCAGCGACACCCTAACCCGGACGGCGCTGGGCCAATTGTGCGCCGCCCTATGGGACTCCCAATCACGGCCGGTTGTGATACAGCCTGGGATCTATCCAGGGTCTGTAGTGACGCCTCTAGCACTGAGATGTAGTGCCTTAGACCGCTGCGTCACTCGGGAGCCCCATATTAATCTGACTATTCACAATAATCATATTATTTTGTGCATACTCAGTGTCGGCGGTGTTCCTATTGATCAGTCAACCCGATCGGATCGTAACATCAGCCACACTACACGATAAAGACAACAAAAAAAATGTGACACTGCTAGAACTTTGTCGGAACCTACGACTGCATGTAGTGGTACTGAATCAGCAGACCTAGACCCTGTCACACTGAACGAGCCAAGACGTAGTGGTACTGAATCAGCAGACCTAGACCCTGTCACACTGAACGAGCCAAGACGTAGTGGTACTGAATCAGCAGACCTAGACCCTGTCACACTGAACGAGCCAAGACTTAGTGGTACTGAATCAGCAGACCTAGACCCGGTCACACTGAACGAGTCAAGACGTAGTGACACAGAATCAGCAGACCTAGACCCTGTCACACTGAACAAGCCAAGACGTCCGACAATCATTTACAACCTAAGAATTTGCCCAAGACATGAACATTTTGTCTGGGATGTCGAAAACATGGCAAAAGACAGCTAAAATCGTACAGTCTGCAAAGGCCTTAACAGAACCTGCCTCCCACCTGCTGTGTATTGGCATCCTAGCTAGCTAGTAATGCCTGCCGAACACCTGCCCTCGCAGTCGTTACCAGAACTGTTGGAAAACAGTGCCCGACAGGCGGGGACGCGGTACACTATCGGTGTGCTCGCTAGCTAGATATCTATACCACCAGAGTCCTAGCTAGCAGTGCCCTTTGCTCCCGCCTGCCGAACACCTGCCCTCGCCGTCGTTAACATAACTGCGGGAATGCATTGCCCACCAGGCGGGGTCGACAGTCTACCGTTGTCCTAGATATCGCTCCCGCCTCTTCTTCTTCCAAGGGGTTTAATTGGCGGTTGTCATCCAAGGTTATGGTGCATTACCACCACCCACTGTTCTGGAGCGCCCCCAACTCCCGCCTGTGTACCGGAGTACTAGCTAAAAAAGGTACCAATGGAAGGGAAGTATAAAGAGGGGTTCCTGCATACGACGCCGTCTGATGGAAACATGAAAAATAAAGGAGAGCCGCACACTCTAGGAGCTCAGATGCAATTATTTAATAACCTAATAACCAACGTTTCGACAGACGTTGGTTATTATTGCATGCTGTCAGAAGCTTAGGTTATTATTAGGTTATTAACTGATTGCATCTGAGCTCCTAGAGTGTGCGGCTCTCTTTTCTTTTTGTGTGTTCTATTCTGCTAGCCAGCACCTTGCCTAAACAGGTGTGCTTTTCTTTCGCCTCCAGTCTCATGGAGACATAACATGCGCAGTTTGATCTACTCTAGAGATAAAAGAAAGTAGGAAATAGGAATCCCATTGGGCAATGAATGGAGGTAGTATAACGCCCCACCCAGCAGACTGTCGACCAATCGCTTTCACGTTCACGCGTCATGCTACGTCATGTGGTTGCTAAGCTAACGTACCTATTTTCCTCGAAAGTACGTAATGTCACGATTTCAAAGCCATACAATATTGCATAGGAAATTAGTTCTCTTACATCTAGGAAAATATTTGTAATGTTGTACTTCTTGATGACAAAATTCATGCTAATGTTGTGTTTTTAAGCTAGCGCCCAATTGACTCCCATTCACTCCATGAAGGAGAGCTCTCCTTGTCCCAGAATCGTCCAGACTGCACCGTATGGCCCACTGACGTACAATGGGCAACGTACACAATAGGCGTTAATACGACTGCAATGGAGTTTCCCATCTCCTCAAAAGGACTGTATTTCTGGCTACTCCAGAAAGTGATGTTGCACGCTACCTCAGTAACTCAAGCACAAGGCCAACCTGGGTAGTCTACTGCTGGCTGCTATTAGCAACTAAATTATCCTTATAACTTATTCTGTGAGCGATTTAAATAAATAGTTAAAATGACATAGATCTGGTGTATTACAAGCAATTATTGGTACCATAATTTAATAAAACAATTTTACACAAAGATACATTTTTCCATTCACTATAATGGGGCCTAGTTCTGCTAACAAATGCCTGCAGTACAGCGGTCGGTCTTGAACTTCCGTGACTTCAAGAGGGAGCAAGCGGTCTCCTCCATAGAGAATGATAGATGCCTCTAGTGGCCAAAATTCTATTTTAGCGTGGGCAGCGCTATTGAGGGCATCCACCATGCTTCCGCCATTTTAAAGTAGTCAAAATAGTCATCTGGGTGGGGTTTCCTATGGGTTGTAGCCACAATGGCGCTGCGACTGTCCTTGCTGTCACAGATGAGTCCTCTATCTATCTCTATGTTCTCCCCTAGTCTGCTGCATACTTTTTGGGGGGACAGTTGGGACACCTTTTTCGGCAACCAAAGCCAATCGAGGAACACGGCCAAACTGATCTCAGTACTTGAGAACTAGGCTATTGGAAATCCAAATAATTGATTTAGATTATGTATTAGGATAAATACCACATCATTTTTTACAAATAATATTCTATATTCTTCAATAAATTGACTTGTTCATATCTTTCTATCTCTCCAGTATAGCTATTAATTGTAGTAAAATGAAATCATTGCTGTAGCTGTATCATAAATCATATACATTTGGCTATTTGGGTCATTTCTATAATATCCAGATGGGCCATAAAAAAAGCTTTTATTTATGATCAGATATTTGGAGCCACCCAGACTTAAACTGGTGTTCATGAAATCGTATCACAGAGTTACTGTCTTTGATCGTATTGTATTCAGGCAGTTTATAAAGTCCAGAGAGGGGGTCCTCGGGCACGACTTGCGCAGCCATGTCCATTGTGTAATTTTAGAACTCTGTTTTTTTGTTTTGTGCTTGTGTATTTTCCAGCATGAGCTGCTGGGCTAGCCAGCTGCTTAAAATATTGTATTAATAGCTTGCTAAATCACAAAGTAAGGTGTATTGTAGCTAGATGACACCACGTAGCCATCGATAGCATGCAACAAAAGGTAATTTTCTCTCTGCGAGATCAATTCCGCATGCTAGCATGTCCGGCTAAATTTCAAGTTGGAATGCAAGAGGAATGCATATATTTTGATCAATCGCTTAGCTCTGATTTATTCCAATAAATGATCTATTACCAAAAGCATGTTGACTTGCCAATTTTATTAGTCATAGGTTCAGATCCTCTATTCGTCTTTCCTAGAAAAGCGATCTAACGTTATGCTTGCCAGAATATACTGACCCCTACCATTATGCTTGTTTACACTGAGCTGCACTGGGGTCGGAACGCAATCATGGTTACATTAAAATCCTATTTATTCTTGATCTGTCAATGCCATCAGGAGGCTCCATGTGGAGGTTATGATGCAAAATTGCAGAGCCTTTGGAGGCTTGAAAATGCCAAATCTAGCTCCATTTGGCAATACATAGGGCTCAACATATTTCCATGTAGCCAGTGCTTAATACTGTCAGGAGCTGAGTAGGGAAAGGGGGGATACCTAGTCAGTTGTCCAACTGAACGTATCTTCCACATTTAACCCAGAGAGGTGCAGGGGGCTGCCTAAATAAATGTCTTCGGCACCTGGGGAACATTGGTTTAACTGCTTTGTTCAGAACGACAGATTTTTACCTTGTCAGCTCAAGGATTCGATCCAGCAACCTTCCAGTTCCTGGCTCAATGCTCTAACCACTAGGCTACCCACTAGTACTGGCAACTCACATTTTCTACTGCTTGAACTCCTGTTCCTCTTATAGAATATTAGCTCAAAAGTATTGTAGAGGTGCTGCACATAAATATAAACCGTACCGGCACCAAAATTGAGTACCGGCACCTATTTCAGTCCAAGTCAAGTACTGCATATAGCTCCACAATGACATGATTGGTTGATGGTAGGTGGGGGGCAGTTCATCCTGTATAAACACAAACTCGCTTACTTCACAAAAAAACATGGAGAACTTTGACGAAAGACTATCAGAATAAATTCACCAATATAATACATCTTTATGTAGGGATTTCAAAGACACAAAAATAAGTTTGAACTCCTAGAAAGACATTGTGGAGGAAGCTCCCGAGTGGCGCAGCAGTCTAAGGCACTGCCTCACTACAGTGCCTGGTTTGAATCCAGGCTGTATCACATCTGGCCGTGATTGGGAGTCCCATAGGGCGGCACACAATTTGCCCAGCGTCGCCGGGGTAGTCCGTCATTGTAAATGAGATTTTGTTCTTAACTGACTTGCCTAGTTAAATCAAGGTTAAAAATAAATAATAATAGGAATAAAGTTGAAGTTGGAAGTTTACATACACTGAGGATGGAGTCATTAAAATTCATTTTTCAACCACTCCACAAATGTCTTGTTAACAAACTATAGTTTTGGCATAACACAAGTCATTTTTCCAACATTTGTTAACAGACAGATTATTTCACTTGTAATTCACTGTATCACAAATCCAGTGGGTCAGAAGTTTACATACACTAAGTTGACTGTGCTTTTAAACTGCTTGGAAAATTCCAGAAAATGATGTCATGGCTTTAGAAGCTTCGGATAGGCTAATTGACATAATTTGAGTCAATTGTAGGTGTACCTGTGGATGTATTTCAAGGACTACCTTCAAACTCAGTGCCTCTTTGCGTGACATCATGGGAAAATCAAAGGAAATCAGCCAAGACCTCAGAAAAACAATTGTAGACCTCCACAAGTCTGGTTCATCCTTGGGAGCAATTCCCAAATGCTTGAAGGTACCACGTTCATCTGTACAAACAATAGTACGCAAGTATAAACACCATGGGACCACGCAGCCATCAAACCGCTCAGGAAGGAGAAGCGTTCTGTCTGCTAGAGGTGAACGTACTTTGGTGCGAAAAGTGCAAATCAATCTCAGAATAACAG
The DNA here is from genome assembly GCF_045679555.1 of Salvelinus alpinus. Lineage (NCBI taxonomy): Eukaryota > Metazoa > Chordata > Actinopteri > Salmoniformes > Salmonidae > Salvelinus > Salvelinus alpinus. The sequence goes on from NC_092086.1 coordinate 106,900,236, forward strand.
CAAAGGACCTTGTGAAGATGCTGGAGGAAACAGGTACAAAAGTATCTATATCCACAGTAAAACGAGTCCTATATCGACATAATCTGAAAGGCCGTTCAGCAAGGAAGAAGCCACTGCTCCAAAATCGCCATAAAAAAGCCAGACTACGGTTTGCAACTGCACATGGAGAAATGTCCTCTGGTCTGATGAAACAAAAATAGAACTGTTTGGCCATAATGACCATCGTTATGTTTGGAGGAAAAAGGGGGAGGCTTGCAAGCTGAAGAACACCATCCCAACCGTGAAGCACGGGGATGGCAGCATGATGTTGTGGGGGTGCTTTGCTGCAGGAGGGACTGGTGCACTTCACAAAATATATGGCATCATGAGGCAGGGAAATTATGTGGATATATTGAAGCAACATCTCAAGACATTAGTCAGGAAGTTAAAGCTTGGTCGCAAATGGGTCTTCCAAATGGACAATGACCCCAAGCATACTTCCAAAGTTGTGGCAAAATGGCTAAAGGACAACAAAGGCAAGGTATTGGAGTGGCCATCACAAAGCCCTGACCTCAATCCTATAGAAAATTTGTGTTCAGAACTGAAAAAGCGTGTGTGAGCAAGGAGGCCTACAAGCCTGACTCAGTTCCACCAGCTCTGTCAAGAGGAATGGGCCAAAATTCACCCAACTTATTGTGGGAAGCTTCTGGAAGGCTACCCAAAACGTTTGACCCAAGTTAAACAATTTAAAGGCAATCCTACCAAATACTAATTGATTGTATGTAAACTTCTGACCCACTGGGAATGTGATGAAAGAAATAAAATCTGAAATAAATCATTCTCTCTACTATTATTCTGACATTTCACATTCTTAAAATAAAGTGGTGATCCTAACTGACCTAAGACAGGGAATTTTTACAAGGATTAAATGTCAGGAATTGTGAAAAACATATTTGTTTAGTTTAAATATATTTGGCAAAGGTGTATGTAAACTTCCGACTTCAACTGTAGATGCAGTAAAGAGGTCAATGGAATGCAGACCGTGGGGGATAGAAGGGCAATGGATTGGCCCACATTCAACAAATCTGATCTAAGTGAATATTTGTCAAATCCGTCATGATTGATGTATTGTAACAGGCCCATAATGTGGGTACTAAATTCCCGATTTGGATATATTTTGCTGTTTTCGCTGCATAACATTTAGAAGTTGTCCCTTTTCAGGTTTATAAAAAGTGACTAGTAAATGCTAACTCCCGTTTGTATAAGCAGGTTAGCATAGCTAGCACACAGAAATTGGTGGTGTAGTCAAAGTCGTTTTAAACTGTAATGCAGTTGATTGATGACATGAACATGTATTGGGGTTGACCTCCATACAAACATATAGTGTGAAATACACATAAACAACAGCCTAAATGTAGGCTGATTTTGCTGGGGGGCAATGAGGAGATTCGGGATGGAGATTCAGGTGGGAAAACGGTGCATCCTTTTTACTTCATGCTATTTTGGCTGAGCTCCTATGTCAAGCACCTGGAAACGGACTCCAACAACTCAGAAGAGGTAAGGTATTTTCTTTTTGTTTAGCCAGTTGCTCGTAATTCGCTGGATGGCTGTAGAGATGAATCCTGAATCGCTACGAGTGGTGCGGTGCAGAACAATTTATTGGATGAGTATGACAGCTGCCCGAAACTCAAGATGTATGAATGCTCTGACTTCTGTGGAGGCCGCATTGCTGTAAATGCTGTACAGCCACTGCAGAATCGGATTGACCATAAAATCAGCTTTTTAAACACTGGAGCTGGCGCGAGATATGGATCGGAAAACATACCTCAATGCAGGATGGGATATGCCACTAATTTTGACCTTTATCCACACTGATACATCGAGAAGATTGAAATACTGCTAATTTTCCCAGAAAACTGCCCTTTTTGTTCTCATGCTAGCTAGTAGTAGCCACCGCAGTCATTTTGGAATGTAGGGTCAGCCAATCAGCTCCTTTGTTGTTCAACGCCACGTGCCATTCCATAATGGCTGCTTTGGCTGATGTTAGCTAGCCTGATAACACAAAAGGCTGTTTTTCAGTGTGGATGTGTGTACAGTGTAGATGAAGTGTGGATGAAGGTACAACTTGCAGTAAAGTACCCATCCCTTAATTGAGGTACGTTTTCCGACCCTTATCTCCTGTCGGCTCCACAGTATCTTAATGTAACCATGATTGCGTTTAGACCCCAGTGCAGCTCAGTGTAAACAAGCATAATGATAGGGTCGGTATCTTCGACCAACCTTAGATTGCAGTGACACCTTAGTGCCATGCCATAACTTTAACCTGTTGTGCCCCTTTCATCTTTTCAGCCTTAAACCTGTGCCAGAACCGTGAAATCTGATGTTCCAAAATGCCTCATAAACTCCTCAAGTTACTCCTGGGAAGTTACCAGTGGCTGGCCAGTTACTGGCCCGTCCTTATGCCGAGGGGAATCCGCCTGTACACATTTGAACAGATCCCGTTATTCATGAAAGAAAACCCATACATTACAGATGGATACAGAGCCCGTTTACAATCCAAACTTTGTTTAAAAAGGTATGTCAAGAGAATAATATAGCTAAGCTCAATGTAAAGTAGTACGTTGTTGTACAGTGTTGTTGCTAGTTGTTGTATAGCCTGGTCCCAGGTCTATACTGTCTTGCCAACTCATATGGTTATTGTCATGTCAAACAAAATTACCATAGCAGTTGGCAAGATAGCACAAACAGATCTGGAACCAGGCTAGTTGTTGTGTATTGTTTTCCACCCTTCTAGCATCTTTGTGCTGTCCAATGAAACAGTCAACATATGGACTCATCTGTTGGGCTTCCTCCTGTTCTTCCTACTGGGGGTGAATGACATGTCTACAGTCCTGCCGGCTTCAGGTGCCAACAGAGAAGACTATGTCATCTATTGCATAGCACTCTTCTGCTTTCAGGTGTGTGTTTGGGTAGGCGGGTGGGTGGGTGAGAGTGAGAGAGAGACGGACAGAAAGAAAGAGAGTGAGAGGTCACAGCTATCTGTCAGTCTTATTTTGTTGTGGTTTACAGGTCTTACCTGTGTTCAGGAGAAGTAAAGCTGGTGTATTTGACCTGTTTTTCTAGGTGTGTATGCTGTGTTCTGCAGGGTATCACATGTTCTCCTGCCACCTCTCAGAGAAGACGTGTCACCGCTGGTTGGCGCTGGACTTCGTTGGAATCTCTGTGGGAATCCTGGGCTGTTACATTCCAGGGGTCTTCTATGCCTTCTACTGCATCACTGTATGTTCGACAATAATACATTCCATTATTTGTTTTCTTTTTCCACTCATACTGTTTGTTTTTGTAAATGTATACTTGTGCAAGCTGGCTCTGAAATCCCATCTCTTCTCCCCACATATCTTTCCCCGTTTCCTGTCTACTACCCCCACCCTCTTTCTCTCATCAATAGTTCTGGAGACAGGTGTACCTGGTGACTGCTCTAGCGTTGATATTGGCCGTGTTCTTAGCTCAGATCCACCCTCACTACCACTCTAAGGAGTGGCGACACCAGCGTACTGCCCTCTTCTGCTCCGTGGCTGGCTACGGGATCATCCCCGCCGGCCACTGGGTCTGGCTCAATGAAGGCCTCGGCTCAGCTGTCGTGCAGGTGAGGCAACAGTTTCCTGAATTAACACTTTATTTGAAAGTGTGTTGACTTCATAACACATTCATAAACAGTACAATTATGCATCAGAGTTAAGTATTGTTACCCTTAACATCTGTTCTGTCTGCAGTTGTTCCTCCCTCGTGTGATTGTGATGTATTTGATAGCTGGAGCTGCGTTCCTCTTCTACATCTCTAAAATCCCAGAACGCTGCTTCCCAGGTGAGCCGTCATGCTTGACACATCTATTCCACAATATTACAAATTACCTTGTATAGCAAATAACCATTCGTGTGATTAAGTGCACCTTGTCTTGCTCAAGTGACCTTGTGATGCACTTTGACCTCCACAGGTCAACTGAACTATCTGGGTGCCAGCCACCAGGTGTGGCATGTCCTTGTGGTGTTTTTGCTCTACTGGTGGCACCAGACTGCAGTATATATAATGAAATTCAGGCACAGCCAGCCCTGCCCTCCTTTCTACACCCAGCCTGGTCTCATAGACTAGACGTAACATAGTAAAAGTAAATCCAGGACACTCAAATTAGTATGATATGTTACGTTTGGTATGGGTGGTTGGTCGAGGTGGATGGGTGGGTGAATGTCTAGCTATCCAAAAGGTTGTGTGTTCAAATCTCGTCACTGACAACTTTAGCAACTTTTCAACTACTTACAACTTTTGAGCTACTTTGAAACTACTTAGCATGTTAGCTAACCCTTCCCCTAACTCTTTTAGCCAGCCCTTCCCCTAACTTGAACCCTTTAACCTAACTCCGAACCTTAACCCGTAACCCTAAACTAGCTAACATTAGCCAGCTAGCTAACGTTGGGTACAACGAATTGGTATTCGTAACATATCATACGTATTGCAAATTCGTAGCATATTGTACATTTACAGATTCATAACAAATTGTACATTTAGCAAATTCTTAACATATCATTCAAATTGTAATTCATAACTTATCATACGAAGTGGATGATGACATCCACAAATTAATACATACAATACGAAACGTAACATATCATACTAAATGAAGTGTCTCAGAATTACGTACAGAATAATACAAAATGCTGAGAGACCAGATTGCTACACAAGCAGTGACTAGAGCCTCAAGCCGGCCCAGCCACCGACTGAGCAACAACCGCCTGTACTGTAGCCACTCGATGCAATTAAACCAGACTACAGACCTCTAGAATTCTATCATACAGATGCCCAGTCAAGCAGACAAGAGCATAGCCTCCCTACCAGAACAACTATAACCGCACCGTTAGACCTTGCAGATGTCTGTAGAAAGAGCGAACGAGTAAAAGAGTGAAACCATCTCTCTGGTTTTAAGGATTGCGATTGGTGGTATGCAATCGTATGTGCTTTCTGCTGAGACTTCTGTAAGGCCAGGTTATAAGAAGGAAAGACATGTCAGTCATAGCCTGGTCGCAGGTCTGGGAAGCAAGATGGCACAAACAGACCTGGGACCAGTCTTGGTGAAGTCACTAGGACACACAGTACAGCTTCAACTGAACATATTCTGTGATTCTCCGATTATCTTTTCGTATTCAAGATAGTTTTTTTAACCTGATTTGTATCTATTAATTTGCATGTAAGCTACTGTTTGAATGTTACATGCTGTGAAATGGTACTTCTTGAAATGCTTTCTTGAGCACATGGGCCTTTACAAGGGTTATGTGCAATCTAGAATATATATCCTTTGGAAACCGAACATAGAGCCTATGTTCAGTTATTTTTGCCTGCGTAGTTATCTTACTGTATTTCATTAATGGTGGGATTGAGTAGTTATCTTACTGTATTTCATTAATGGTGGGATTGAGTAGTTATCTTACTGTATTTCATTAATGGTGGGATTGAGTAGTTATCTTACTGTATTTCATTAATGGTGGGGCTGAGTAGTTATCTTACTGTATTTCATTAATGGTGGGATTGAGTAGTTATCTTACTGTATTTCATTAATGGTGGGGCTGAGTAGTTATCTTACTGTATTTCATTAATGGTGGGGCTGAGTAGTTATCTTACTGTATTTCATTAATGGTGGGGTTACTTTTAGTATTAGTGGTCAACTGACCCCCTTCCTCTCACAATCCACTTGAATCTAAGGGCTGATTCAGGAACTGTTTAGAGAGTTGGTTACATTTAAACATAAACCCAATTAAATAGATTGGGAGTAAATGACCCTTGCTTTAATTTGTTTGTTAATAGACTATTTATGAATCCGTCCCTCTAGTCACTTACTATATAACCTAACGTAGCGACGTAAAAGAAACACCTGAGTAGGATACCTCACATTCTGGTCCTAAGTATTTTTTTTTTTTTTTTTTATATAACTTGTGGGAGGTTCTGTTCTGCACTGTTCAACCAATCCAGTAAATGTGAAGGAGGAGTTAAGATGGAGCGTCGCCTTTTTAAGCGTCTTAAAGCTGAAGTCGCGTCACAGGCTCTTCCATTTCCACTGAAAACCAGTTGCACCCAGTTTTTGCAACCCCGCTGATGGTGTTTACTATATACTGTACATGGGTGTGTGAACAACTGCATAAGAAGAAATACTTTAGAGGCCAGTATTATCTATTGTATGACTAATACTGTATGGTTTTACAATCACATTACTGACAGGTCTATCTATGCACAATATGGTGTCCTGAAGATCACAGGTGGCACCTTAATTGGGGGGGGGGGGGGGGCTTATAGTAACGGCTGGAATTGATTTGATGGAATGACATACAAGTGTTTTAATACCATTGTTATGAGCCGTCCTCCCCTCACCAGCCTCCTGTATTGTATATCTCCTACTGTGTAGCTAATACCCATAGAGGTCATTCGACCTTGTCAGATAATGATGCTCAGAACATATCACAGCCGTTAAAGGCCCACTATGACATTCACAGCCTGTAATGACTGTTTGTTAGCCTTGTTTGTAAATGAGCTTTTGTTTCAAGTATGCCTTTATTTCACTGTATTTTACCTGGTTGCTATAATGTCGGTCTTTGGTTGTCCAACATTTGTTTTTCCATTCATTTAGGCATTACTGATGGACTTACTTTTGAATGCTGGAATGCACTGACTAAAGGGGCACATTGTTTTAATCTATCTGTAATATGACATGTCTCGAGTATTATAAATTAATAAAGAATGCCTAAAAGGAATGTCATTGTTGAATTCAAATGTCAGAAAAAAGAAGCCATTACTCTCACTTGTGGCTATATACGGTTATTAGAAAATGGCATCCTCCTCAAAGTTAACGAGAGCATAGTCTCCTTGCCATCACATCTTATACAAAGGCATAGTTGTCAAAACAATATTTTCAATTAATCCCATTCTACAATCTGTTGTAATCTCTGATCTCCCAGCGCAAATTGAGGTATTATAATCTACAGCCATTGTTCTTTTGTTACAGCTACTAATTGGAATTTTGTAAGAAAGGGTTCCTAGCCACCGTGCTTCTACACCTGCATTGCTTGCTGTTTGGAGTTTTAGGCTGGGTTTCTGTACAGCACTTTGAGATATCAGCTGATGTAAGAAGGGCTATATAAATACATTTGATTTAGAGTTAGATACTCCCAACAGACAACAAATCTCCAGATTAGACAGTCTTGCCTGAGATAATGACTAAACATAGCTTTCTTCACGACAGTGTTGGCAAAACATCGCAGAGCAGGAGGATTTATCACACTTTGTCTCACTTGACAAATTGCCTTTATTCTCAGGTGCAGACAGATGAAATATTCATGCCATGTAAAATACCAATCATAAATTATATCAGAATTAGGCTAAACAGCTTAATCACCACATTACATCTCAACATTGTTTTGAGGATTACAGGATGAGATCTGGGCTTTGTATTAAAAGAACAACTCAATTTCACATCTCATTCAGAAGCATTGTCAGTTATTGTTAGCAAATCCAATTCAAGTCTTTGTAAAACCACTACAAGAAAACTTAACATTTCTAAACTGAATCACTGATCAACATGGTATTCTGCAGATATGCTTTATCGCCACCCACTGGACAAAAGACCACATGACAAGCAACTGTTAGTAAACATTTTTAATAGTACTTCTCATACAAGAACAGATAGAATACCTTCCTGATATCTATAATAATTTGGATAATACCAATAAAGGTTTGTCTTAATGAGATGCATTCAGGAATGTAAATGTTGGAAACACATGAAACAGAATAGGTGACTCTGGCTAAGGAATCCTGGAGTGTGTCTGGGCTGGCTGAACACATTACATGTTCCAAGTTACACATCCCAATGTCAAACTTTGAACATTGAAACAAACATATCCATGTTTCTCAGGGAAACACAGTGAGTGTGTCTATAATAAATCGAACCTGTGCAGTGCACTGCAGCCTTCACATTGTTACGATCCTTCGGTGGGAGGCTCCTCAATGCCAAGTAGACAGGACCTTAGTCGTCTTCACCACACAGCTTCAGCAGAGCTTGTCCGTAACTTCCAGCAGTTTCAGACTACAATTGAACACAGGGATGGAGAGGACTTTTACATGACTATGACACAGAGTATGATCAATTTCACAGATCCTATGAGTCAATCGTCATTTCCTCCACAGAGAATCTTCAGAGCGTTGCCATAGTAACTGGACACTTACGACTGACCAGGCAAGACAGAAAACGCCACAAAAAAAATAATATCCCCAAATCACAATAAAAAGGTCTGATTCGCAATCGCATATGCAGATCAGATTGGCTGACCAAATAATAAAATCACAAGATAGGAGGTAGGGTTGAAAATAAATCAATTCCAATCATGTTTATTTCAGCAGCCATTAAATAAAAATCAGCAGATACAGTGCATTCGAAAAGTATTTAGACCCCTTGCCTTTTTCCACATTGTTACATTACAGCCTTATATAAAATTGATTAAAGATTCCCCCCCTAAATATACACACAATACCCCATAATGACAAAGCGAAAACAGAAATACCTTATGTAAATAAGTATTCAGATCCTTTGCTATGAGACTCGAAATTGAGCTCAGGTACATCCTGTTTCCATTGATCATCCTTGAGATGTTTCTACAACTTGATTGGAGTCCACCTGTGGTAAACTCAATTGATTGGACATGATTTGAAAAGGCACACACACCTGTCTATATATAAGGTCCCACAGTTGACAGGCCATGTCAGAGCAAAAACCAAGCCATGAGTTCGAAGGAATTATCTGTAGAGCTCCGAGACAGGATTCTGTCGAGGCACAGATCTGGGGTACCAAAATAAATTCTGCAGCATTGAAAGTCCCCAAGAACACAGTGGCCTCCATTCTTAAATGGAAGAAGTTTGAAACCACCAAGACTCTTCCCAGAGCTGGCCGCCCGGCCAAACTGCGCAATCGGGGGAGAAGGGCCTTGCTCAGGGAGGTGGCCAATAACCCGAAGGGCTCTCTGACAGAGCTCCAGTTCCTCTGTGGAGATGGGGAAAAACCTTCCAGAAGGACAACCATCTCTGCAGCACGGCACCAATCAGGCCTTTATGGTAGAGTGACCAGACGGATGCCACTCCTCAGTAAAAGGCACATGACAGCCGCTTGGAGTTTGCCAAAAGACACCTAAAGACTCTCAGACCATGAGAAACAAGATTCTCTGGTCTGATGAAACCAAGACTGAACTCGTTGGCCTGAATGTCAAGCGGTACGTCTGGAGGAAACCTGGCACCATTCCTACGGTGAAGCATGGTGGTGGCAGCATTTTTTATTTATTTCACCTTTATTTAACCAGGTCGACCAGTTGAGAACAAGTTCTCATTTACAACTGCGACCTGGCCAAGATAAAGCAAAGCAGTGCGACAAACAGAGTTACACATGGAATAAACAAACGTAGTCAATAACACAATAGAAAACTCTATATACAGTGTTGGCAAATGAGGTAAGATTAGGGAGGTAAGGCAATAAATAGGCCGTAGTGTCGAAGTAATTACAATTTAGCAATTAAACACTGGAGTGATAGATGTGCATCATGCTGTGGGGATGTTTTTTAGCGGCAGGGACTGGGAGACAAGTCAGGATCAAGGGAAAGATGAATGGAGCAAAGTATAGAGAGAGCGTTGATGAAAATCTGCTCCAGAGCACTCAGGACCTCAGACTGGGGCGAAGGTTCACCTCCAACAGGACAGCAACCCAAAGCACACAGCCAAGACAATGCAGGAGTGGCTTCAGGACAAGACTGAATGTCCTTCAGTGGCCCAGCCAGAGCCCGGACTTAAACCCGATCGAACATCTCTGGAGAGACCTGAAAATAGCTGTGCAGTGACGCTCCCCATCCAACCTGACAGAGCTTGAGAGGATTTGCAGAGAAGAACTCTCCAAATACAGGTGTGCCACGCTTATAGAGTCAAACCCAAGAAGACTTGAGGCTGTAATCCCTACCAAACATGCTTCAACAAAAGGACTAAGTAAAGGGGTCAAGGGGTCTGAATACTTTGAATGCACTGTAACTAATTGCTCAAAACAAATCGAGCTGTAAAAGATAGAAAATTGACCCCATGAAATGTAGCTATGGGACAAGTATGTTACCAGTCAGCAAGATTATCAGCAAATACCTTGATGGTGGAGTAGAGAGAACAGCCAAACAGCTTTTTGAACTCTGCCCTGATGTCCAGCATGTCCATCTCAGAGCGGCCAACCATTATCCTGGTCAGAACGGACTCTGTAGTCCCCACGCCCTGAACACACAACCACTGGATTAATCCCAAAACCCCACAGATTAACATTCTACACCACCAGAGCCCACTGGATTAGAGGAAATGAAACAAAACAAAAACATGTCAGCCCCAGATCTGTTTGTGCAGTTTTGGAAAATCAGATGGCCATTCTTGTGCAGTTTGGCATGACAATGACCATAGGAGTTGTCAAGACAGCACAAACAGATCTGACATCAGGCTAGGCACCGTGCACTATGACCTTGTATCCCGTTGGGCTCTGCGGGTGGAGAATAGTGCATGAGCTGCACGAAGCTTAAAAAATAAAATGTATACTGTAAGCAATTTGTAAAATGCATAAACAGGAAGACTTCTCCTCACCTTTGTGCTTTTGAACAGTCTCTCAGCCAGGTAGGCAGGAACACTCTTCACACATTTCACTGGAAAGTCAAAGGGTTTGTTAGCGATAACAGTGCATGACATCTTTGAGAGTGATAGGCAACAAAACCTGTGAATAGTCCTTCGTACCAATAGCCACCAGTAGATCCTCTAGATTCCCTGACATCTCCCTCTCAATGCTCTCCTGTAGAGTTTTGTTGCTCAAGGCCTTATACTCCACTAGGGCTGTAAGGGGAGGGAGAAACACGCAACCCGTTAGCCTACATCATCATCATAGAAGACAAGACTACAGTATTGTGTCCGTCAGTGCTTTGCTAGACCAAGGTTACTAACTCTGTCTCAGCTGAGGAACACTCCGGTGACACAGGATGTCAATGAACTTGCTTTCATCAGTTCCCCACTTCTTCTCTCCTGCCTCGTACAGGGCCTAGAGAGGGGGAGGGACACAGACAGAGCGAGACAGAGGTAGTACAGTACTTGTATAGGCACTATCGTGCATTGGCTTGAGTGAGAGAACATGGAAGAGGAACACACCAATATATTTAATTACACTTCACGATGACAAGTCTTTGGCAGGACGTCTGAGTGAGTCACTCCCAAGGAAGCTTAAAACCAAGACCAGTGAAATACTGAGCATGGTTGCAAAATTCATCATATCTTAATGTACCTTAGCGTCCGCTTTAGCTTTAGCCGGGTCCACATTCGTACTCTCATCTCGCTTTCCCTTAAAATGACAGACACCGAACCGAAAGGTTGAAAAAGTAATCTTATAGGTCACAAGCAGCTGAAAAAAACTATGTAACAGAAATACCACTGTTACTTATAAGTCCAAGTCAAATTCCCCCTGGGGACAATAAAGTTCTCATTTTACCTCAGCCAAGATGAGAAGTGTTGTAGCATAGTCTCCAGATACCTCAGACTTGAGGTCATGAGTCATCAATCGCCCAGTTTCTGTGGTCAAATACAGTATCTTATTAGTTTCCAACTAACAGATGACTGACAATCAATCAATATGTAACTTTTTAGGCGACCGACCAAATTCACTAAGAAATGTGGGTTATAGATCTATCATTCTAAGAAGAGTAAATCTGTTTTACTTGCGCTATTTCTATGCTTCCCATTCTTAAATGTAGTTTTTGCATCTTTTACTTTCGGTGTAACTTCAAACGGCTAATACAACAATATTTTTCGTTATGGAATTTATAATTTCACAGTGGTTTGGATGGTACAATGATTATCTACACTATACTTGCTTATTTTATCACACAAACTGAAATTTGGCGAACTATTAGAGTTTTAGCAACCAGGAAATGGCGGAGCGATTTCTGCATAATGTAACTTTAATACTATTTTTTATTTAACTAGGCAAGTGAGTTAAGAACAAATTTTAATTTACAATGACGGCCTACCCCGGCCAAACCCTAACCACGCTAGGCCAAATGTTGCTGCGCCCTATAGGACTCCCAATCACGGCCAGTTGTGATACAGCCTGGAATCGAACCAGGGTCTGTAGTACTGCCTCTAGCACTGAGATGCAGTGCCTTAGACTGCTGCGCCACTCGGGAGCCCTTAGTAGTACATACTAAGATAGTTTAGAGACTACTAACCTGCTAAGTAAGCATCAGATAGAGCCTTGATTTGCTTGTTGGATCTTGAGGCAAATATCTCTGTTAAAGTCTCCTCAGTTGTCCCAGGACCCTGTGTGTGTGTGTGTGTAACAGGCAGGTATGCACAAAGTACATGATAAATGGTCATTCACAGTAATGTTTGGTACCAGATAGTTACCTAATACAGATAAATGTCCCTTACCTTGATGGCTCTGATGACCTCATGACAGTCGAAAAGAGCAGGAGGGGTGACCAGAGCAACTAGCAAGTCCTCAAAGTCCCCATGGGTGTCCCCCTTCAGGTCATCCACTAATGTCTGGGGGGGGGGGGGGGTCAAAGGCCATGGGTTATCAACAGTGATGGATATTGACTCATGCAATATTCAGAGATATCTGGACAAGATGTTTTAAATAAATTCGAGAAAAACTATCATGCTGCTAATATTGAGAGTAGTAGAGGGATAGTTGTACCCTGTTGGCAGCTTCCTGGTACGCTTTACAGATGAGCTGACGCTGGGCAATGCTCCTCCCGGTTAGAACTTCAACTAGAGTCTTCTCAGTGGTACCTGAGAACATCAACACACAATGTTTATAGAAACTGAAATTTTACATTTCAGTCATCCAGAGTGACTTACAGTAGTGTGGGCATACATTTTCATACTTTTTTAAATTTCTCCATACTGGTCCCCTGTGGGAATTGAACCCACATCCCTGGCATTGCAGGCTCCATGCTGTACCAACTGAGCTACACAGGATCACATGGAGTGAAAATTCCTATCACGAGGCATCAAATAAGTTATTTCTTGGTTGGTATGTGGTAGAGTACAGTGAAGAGTTTAGAGAGTATGGTGGATTGATTGACATTCCTACCTATTCCCTCTATGGCCTTCCGTAGAGCAACTACATCTTCTGCTGCTTTGAATCCCGCTTTCTCTTTAATGGTTCCTCGGGTGGTGGACTGAGAAACAGAAAAACATATCAAGAAACAGCAAAAACTAGTTAATTACATTAAGGTACATAGCCCATAGTTGAAATACAAGTATAACTTAGTAGGCCTACCGTTACTGTCAAAGAGGAAGGTGAATCCAAAAGGAGATCCAAGTCATCCTGAAAAGATAATGTACAGATTACCAGAGGATCATTATGGACAAAGACTAGCAGTCATCCTCCACTGAGTTCTTTTCCCCCCAATGAACCTCCGACTCGCTATGTGTCGACACTTCAAAAATGTAAATTCTTAAACTCTCACCGTGTCCGTATGTTTTAACCTCTGTTATTGCCTGCCTTTGTTTGCTGAAAATCATACTTTAATAATCAAATACAACCACCGACTATTTCCTTGTTAAGATTAAATTGGCACAATTTATGTGATTGTGGTATATTTGAATAACGTTTTATTAAAAACGTATGGATTTCGGCAAACTAAGAATGGCACGCAACAGAGGACAAACATAGGTACTTGGTAAGGGTTGAAGAATTTACCTTTTGGAAGTATCGACGCATAGCGACTCGAAAGAGTCTTGAGGTTCTTTTTTAATTTTTTAAGATGTGAGTCTGCTCTCAAGGCTGTGGAGGAGTTAAGTTACTTGGAAACCAGCCAACAAACACAGGCCAGGGACAGAAGTGGCTTAGAGATGTGTAAACAGAAACAACAATCATCTGGAACAATTAGTAGAAAAAAGTATTTCCGTTACAGAAATTAGAGTGACATATCTGGTAACTTACCCAAACATTGGCCATTGCAGCAGTGGATATTCTACAAGTGAGGGGGGAAGGAGCTGGGTAACAATTCATAGATTCATATTTCTTTGATTATGGCCTAATTTGTACAGCAATTCCAAAGCCATCTTCATTGACAGTGCAACGTTGCACATTCCACCGTACTGGTAGGTTAGCCCATTCATAGACACTAACGCTAGCGTCTATTGGTGGAGCTATCTTCTTCCCGGGGCTCTTTACACCTGCTATACACATTAAAACACATGCCTTGCAGTATGGTTTTAGAAACATAAAGAACACATCTTTCATATCAGCAAGAAATCATAAAAAGGTTATATTACTAGATCTTTATAGGGTAAAGGTTAGTGTTCCCACATGGCCATATCTCCATGTTACAGGGCTTGTTTATGTAAGACAGAGCTGACAACTTGTACCTATTAGCTATCTAACATGCGTCGAACACCTGTGTGGACGCGTCACTGAGGAGGAAGTGTAGTTTGTCAACTGGCGGCCCCACAGTTTATGGCTCTGTGAAAATCTGCTACAGTAAGTATCATTTTAATTCGAAAGATTATTTCTTGCTGATATCAAAAAGGAGCATATGTTTTTCGAAAACAGTTTCGCACGCGATGATTGACATTTCTAAATGTTAAAACAGCTTCGGAATTATAGTTCACATGGAGCCAGCCGTGGGCGAAGTTAACCAGTGAAAACCCTAAGGAGAGAAGGGGTTTTCGAGAACTATGGTAGGTGTGTTACTTAAGGCATTTAAATCAGAATAATCTAAATCAATTGCCTACGTTAACGGTTTTAAATACAACAAATATTTTTCGGAGTTTGATAGACTAACGTTAAATCACATCTGGTGACAGCTGAAACGAATTCTTGTCGAGAAAAATAATCACAGTATACTACTTGACGCACTTCACTCAACTTGAACAATAGCGTGCCATACCTTCGATAGTCCTACATTTTCCGTTTTATAATTTGTTAAATATCAGAAAAAGCTGTTTCGCCTTACCTGAGCTATAGTTGTCAACTGGCCACACCTTTTTACTAGAGTGCAGAAGCCAACGCCCATAGGCACCACGGGAAATGAAGTCACTACCGGGAATATTCCCAAATCCCTCCTCATTTTTAAACGGATAGAACAGTCAAATAGGTCTGTGGTACAGTCATACTAATAGGATAAATTATGGTGGTCCTGGTGCATTTTTATTAGCTGTCATGATGATACTGGAGTTGCAAATACATTGTTGGACAACATGATTACATTGTTGCACTGCATAACCATCACTCAGTGATACATTGTATCAGCTGATCACAACCTGTCGACGATGATTAGTCACTATTATGTTTCTCTTTGACAAAATATTTAACAACAGATTTAACAACAGTGTCCTGGTGAAAATATCCCACAGTCGTGTAGCCACTGTCTATCCAATATAATGAATGCATTTGAATGGACATGATTTGAGAAACATAAGCATGCAGTATTGTAGAGATACTCCATAGAGACACTCCCTTTTTAAGGAATCTAACATAATACACATGTAGGAATAATGAGTCCAAAGTTCTATTTGCACTGTGAGGGAACAATCGCAGATGTGTCTGTCCAAGACTAAAGAGTACTGAGTTACTGATTAATCAGTGAAATTAAAATAAATGCCTGTGAAAACAATGGTCAATGTGAAACCTTTTAGATACCAAAACAAGGTGTGGGAAATAGATTTTATTTTTTACATACATGTCTTACTGCTATGTTTATCATGACGGAGTAACAATTTCAAATTGTTTACATAGACAGCCGCACCCAACGTATAAAGTCCACTTACAATTTGTAACTTGCAACTTCAGGCCAACACCCCTAAACCTTATTTCTGTATTTGCAGATAAATAAAAGCTGTGAGGATGACACCACACATAGTAATTACACATAACAGTCCCTTGATTACGATTGTGAGTTGAGCCATAATACAATTGTGTATGGTATGAGGACAGGGGGAGCTATATCAATCTCATATCACCCAGTGGTGATATACCCTGCACATTTCAGACTGTATTACAAACATTCAGGATGTATCTAGGCAATACCTACTGTTTACTTGAGGCATGTTATCATACTATGGAAGGAAGGAGGTGTGAGGGGGCGACCCAGATGACCAAGATGTCATATCCTCACACGTCTTTGCTTCCAATCATATCATGAGTAACCTGCTTAATTACTCACAAGCCTCAACCTGTGACAATCCAACCTTGAACTGACTGAACATCCATCTATACTCAAAGTAGCAAATGACTCACTGTTGTCATTGTTCAATTGAAAGTTGTATCAGTTGGTTTTAATATATAATGTATAATTAAGCAATAAGGCCCGAGGGGGTGTGGTATATGGCCAATATACCACGTCTAAGGGCTGTTCTTAAGCACGACGCAACACGGAGTGCTAGGACACAGCCCTTAGCCGTGGTATATTGGCCATATATCACAAACTCCCAAGTTGCCTTATTGCTATTATAAACTGGTTACCAACATAATTAGTGTAGTAAAAATAAATGTTTTGTCATACCCATGGTGTACGGTCTGGTATACCACGGCTTTCAGCCAATCAGCATTCAGGGCTCGAACCACCCAGTTTAAAATTCTGAATGACTAGTCTTGGGCCATTTGGCTTCTAAGCCATTATATCTTTGTGGCCATTTGCTGTTGGACACTAGGGCTGTTATCCCATCCATGTTAGCCTCTGGTGCTGTTAGCCTTTGCATTTTAACATGACTACTTGTATCCCGAAAAGCTTTGTATTACATTTTTTACTTCGACCGGATCCTGGAACACAAGTCTCCTCTTCTACCCTGCCAAAGTCAACTTTGCTACTGCACAATTAAAATCTACAGAGGGTATGTAAAATCAAATCAAAGTTTATTTGTCGCTTACACAGATTAGCAGATGTTTAAGCAGGTGCAGTGAAAAGCTTTTGTTTCTAGCTCCAGCAGTGCAGTAAATTATTGTGTTTCTAGCTCCAGCAGTAAATTATTGTGTTTCTAGCTCCAGCAGTACAGTAAATGATTGTGTTTCTAGCTCCAGCAGTGCAGTAAATGATTGTGTTTCTAGCTCCAGCAGTACAGTAAATGATTGTGTTTCTAGCTCCAGCAGTAAATGATTGTGTTTCTAGCTCCAGCAGTGCAGTAAATGATTGTGTTTCTAGCTCCAGCAGTACAGTAAATGATTGTGTTTCTAGCTCCAGCAGTGCAGTAAATGATTGTGTTTCTAGCTCCAGCAGTGCAGTAAATTATTGTGTTTCTAGTTCCAGCAGTGCAGTAAATGATTGTGTTTCTAGCTCCAGCAGTAAATTATTGTGTTTCTAGCTCCAGCAGTACAGTAAATGATTGTGTTTCTAGCTCCAGCAGTGCAGTAAATGATTGTGTTTCTAGCTCCAGCAGTACAGTAAATGATTGTTTCTAGCTCCAGCAGTGCAGTAAATGATTGTGTTTCTAGTTCCAGCAGTGCAGTAAATGATTGTGTTTCTAGCTCCAGCAGTAAATTATTGTGTTTCTAGCTCCAGCAGTACAGTAAATGATTGTGTTTCTAGCTCCAGCAGTGCAGTAAATGATTGTGTTTCTAGCTCCAGCAGTACAGTAAATGATTGTGTTTCTAGCTCCAGCAGTAAATGATTGTGTTTCTAGCTCCAGCAGTGCAGTAAATGATTGTGTTTCTAGCTCCAGCAGTACAGTAAATGATTGTGTTTCTAGCTCCAGCAGTGCAGTAAATGATTGTGTTTCTAGCTCCAGCAGTGCAGTAAATTATTGTGTTTCTAGCTCCAGCAGTCTGATGGCCAGGAAATGGAGGCTGTTTTTCAGTCTCTCGGTCCCAGCTTCGATGCACCTGTACTGTCTCCGCCTGCTAGATGGTATCAGGGTGAACAGGCCGTGGCTCGGGTGGCGGAGGTTCTTGTTGATCTTCTTGGCCAAGTGCTGTAGATATCCTGGAGGGGATGCAATGTGCCCCTAGTGATGCGTTGGGCTGACCGCACCACCTTTTGGGGAGCCCTGCGGTTGCGTGTGGTGCAGTTGCCATACCAGGCGGTGATACAGCCTGACAGAATGCTCTCGATGGTGCATCTGTAGAAGTTGGCGAGGGTCTTAGCCGAATTTCTTCAGTCTCCTGAGGTTGAATTGGCGCCTTCCTCACCACACTGGCTGTGTGGAGGGACCATTTCAGTTCCTCAGTGATGTGCATGCCAAGGAACTTGAAGCTTTTGATCCTCTCCACACTGGCCCCGTCGATGTGGATGGGGGCGTGCTCTCTCTGCTGTTTCCTGTATTTCACGATCAGCTCCTTTGTTTTGTTGACGTTAAGGGAGAGGTTATTTGCCTGGCACCACTCCTCCCTGTAGGCTTTGTCGTTGTTGTTGGTAAACAGGCCTTCCACTGTTGTATCATCTGCAAACTTGATGATTGAGTTGGAGACGTGCATAGCCACGCAGTCAAGGGGGAACAGGGGAACAGGAGGGGACTCAGCACCCACCCCTGTGGTTCCCCTGTGATGAGGATCAGCATGACAGAGGTGCTGTTATTCAAAATGTCAGTGGGTAACAGTAATATACCTTTGAAAGAAAATATTCTAAACTAACCCTCACATTTTTCATGTTTATGCAAAAATATATATTATACTGAACAAAAATATATAAATGCAACATGTAAAGTGTTGGTCCCATGTTTCATGAGCTGAAATAAAAGATCCCAGAAATGTTCCATAGACACAAAAGCTTATTTCTCTCAAATGTTTTGCACAAATTTGTTTACATCCCTGTTAGTGAGCCATTGCCAAGATAATCCATCCATCTGACCGGTGTGTCATATCAAGAAGCTGATTAAACAGCATGATCATTACAGAGGTTCACCTTGTGGCGTGGACAATAAAAGGCCACTCTAAAATGTCCAGTTTTGTCACACAACACAATGCCACAGATGTTTTAAGGGAGCTGCAGGAATGTCCACCAGACCTGTTGCCAGAGGATTTACTGTTAATTTCTATGCCATAAGCCGCCTCCAACTTCGTTTTAGAGAATTTGGAAGTACGTACAACCGGCCTCACAACCGCAGACCATGTGTAACCACGCCAGCCCAGTACCTCCACATCCGGCTTCTTCATCTGCGGGATCGTCTGAAACCAGCCACCCGGACAGCTGATGAAACTGAGGAGTATTTCTGTCCGTAATAAAGCCCTTTTGTGGGGGAAATCCATAGATTAAGGCCTAATGAATTTCTTTCAATTGACTGATTTTCTTATTTGAACTATAACTCAGTAAAATAATTGAAATTGTTGCATGTTGCGTTTTTATATTTTTGTTCAGTATAATATGTACAAATGTACTGTCACTCAAATTAAAACAAGTCATACAACAAATGTTTTAAATGTAGTTTCAGTATGAAAGGCATGGTTTGGAAAAGCCCTTTCATAGATCACCCTGTAGTTCTCATCACAAGGTGAGACAATTTAATATGTAAATAGTATACATGTAAAACATGCCAGTATGTAACTACTGGACTAACTAACTAACTAACTAACTAACTAAACATGTAACTACTGGACTAACTAACTAAACATGTAACTATTAGACTAGCTAAACATGTAACTACTGGACTAACTAACTAAACATGTTACTACTGGACTAAATAATTAAACATGTAACTATTGGACTAACTAACTAAACATGTAACTACTGGACTAACTAACTAAACATGTAACTATTAGACTAACTAAACATGTAACTACTAGACTAACTAACTAAACATGTAACTATTAGACTAACTAAACATATAACTACTAGACTAACTAACTAAACATGTAACTATTGGACTAACTAACTAAACATGTAACTACTAGACTAACTAACTAAATATGTAACTATCGGACTAACTAACTAAACATGTAACTACTAGACTAACTAACTAAACATGTAACTATTGGACTAACTAACTAAACATGTAACTACTGGACTAACTAACTAAACATGTAACTACTGGACTAACTAACTAAACATGTAACTATTGGACTAACTAACTAAACATGTAACTACTAGACTAACTAACTAAACATGTAACTACTGGACTAACTAACTAAACATGTAACTACTGGACTAACTAACTAAACATGTAACTATTAGACTAACTAAACATGTAACTACTAGACTAACTAACTAAACATGTTACTACTGGACTAAATAATTAAACATGTAACTATTGGACTAACTAAACATGTAACTACTGGACTAACTAAATATGTAACTATCGGACTAACTAATTAAATATGTAGCTACTGGACTAGAATTTTAACTCTCACTGTAAGTATACCTGATCAGTTTGTCTCCACTTAGGACTGGGTCCGCCACTTTGGCATCTCTAGATAGAATAAATATATATTATAAACCGGATCATTCGAGCACTGAATGTTGATTGGCTGAAGGCCGTGTTATATCAGACCGTATACCACAGGTATGACACAAATGACTTGATTACTGTTCTAATTACATTGGAAACCAGTTTATAATAGCAATAAGGCATCTTGGGGGTTTGTAGTATATGGCCAATACACCATGGCTAAGTGTTGTATCCAAGCGCTCCATGTTGCGCGGTGCATAAGAACAGCCCTTAGCCATGGTATACTGGCCATATACCACACACCTCCGGGCCTTATTGCTTAAATAAGAGGTACTAAATAAGGTTTCATCTTATTGTAAGAAAATAAATTCTACTTACCAGTGATAAGGTTGCTTGGGGCAAAAGCAAAGAGAGACAGAAAACGGGAGGGTCGCCGGTTCAAATCCCAAATCTCTCATGAAAAGATGATGGGAAGTGAGCATCCTAATGGCCATATCCTGCCATTGTGCCCTTGAGCAAGGCACTTAACCTCTGGAATGAGGACAATGTATTCTTCCCCTTTTCTGTCATGTTCTCACAGGATCTCTGTGATCTCAGCAGATGTAACCTCTGAACTCTCCATGTCAGTTTCCTCTCCCTGGTTCTTCCAGCACAGGGAGCATAGCAGTACCACACAGGTAGACAGCCACCACCATCCACAACACCACCCCAAACAGCATGAAGGACAACAGGTTACCGTCCATGGTCCCACTTGTAGTGGCGTGGGAGGGAAAGAGAAAGAAAGAGAGGGAGGTGGAGACAGAAAGAGGCTCCCTTGACCTTCCAAATGGACAGACAGTGTGAAGACCCTAGTGACCAAAAGGAGGATGATAGAATAAGTCTGTGTGTGTGTGTGTGTGTGTGTGTGTTCATGCATGCATGTATCTGTGTTTACGTGGGAGACTAAGTATTCTGTAAAGAAGACATAGTTGGCTGCCTAGAAACAGGTGAGCGTTTAAATGATGCCATTATCTTAGTGCAAACAGAAAGCACATTATTCTCTGCTGTCAGTACGGCCTCACACCATTTAGTTCATATTCATGTGTACACTGTGTATCCAACACTTTAACAACATGACAGACTGACCAGGTGAATCCAGGTGAAAGCTATGATCCCTTATTGATGTCACTTGTTAAATCCACTTCAATCAGTGAAGGTAAAAGGAGACAGGTAAGTAAGGTGCGTGCAACTCAATATCAGGAAGGTGTTGCTAATGTTTGATATACTCAGTGTAAATACTATCTCCTTATCTGTTCAACCCAGATTAAATATAGAAACACACTATAGAAAACCTGTCACCCATGTCACATGGAATATTAGTGCAGCAAAGGTAGGCTACAGATTAGTAGTTACTTCTATATGAGACTATCAGTCTCTGTCTCCCTCTGTTGGCTAAATGAAGCGGTGAAGGTTACGTTGGGCAAACGAAAAGACAAAACAACGAATTGCTGAACACCACAGCTCAGTCAGGTGTAAAAACACGGACTACCCAGTAGCAGCCTACTTTGTTGAAGCCAACCATGCTATTTCCTCCCTCATATACACAGGTATGGAGCATGTAACACTACCAAGGAGAAGAGGTAACATTGAGACATCACTGCTACAGAGGGAAGCCAACTGGATCTCCCACCTAAAAACACTGACCCCTAGTGGTTTGAATATTGACTTTGATCTCAGGCCCCTTTCTATGAACATTTCAACCCAATGAACATGTTTTGCCCACAGCTTATTAGCTGATACTGCATATCATGTTTCCCATGTTGATGATGTTCATTATGCATTATGTTTGAACCACAAGAAGATATTAAATCCAGGCTGTATCACATCCGGCTGTGATTGGGAGTCCCATAGGGCAGCGCACTGTTGGCCCAGCGTCATCCGGGTTTGGCCTGGGTAGGCCGTCATTGTAAATAATAATTTGTTCTTAACTGACTTGCCTATTTAAATAAAAAATGAAAAAAATATAATTTAAATTATGAAAAAGATTAAAGTTAATTAAATGTAACAATAATGATTGATATTAACATGATGTATTCTATTAAATCTAATCATAAAATGATATTAACGTGATGTATTATATTAAATCTAATCATGTTGACATAAAATGATATTAACGTGATGTATTATATTAAATCTAATCATGTTGACATAAGATTATATTAACGTGATGTATTATATTAAATCTAATTATGTTGACATATGATTATGTAAATAACTGCCTCGTGTATTCAACATCGTGACACACGCAGTAAAATAAGAGTTTTTAACAGTTCCACTTTTTCATCCCTCATTACCTTAATTACTATGACACGCCCCTCACTGTGTTCATTGGCTGCACTACTTACACAGTTTCGCTACATAACCTGGTTCAAGCGTTTACCAAGAAGCTCTGAAGAAGGTACTGTGTGCTGAAACGTTGGTTGTCATGCCCATTAAACCTTTGGGAGCATAATTAGAATGTGTGACTTTCTTTCTTTGTATAGTTTACACTCAGTTAGTCAACACCTCTACAAAACATTTTTGGGGGTGGAATTCAACTAATGCATTTTACTAGGCAAAATGAAGAATAACACAATTGTTTCTAGTCCTCCCTGACTCTCATGACAAACTCTATCTTGACTTCAGATTGGTCATTTGAGAATCCAACGGATGACATGAGTCCTATTACATTATAGACAGACCATCTCTGGCGTAAGGAGAGCTGTAACCATAGAAGAGGATATTGAGAATGAGTTGTCTTCTCAAAATCCTTCTCAGAAGTTTTCACCACTTGTACGTCTTCTAGCTCCAACACGCGTTTAGTAGAATTTATTCACTCAAGATGGTATTTTCCTCTCATGAAATGCTCTGCGTTTTTTGTCGCTTGCTTTTTTTAACGGCACCATTTGTCTATATTCTAATCTTGACTGTAGCAGCACACTCAGAGAGATTGGGTCTGGAGATAATGAGGGGTTGTCTGTGAGTCAGAACAGAACAAAGACTTTCATCACTGATGATTCTAGAACACTGAGTGTTCCATTAAAGAGAGAGAAACCTCTCAATACAACTGAAGGAGCACGGACCTGAGCTCCCCAAGTAGCATAAAGACTATAGTCCACTGGGCCTATTCAGTCACAGACAAGCAGATAACACTAATTCCTTAACTTAAATAACAATAGCGTAACCACAGGAGTTATAGCAGCAGATATATATATATATCTTACTGGACTCAGCAGCAATGATTACAAAACAGAATGGTGTTTTTGGAGCAAGATACATGGGAAACATATTGTATCCCCCTCTGAGTGTTTGTGGCAACCAGATAGTTAGTTTATGTGCTGTCACAAGGTTGTGCCCTCTCATCTCCTTGTAAACACATTCACAATGATGCTGAGAGGATGTGGACTCATGGTTACTATGGAAACCAACCATGCCTTAATAAACTACAGGTAAGTGGGTGAATGAAAACGAAGAAGAGATAGAAAAAAAGAAGTGTGCTCACAATGGATATAAAATCAATTCACGATCTGAAGCATGTAGTCTGTAGCCTAGCCTACATCCAGTTTGACACTGGCAGGTCCATGGCAAGTGGATACCTAGGTAAATTCAACCTGCACAGGTGAGAGAGTGAGAGGGAGTTAGAGAGAGCGAGACAGTGTAACAGGAATCCCAGTCTCATACTCTACCTGCAACGTATCTTTTAATCTGATCTGAAATAAGCCAACAGAAAACATCTCTGTTAGACACCAATCGGAACAGAACATATGTTCTGCAGATTTCTGCTTTCTGGTCTTTCCTGTTTGCTGTTTGACTTTTCGCATGTGACCTATGAAGAAATGACATGCTCCAGAACATTAATCCGCTAGCCTGTGCCACAAATACTTCTATAGCAGCCTGAGCCTAGATCTTCAGATGGCCTGTGTCCCAAATGGCACCATATTCCCTTCATAGTGTTCTACATTTAACTAGGGCCCATTAGGTGCCATTTGGGATGGGCCCCAAAGCTTCTGAGATCCTCCAGTCCTAAGAATAAAAATATTCTATATCCTCTGGAACTGGAACTCCACACCAACTGTCTGATCTCCTCCCACAAAATGACAGTTAAACCCATCAAATAGGACTTCTTTCTATATCCTAGGCCCCACTTCCTCCAACAACATCAACCAAAAAGATTATGGCTGTGTCTCAAATGGCAGCGAGCAGGCACCATATTCCCTATTCCCTGTGGTCAAAAGTAGTGCACTAGGAAAACTATTTGGTCATTAATATTCCAAAGGAAAGGGGCGGAAAGCATCAGGAACCAATTATTCAATAACGCTTTCCCCTCCTCTTGCCCTATTGGCGATGTCCTTATATGTTGCACTACTTTTGACCAGAGCCCTTTGCACTATATATGGAATAGGATGTCATTTGGGACTTTTGACCAGAGCCCTTTGCACTATATAGTGAATAGGCTGCCATTTGGGACTTTTGACCAGAGCCCTTTGCACTATAATAGGGAATAGGATGCCATTTGGGACTTTTGACCAGAGCCCTTTGCACTATATAGGGAATAGGATGTCATTTGGGACTTTTGACCAGAGCCCTTTGCACTATATAGGGAATAGGATGTCATTTGGGACTTTTGACCAGAGCCCTTTGCACTATAATAGGGAATAGGATGTCATTTGCACTATATAGGGAATAGGCTGCCATTTGGGACACAACCCTTGTATTCTAAATGAGAGGGACAGAGAGCAGGTAGATCTGTGTCGGGGTACGGCTCGGCGTCTCACCAGTTGCCATGGCCTTGAGTCAGACTAGGGGTCCGGTATCACTACGCCACCACCAGTCAAACCTGGGTTCAAATACTATTCCAAATGATTTAAAATACTTTATCTGTGCTTGATTGAGCTTGCCTGTTGCAATGGAACCAGAAGAAAAGTCAATAGTCCAACCCACAAACCCTGTTGCACCTGACTGTCACCCCAGGCAGGTTAAAGCGATCGCTCAAAGTATTTGACAGATTTTAAACACTATTTGAACCCAGGTCTGATCACTACACCACCACTATAGCACCACCAACCAACTCACTGAGGTAATTGAGATCAGATGGGCTGTTGAGGCGAGGCAGGGTGAAGAGGCAACCTGGGCAAGGCAGAGTAACCTGGAAGCATTTATTTTATGGGAAAGATGTTTAGTTAAGTGCAGTGCTGCGACCTAATGAGTCTGGGCCTGCCCGGGCCGACCGGCTGTGATGAATATGATTGGTGAAAGATCTCAACGCTGGTTCCTGAGTCCTTCCTTCCTGCCGGATCAGGTTTCAGATTAACCAACTTCCTGTTTTATCTGTGGCATTTGGAAAGCAAATGATCACTTCTTTTTTATAAGGGAATTACCATGTATTAGTCTAGTTCAGGATATCTCCGAGGATATCTCAGGATCGGTTAGAGTTTGAGCGACCTAAGGATTGGAGTCAAGTGGTGGACTGTGTGCTGAGGCATCTTTTAAAGGACTTTTGGGATGGGTTAGGAGGAAGTACTGATTCACTTGATCTTCTTGGAGGTTAAAACAGTCTTGGAGTAAAGATGCTGGGGTGTCTGTTAGAGCTGGAACCACTAGAGTTAACATTCACATTGACACTAACAATGTGTCCAATAAACTGTTGTAGCACAAGTTAGTGTTGTAATTAACAGGTATCACCTGTTCGCAAGTTGGCCTTCAACATTTCATCACAGTCCGGAAGAACGGCAAGTACATTCTCAATCATAAAATAGGCTGTTGAATCAACTGACATGTTGACGCTTTAAGAGCACTAACGGCCACGACAGGCCTCATACGTGTCATTATGTACATAGAGACAAGGCCACAAGTGAGAGGTCATTCACAAGGTCAAAAAAGACAAGATGGTCAATGCAATAATAGGTCTTGCAGCAACTTCAACTGTCAACATGTTTTGCTTTCTCAAACTGGTGAAGCCTTACTATGGGTGGGCTGTAACATTATAAACTACATACCATACATACTGTAACAAAAGGGTTGTTGTGAGAGTGGGGGACTGAACTGAACACCTCCATACATTTTCAAATATAGCCTAAGCCATTTACTTATGAATGTATTAATGTCTGTGCTGTAGTAGGGGTCATATTAGAATAGGAACACAGAACATTGTCATTTATGATACCCCAGCCCCATCACACCCTCTCACCCATCACCATCTACTTCTCTCTCTCTCCTCTCTGCCGCGCTGCTGAGACCCTTGATTACAGTGTTCCCAGGGGATGAGGTCAACTCCTCAGAGATAGGAACCATTGAGGGTACCAATCACTTATGATAAAAAAATGGGGGGAAAAAATCACAGTGGACATAAAGCTAAATATATAATTCCTCGTGCCGGTAATCACGACATCCAGACGATTTGGAATGACAGTTTAAACATTTCAGATTAAAGCAACGCTCTGTTAGAAGGGGATCGATCTTTCCTTACTGCGACGGGTGCACGGGCAGCCGAGCCCATGGCGAGACGTGCATAGACCCGCCCAGGGACCCCCCCAAACGAGCGCACGTTCCACCTGTGACACTGAAATGGCTCAAAGGCCACAAGGCCAGGTCAACACAGTCATCACAGTCCACAAGGCCAGATCAACAGTCATCACAGGCCACAAGGCCAGGTCAACACAGTCATCACAGTCCACAAGGCCAGGTCAACACAGTCATCACAGGCCACAAGGCCAGGTCAACACAGTCATCACAGTCCACAAGGCCAGGTCAACACAGTCATCACAGGCCACAAGGCCAGGTCAACACAGTCATCACAGTCCACAAGGCCAGGTCAACACAGTCATCACAGGCCACAAGGCCAGGTCAACACAGTCATCACAGTCCACAAGGTCAGGTCAACACAGTCATCACAGGCCACAAGGCCAGGTCAACACAGTCATCACAGGCCACAAGGCCAGGTCAACACAGTCATCACAGGCCACAAGGCCAGGTCAACACAGTCATCACAGGCCACAAGGCCAGGTCAACAGTCATCACAGGCCACAAGGCCAGGTCAACAGTCATCACAGGCCACAAGGCCAGATCAATATAGAGAAAAGAAATGAAGCAGTTTTCTTCCCCAGTATTAGTTACCTGATGATTAAGATGCCCCACCTCCTGCTAATGGTGTTTCATATACGCAATAACAATTTCCATACTATAATAACTATTTCTGAGTGGGTGGAAAGGCTTATAAGGTCTAGATTAGACCAAGTAGAGCATCATATAGGCTCAAAACCCTCTGCATTAATGTATATCAGTCATCCTACATACTCATTTGACCCTATGACCCCAAAGTCACACATTCCAGTCTTCAGGTAGTCCTCACATGACATTCCATTAGCCCTGAACCGTATGCATAGCAGGCCATCAAGATTGTAGCCTATCACAGTAGACCTACAAGGTTCTTATCTGAGAACTGACTTAATTGTACTGAACAAAAATATAAAAACACAACATGCAACAACTTCAATGATTTTACAGAGTTACAGTTCATATAAGGAAATCAGTATATTGAAATAAATGAATTAGGCCTATGGACAAAATTTTTGGATTTCACATGAGTGGACAGGAGAGCAGCCATTGGTGGGCCTATGTCATCCCAGGCCCACCCAACCAGAATGAGTTTTTCCACACAAAAGGGCTTTATTACAGACAGAAATACTCCTCAGTTTCATCAGCTGTCTGGGTGACTGGTCTCAGACGATCCCGCAGGTGAAGAAGTCAGATGTGGAGGTCCTGGGCTGGTTACGCGTGGTCTGCGGTAGTGAGGCCGGCTGGACGTACCGCCAAATTCTCTAAAACAAAGTTAGAGGCGGCTTATGGTAGAGAATTGAACATTCAAT
Source organism: Salvelinus alpinus (assembly GCF_045679555.1). Lineage (NCBI taxonomy): Eukaryota > Metazoa > Chordata > Actinopteri > Salmoniformes > Salmonidae > Salvelinus > Salvelinus alpinus. The sequence continues at coordinate 106,928,507 of NC_092086.1, forward strand.
TCTCTGGCAGCAACTCTGGTGGACATTCCTGGAGTCAGCTGTGGGATTGTGTTATGTGACAAAACTGCACATTTTAATGGCCTTTTGCCCCCAGCACAAGGTGCACATTTGTAATGATCATGCAGTTTAATCAACTTGTTGATATGCCACACTTGTCAGGTGGGTGGATTATCTTGGCCAAGGAGAAATGCTCACTAACAGGGATGTAAACAAATTTGTAAACAATATTTGAGAGAAATAAGCTTTTTGTGAGTATGGAACATTTCTGGTGATCTTTAAATTCAGCTCATGAAACAGGGGACCAACACTTTACATGTTGCGTTTATATTTCAAACACCATCACCAAATATGAATTACAGATCAGAAACTGTACAGAGCCTATTCTTTTCAGTCTCTGCCTATCTCATGAAACAAGGGTCTCCCTCTGTTCCCTCTCCAATTTAGCCCCCCTCCCTCCTAACACCTCAAATCTTTCTGAACATCAAATCCATGGTAATGTACAGTCTGATTTACATATGCAGTGAATCTTCCCCTATGACACAAACTGCTGGGCTGAAAGTCTTCCCATCACACCAGAGGTGTATTCTACATCACTGATTGGATTCTTGATGAGATCGTCGGGTGGCTGGTACACTTCACATGGTGAGGACGCGATAGGCATATGGGACACATTTCTATGGCCGCTGAAGTGCTTCACTGCCCTCTCTCTCTCTCTCTCTCGCCCTCATTACCACCATTCAGGAACATGGGCTGGGTGTTGGGTGTGTAATCAGAGCGGCACTGGCAGGGACGTTTGATCGCCTGCACAACCCCTCTGCCAGGCTTTAGTGAAGTACTCTCACCAAACCTAACCGGTATATCAATGTTACACCATTCTCACAAGACTCCAAAAATGTATAATTCAAACATACAAAATCTGCATGTAAAGTACGAAGACAAGGCCCCTGCGAGATAGACTTACAGTTCCTTGCTTCAACTGAAATAATATGTAACATCAAATCACTACAGGGACTACAGCCAGGTAGTTACAGTACGTCTCCTTACTTTAACCTCCCAGCCAGATGTTGGTGTCCAAAGGGAGTGCACTAACACTGTCAATTCAAAAGTTTACTGAGCCAATTTAGACTTGTGCCGCTGGTAAAAATGTACAAGAAAATCTATTTCCTCTCTCCTCACCATCCCGCTATTCCATGGCAGCAGTATTAAAACAGAGGGAGGCTGCGAGCGGAGGACCAGTAATTCAGTTGATAAATGTCAAATGAAATGAAAGTATTCAGCTGAAAGCAATTTCCAGAGCTGCGTTCGGGCCAGGGACTTGAGTCTTTCACTCCTCCATCGATCATGTTCTGGGCCAAGGTACACAATGCCCCCAAATTACTGACATATGGACCCAGAAACACTGCCAGGTCCCTCATCTGTGCACTCCTCCTCTAAACTGTTGTTTATCCGATGACCATCTGTGTGTGTGTGTGTGTGTGTGTGTGTGTGTGTGTGTGTGTGTGTGTGTGTAGCGTCTCACGGTAGGGCCAAGTAAACCACCATATTAAGACCCTGCCTAATAGATGAATGGTGTGATGCATTATAATTTAGTACAGAGGAAGAAAGTAGACCATTATCACTCACTAATCTAACATCTAACTCACATCAAAGGTAAAGAAGAAGAAACAGAACAGAGATGACGTACAAAGCAGTGTTTCAGTTAATGGCACCCATAAATAATGGTAGTAGCCACTTTATTGTGTTTGCATTGATAGCTGTAGGATTAATCCTGGACAAACTGACAGAACTAATCAGTGAGTTTGGAGTGGCATTAAAGGGTTGCAGTCACTCAATGTCGAGAGGCTGCTTCCAAGTGTAAGAAAACAAAAATGTAATGTGTAAAATTGTTTACTATCCCTTTAAGGGTGAATCTGAAACAAATGCTGGCACCACATACATATCTCTTCTTCCTGTCCTCTGGGAGATTGTCTCGGTGTCTCAGACCAGAAAAGCCACTCAGTTTACATCGAGTGTGGTGCTTTCTACATAAACACAGCTCTCTGTAGCATCAGTTTGATTAGGAGGAGGCTCCCAGAAGCCATTAAAAGTCAATTTCTCCTCTCTGTGTTTGTTTGAAGACGAGAGTGAGTGAGGAACCCAGCAGCCGCTGTTGTGCGATGCCAACTTCTGGAACACACAAACAAGCCCCCAACGAGCGCCAAACAAATCTACAGCACAGTACTAGACCTCCATCAACTAGTGTCCAGTACCGTGTGCAGTATCGTGTGCAGTATCGTGTCCAGTCATATGCAGGAGGAACCGTTGCAAACGTGACAGTATCAAAAATAAAGGTGTGGTGCTGTTAGTCGTCATCACCCCAGCAGCTCTTTTGTCTTGGTAGTCAACTGCTTGTCTACATCTGCTGCAAAGCTGTCCGCCATCTGCCCAACCTGAGAGAGTGGAGAACAGAAATTCTTATTAGACAACGATTACGATTATAGAAATACTGTAAAACAATACGGGGTTCAACAAAAAACAGTAAGGATTCATCTGATTGTTTGTAGCCTTCTGACTATTATAACCATTGTATTTCAGTCCTCCGATAGGACAGGTTGAGGTATCTCAGTACCTGTTTCTCCACCAATCGGATGGTGTCCTCGGAGACGGTGTCCTTGGCCTTCTTCACCTGAGTGATAGCGTTGGATCTCACCCTCCTCAGAGACTCCTTGGCCTTGTTACCGAACTGCTTAGCTAGCTTAGCCAGGTTCTCCCTGTGTTCCCGCGTCACCCTGCATGGACACAGTACACAGTGTTACGAGCGATAACACACAGTCGCACACACAAAGCATGAACACACACAAACACACTGTTTAATAGAGAGAATATGGGAGAAAGTAGGCACAATTCATATTAATGCCCAAAGCATTCATTCCTTAAAACAATACCTGGCTAAATGCCTGGCTCTCTGTGCCACAAAAAAAAATAACTTCTCATGGTCACAGAAAAGTCAACAACTTTGTTTTGCTGGTGTAACAGCTAACACTTTATTTTCTGTAATTGGTATTTTTGCCTGGGACTATTTGCAAACAATCCAAGAGTGGTGTCTATTTACTGCAAACAATAATGTGTAATTACTGATTCTGGGCCAATCAAGACGCTCGCTCTCTTTGGAAATGCAAATACTGTTGCGTGCTGAGACTGATTGCAGAGGAAGAGGGCGTCCGTCTGTCCGTCCCCCTATCCTGCGCTGCCAGACAAGCACCTGCTGCTGGGCGTACTTATTAATCACACAGCCTGCATCCCAAATGTATTCACGACAGGGTCAAAAGCAGCGCACTACATAGGGAGTAGTGTGCCATTTGTGACGTAACCACATGTTTTTGTGGTTACGCGAGTGACGGCTGCACATCAAGCTATTTGATTTGGCAGGGAGCAGAATTGGTCAGAGAACTGAAGACTTCTGACCAAGGTTGGTGTTGTAGAACTGTTACAGTCAGATAAATGTCTCAGAAACTCCTGGAAACCACAGACAGATCCATGCATTTCTTTACAATGCGACGGATGGTCAGGGAAGGGACTGACAAGAGAATTCATTACTGGAAAGAGAAAAAGACATGGAGAGAAAGGGTAAAACAGAGAGAGTGATGAAATTGAGAGGAAAAAGAGAGAGCGAGAGTAGAGACAGTGTTCGGGCCCAGCCTGGTTGACTCACTTGGGAATGGCCACCTTGATTATGGTTCCGTCCACCTCAGGGTTGAGTTTCATGCTGCTCTCTCTGAGGGCGCGGGTGGCAGCAGCCACGGCCTGAGGACACAAACACACATTAGACCTGCACCGAATGACTGCCAGCTGGGACTGGGGCAGTAGTACTCTCACTGCAGACACAGGCGGTCCTTGGGTCATGCTGGCTTTGATCCATGGCGAGCTGGGTGAACTGTGTAGAATCTCTGGTAGAGGGGGTTGGGGGGCTAGGGTGTGTGTGTGTGTGTGTGTTGGGGGGGAACACATGCAGTGTGGAAGTGCTGCGGGGTGCTGTCAGAACGGGGTCTCTGGCCTGGTACTCACTATGCATTGGAAAAGGAGATTGAGTAAAGTTTCTTTCCACTATAGAATATATGTTATACAGCACAACGGTCTGGTAGACAACAGAGTCATTATCTAGGAGATGCATGTTAGAACTAACGGTCTGGTAGACAACAGAGTCATTATCTAGGAGATGCATGTTAGAACTAACGGTCTGGTAGACAACAGAGTCATTATCTAGGAGATGCATGTTAGAACTAACGGTCTGGTAGACAACAGAGTCATTATCTAGGAGATGCATGTTAGAACTAACGGTCTGGTAGACAACAGAGTCATTATCTAGGAGATGCATGTTAGAACTAACGGTCTGGTAGACAACAGAGTCATTATCTAGGATATGCATGTTAGAACTAACGGTCTGGTAGACAACAGAGTCATTATCTAGGAGATGCATGTTAGAACTAACGGTCTGGTAGACAACAGAGTCATTATCTAGGAGATGCATGTTATCACTAACGGTCTGGTAGACAACAGAGTCATTATCTAGGAGATGCATGTTAGAACTAACGGTCTGGTAGACAACAGAGTCATTATCTAGGAGATGCATGTTAGAACTAACGGTCTGGTAGACAACAGAGTCATTATCTAGGAGATGCATGTTAGAACTAACGGTCTGGTAGACAACAGAGTCATTATCTAGGAGATGCATGTTAGAACTAACGGTCTGGTAGACAACAGAGTCATTATCTAGGAGATGCATGTTAGAACTAACGGTCTGGTAGACAACAGAGTCATTATCTAGGAGATGTATGTTAGAACTAACGGTCTGGTAGACAACAGAGTCATTATCTAGGAGATGCATGTTAGAACTAACGGTCTGGTAGACAACAGAGTCATTATCTAGGAGATGCATGTTAGAACTAACGGTCTGGTAGACAACAGAGTCATTATCTAGGAGATGCATGTTAGAACTAACGGTCTGGTAGACAACAGAGTCATTATCTAGGAGATGCATGTTAGAACTAACGGTCTGGTAGACAACAGAGTCATTATCTAGGAGATGCATGTTAGAACTAACGGTCTGGTAGACAACAGTCATTATCTAGGAGATGCATGTTAGAACTAACGGTCTGGTAGACAACAGAGTCATTATCTAGGAGATGCATGTTAGAACTAACGGTCTGGTAGACAACAGAGTCATTATCTAGGAGATGCATGTTAGAACTAACGGTCTGGTAGACAACAGAGTCATTATCTAGGAGATGCATGTTAGAACTAACGGTCTGGTAGACAACAGAGTCATTATCTAGGAGATGCATGTTAGAACTAACGGTCTGGTAGACAACAGAGTCATTATCTAGGAGATGTATGTTAGAACTAACGGTCTGGTAGACAACAGAGTCATTATCTAGGAGATGCATGTTAGAACTAACTGTGGTTGAACTCCAATATCCAGATTACAGCCTTTTCATTAATTGTCTATGTGATTTGTCTGTGGTGGTGGGAGAGGTGCCCGAGGGAGAGCGTCACAAACAGGGAAGACAGAAAGGAGAGGTGCCCGAGGGAGAGCGTCAGAAACAGGGAAGACAGAAAGGAGGTGCCTGAGAGTCCGAGACTGGGCCTGTGAAGCCTCCAGTACATGGAGCCTGTTAGACTGGCAGTACAGGCCGTGTGGGAACACACTAACGCTGAGCACACCGAGTTCAGGTTCAACACTGAGAACCAGTTTGAAACTCAGCACTAAGAGCAACATCACCAGATATGACAAGGGAGCGAGAACTCTCAAACAGGAACGCCAAATAGTACATAATGAAATGGACCAAATCCCACTGGTACCAGAGTTACTGTATATCACACATTCACAAATCTCTGCTGCTGCAACATGACAACCGCTTCAGTCCAAAAGTGTGAGTGTGTAATGTGGGAGGAGAGCAGGGCTTTAACCTTTCTTATGGTCTTAACCACTGAGGGGGGAAAGAATTGGCAGCGAGATTCAAGGATTTATTTGTTTGTATTAATTCATAAAGTCTCTTGCCTTGCAAGTTAAATATATAAATAAAAACAGCCTCCCGAGTGGCACAGCGGTCTAAGGCTCTGCATCTCAGTGTTGCGGCAACACAACAGCCCGGGGTTCCATCCCATGACCGGTATGGTATTCCATCCCATGACCGGTATTCCATCCCATGACCGGTATTCCATCCCATGACCGGGGTTCCATCCCATGACCGGTATGGTATTCCATCCCATGACCGGTATGGTATTCCATCCCATGACCGGTATTCCATCCCATGACCGGGGTTCCATCCCATGACCGGTATGGTATTCCATCCCATGACCGGTATTCCATCCCATGACCGGTATTCCATCCCATGACCGGGGTTCCATCCCATGACCGGTATGGTATTCCATCCCATGACCGGTATTCCATCCCATGACCGGTATGGTATTCCATCCCATGACCGGGGTTCCATCCCATGACCGGTATGGTATTCCATCCCATGACCGGGGTTCCATCCCATGACCGGTATGGTATTCCATCCCATGACCGGTATTCCATCCCATGACCGGTATTCCATCCCATGACCGGTATTCCATCCCATGACCGGGGTTCCATCCCATGACCGGTATGGTATTCCATCCCATGACCGGGGTTCCATCCCATGACCGGTATGGTATTCCATCCCATGACCGGGGTTCCATCCCATGACCGGTATGGTATTCCATCCCATGACCGGGGTTCCATCCCATGACCGGTATGGTATTCCATCCCATGACCGGGGTTCCATCCCATGACCGGTATGGTATTCCATCCCATGACCGGGGTTCCATCCCATGACCGGTATGGTATTCCATCCCATGACCGGTATTCCATCCCATGACCGGTATGGTATTCCATCCCATGACCGGGGTTCCATCCCATGACCGGTATGGTATTCCATCCCATGACCGGTATTCCATCCCATGACCGGTATGGTATTCCATCCCATGACCGGTATTCCATCCCATGACCGGTATGGTATTCCATCCCATGACCGGTATGGTATTCCATCCCATGACCGGTATGGTATTCCATCCCATGACCGGTATGGTATTCCATCCCATGACCGGTATGGTATTCCATCCCATGACCGGTATGGTATTCCATCCCATGACCGGTATGGTATTCCATCCATGACCGGTATTCCATCCATGACCGGTATTCCATCCATGACCGGTATTCCATCCATGACCGGTATTCCATCCATGACCGGTATTCCATCCATGACCGGTATTCCCATATGGCGGAGCACAATTGGCCCAGCATCGTCCGGGTTAGGGGAGGGTTTGGCTGGGGGTGTCTTTACTTGACTCCTTGTGGCGGGCCGGGTGCTTGCAGGCTGACTTTGGTCGCCAGTTGAACGGTGTTTCCTCCGACACATTGGTGCAGCTGGCTTCCAGGTAAAGTGGTCGGGTGTTGGGAAGCGCGGCTAGGCGGGTCATGTTTCAGAGGCCTCTCCCGAGCCCGTTGGGGAGTTGCAGCGATGGGACAAGATCGTAATCACGAAATTGGGGAGAAAAAGGGGGTTAAAAATGAATTATTAAATAAACAGCTTCTCCCATTCTCTGGTTCTCTCCTATTCTCTAGTAACTCCAGAGAGCCATCCCATACCTATGTTTGATTGTTCTCAGTACTGAATTCATCATTACTTCCTACAGCTCTAGCCATTAGGGAAAAGTGGGGGAATGCTGTGCTCTGTTCTGGCCAGCTCTGTAAACACCAGGCATGTTCTGGTTAATATGTTAAATTGTGGAATTACACAGAGGTTTGTGAATAAACACAGCCAGTTCAAAGCCACAGCCCAACCGAGAGGAACGAACAGAGCTAAAGAAAACAGCTGGTTAATGATGTTGAGGATCCCACACAGACCTTTTACATCCCTTTCTTCCTTCAGATCCAAGTGGTTTAATTCATGCTGCCATCGCCACTTCACAACAGCCACTGGGGGTTTGCAGTAACACAGTACTGAATGGCTGGAAAACAATGGCCTCTCGTTAGGATCATGGGTAATTGATGTGAATAATTATAACCCTATTTGCTCTGGGTGCTGTGCAGTCCCCCCTGTGTTGCCTTAGCTGGGCTGTTAAGACTATTAGGTAATGGGAGTTCTTTTGTCACTTCTAGGTTAGACTACTGCAATGCTCTACTTTCCGGCTACCCGGATAAAGCACAAAATAAACTTCAGTTAGTGCTAAACATGGCTGCTAGAATCTTGCCTAGAACCAAAAAATGTGATCATATTACTCCGGTGCTAGCCTCTCTACACTGGCTTCCTGTTAAGGCAAGGGCTGATTTCAAGGTTTTACTGCTAACCTACAAAGCATTACATGGGCTTGCTCCTACCTATCTTTCCAATTTGGTCCTGCCGTACACACCCTGGGTTCATGCCAAGGGGGAGGTCTTCTGCCTCGTCTCAGGATGGTAAGTTGGTGGTTGAAGATATCCCTCTAGTGGTGTTGGGGCTGTGCTTTGGCAAAGTGGGTGGGGTTATATCCTGCCTGTTAGGCCCTGTCCGGAGGTATCGTCGGACGGGGCCAGTGTCTCCCGACCCCTCCCGTCAGCCTCCAGTATTTATGCTGCAATAGTTTGTGTGTCCCGGGGGGGGGGGGGGGGGGGGGTCTCTGATAATGACAATATGCTAATCCGTATGAGTTTCACAAAAACAAATCTGCAAATCTAAAAGCTGTGATCTCTCATGAATAATGTATTAGTACACCTACGGTGACAAGAGTACTACGTTCCAGGTTCAGCTGCTCATGTTGAAGAAACAGTACTCTGCAGTACTAAATGGATCTGAGCCAAGGCCAAAGAGCATCAATCTCCCTTTAAAACTGATCCCAGAATTAGACAGGGGCAACCCTCAACAACATAGGACGCTTTAGGGAGAAAAGACCAGGGGGAAGGAGAAACACAGGGAGAAAAGAATGAAGAGGGAAGGAGTTGTTCACTTTCAGTGTGTCTGAGAGAAAGAGAATCTATTGGAGCATTTGGCTCTCCGCCTTCCCAGAGGGCAAAGCGCGGTCACTTCCTGCTGATGACAGCTGACCACAGAGTCTTGGCATTTGTTTCAATCTTATCCCAGAACAAAGAGCTTCCCTGAACCATCGATCACTAACCGACTCAAGTTTCAGAGGAGAAAGGAGTAAGAGAGAACGAGAGAGAGAACGAGAGAGCTCGATGGAAGTTGTGTGTCGACACTTGACACTGCTCAACCTTCCATGCACTGGATGAGACAAGAGTAGGAGATTTCAATCCAAGTTTCTAAAATGACGTGCCAATTTCACAATGTGTTGCCATCAGCCCAGAGTGTGGTTCATACAGTGTGTGTGTGTGTGTGTGTGTGTGTGTGTGTGTGTGTGTGTGTGTGTGTGTGTGTGTGTGTGTGTGTGTGTCTGTACTGTGCATATGTGAGCTCACCTCTGGGAAACCGGTCATGTTGACCACGATGAGCTGAGGGGACTTCATGGAGATCTGACCCAGCTGGTTCAGTGGGAACTTGCCGTCTGCCATGGACACCACAATGTGATCCAGAGCTCCTGAAAACCCAAAAGGACCAGGGCCCGTATTTATACAGCATGTCAGAGTAGGAGTGCTGATCTAGGATCAGGTCCCCACTGTCCATGTCATGTTACTCCTAGTCTGAGACGCTTTATGAACAGAATATAAAAACAATAAACGTAATTCTTGAGTCCCAGCATAAAACAAGACATGACCAAGACAACTAAACCGTTATGTGATCACTATGAAGCCTCAGACTGTTGGCAGAGAGTGAGCTGAAGGTTATGGTTGGGATGCAGGTTTGGTTTTGGCTGGGGTGCAGGAGGTCCCCCCCAACCCTCATCTCCTCTCTCGGTCACCCCCTAACAGTGCAGACTGCTGAACCAGAGCTTCAACATGGGTCTCCTCTTCTCATCTGGCTTACCTCAGACGCTGCCGTTTCCTCCCTCGCCGTCCTCTGGCTTACATCACCAACTCTATCCCTCGCTAGTGGAGAAGTGTGGAGGGTGGGGTGGACCATAGAGTAATCTAGCTTTTTTAGCCTGCGTTACTCGAGCCCTAACCTCGTCCCCAGGCTAACTGCTAGAGCCGGCTGGTAGACCAGAGAGACTACCTGGCTGCCTGCACATCTGCTAGCGCTTCCAGAGGGCACACAGGCATTTCCTAAACGGCATGAGGAGGGATGAGGATCGACTGGAAAGCCATTAGCCAAATGGACTCTTCCTGGTCAGGGCACAGGCAGCTGACCCAACATGGCAGAAGGTAGACTATTAGTCAACAATACAGGCCTTCTCCAAAAAAAACACACATTTACCATGGGTTTTGTTCAGTAGGGCACACTGTAGAAAAACGTTTTGCAAACGTTTTGCAATACAAAAATTTATTCTTACAGGACATATTCAGGTAAGAGCTACCTCCCTTTTCCTCTCTCTAGTTCTCGACCCGACCCTGGGTTCCTCATGATAAAGTCCCATCAGACCTCCAGGTGGATCCTGTGTGACGTTTAGTGGGTGGGTGCCCTGGGATCATGAGCTCTAGCCTGGGGCACCTTACGATCGTGAGGATGACATTAACTAGTTGTTTTGAACTATGGAAGCTAATGCTCTGACCCATCTCTGGGAGACAGACTGGGGTTGTAAATATGTCTGTGTTGGTTGAGGGTGACTGGCATCCTGACCTGAAAATGCTCTCGTTTCAGTGTATTCATCTGAGGCAATATACACCGAGCTGTTCAGGGAGGACTGGATAGCCTGACGTTAGTCCAGTGTTCCCATGGACACGAGAGGTTAGTCTTCTAGCAGAGGAACTGAGAGGAACAGGCTGTAATACCTCCACACTGTCTGCGAGTTCCCAGATGCCCGGTTCACCGTATTAACCCGTCCAATACAACAGCCCTTCCTTCAGCTAACTTTCCTTACAACAAAACACACCACATAATGAGACCCAGATGAGACTATCAAACACACAAGAACAAAATGATGTCATGATTCCCCCCATTCCAAAATCTCTCCAGTCAGATTCCCTGTCAGCTCTAAATCCTGCTGCTTCCACAGATTACTGTGCATCTGGACAGAAGAGCAAAGAGGGAGAGGGGAGGGGAGGTATTTAATCTGTGTATAAATCCTGGTATTACAGCTTCCTCCCCCTGGGGCCCTCCCTTCAGCCCCCCTCTCAGGGTTGGTCTGCACCGAGGGGAGAGGGGGAGGCTTTGAACTGGATGTAGTTCAGGAAACAGGGTTAACAGGGGTCAAGGTAAAGGGCAGGGATCACTCTTCCCCCCCTCAGGCCATTTGTCAGGGAGAAAGTAAACAGATGGAGATGCACTTTTTCCTCATCTTTTGACCAACAATCGATAGTGAAACCAACAGTTGACTTTGGTCTTTTAAAGCTTACAAAGAAGGACAACACTTAAATGTCAGGCCTTCAGAGCTTTGCATCCCGCATTGAAAGATCAGACAGTGGTACTGACAGAACTGAAAGGTTCCCTCTACTGACAGAACTGAAAGGTATCCTCTACTGACAGAACTGAACGGTTCCCTCTACTGACAGAACTGAACGGTTCCCTCTACTGACAGAACTGAACGGTTCCCTCTACTGACAGAACTGAACGGTTCCCTCTACTGACAGAACTGAACGGTTCCCTCTACTGACAGAACTGAACGGTTCCCTCTACTGACAGAACTGAACGGTTCCCTCTACTGACAGAACTGAACGGTTCCCTCTACTGACAGAACTGAACGGTTCCCTCTACTGACAGAACTGAACGGTTCCCTCTACTGACAGAACTGAACGGTTCCCTCTACTGACAGAACTGAACGGTTCCCTCTACTGACAGAACTGAACGGTTCCCTCTACTGACAGAACTGAACGGTTCCCTCTACTGACAGAACTGAACGGTTCCCTCTACTGACAGAACTGAACGGTTCCCTCTACTGACAGAACTGAACGGTTCCCTCTACTGACAGAACTGAACGGTTCCCTCTACTGACAGAACTGAACGGTTCCCTCTACTGACAGAACTGAACGGTTCCCTCTACTGACAGAACTGAACGGTTCCCTCTTCATAATCTCAGCACCTAGAACCGAGTGCACTGGCCAGATTATCAACAGTCGGTCATGAGAGACTATCCTCTCCATGGAAATAGCCCCTACCTTACAGTCCACGGCCCCTACGCACCTGGAGAGCTTCTGATGCTCAGGCTGCGGCTGAAGTCGTCCTTCAGGGTGGTGAGGACGGCGGACATATCCTCCTTCACTTCCTCCAGACTGATGATGTCCTCCACCAGCGAGGAGTTGATGTTCACTTTGGAAGCCTGGCCCTTTGCTGCCTTAGCTGAGGGAAAAAATAAAAGCAGGCGGTCTTCAGAAAGACTTCAAAAGGGGAAGAACAGAAAGAGAGGATGGAGTGGGAGAGGAGGGAGGCCTGCATGCTGGTAGTCTTGTCTATCACTGTCATTACAAATAAAAGCAAGACAAGAAATCACAGTGAAGTGGGGTTTTCAACCTCCTGAATGTTCTGACCACTTCAGTAGGTCTTGATTCCTACCACTATATTTGAGGGGAACACTACTAGCTAAATCCTTCAGCTAAAATAAAAAGCTGCCGAGGCAAGCGGCCCTCCACTCACCTTTACTCTTCTTGGTGGCGTAGAAGCGTACGCAGGAGGCAGCAGGGGGGACCATGTTTTGATGAAAGATATTTGGGAGCAGCAGTTGGACCCTGGGGATGACTACCAGCTGAGGAGACCTCACCATGGGGACCAGGGCGACGAGGGATCGGCACAAAGCCGGCCGCATTAGGCCCAGCAGACTCAGTGTCATAGCTGTCAGACAGTGACATGGAGAAATAAAAAAAGAAACATCAAAAGATGAATGGACAAGACATGATTATTGTTTGATGATAAAACATGACTGTCAAGCTAATAAAAACACTAAAGCTATGAAGTGATCATATATCAGTTTGTAGATCTATCTGGTTACAATTCTCTTTTCATAGTGCAGCGATCCTATCGAAGTACTGTACCACACATGCCCAGCATCATTAGTAGCATCTGTAATACTAACCAGCAGGGGGGGTACATATGTCTGTCTATCTACATACTGTATGCTACTGCTTCAATTACAACAGTATGAGTTAGAACTAGGGTTGCACATTTTGGGGAATATTCAGGAGGTGGAAACTGTCCGTGGGAATTAACGGAAATATATGCAAATTAATATGTAGATGTTTCTTGCATTGGCTAAATTTACCATATCATATGGAGACAGAAACATAAACCTTTTACCTTATCATAAGTAGACATAATCCCAAATGATTAAATCCTAATAGAAATAAAAATGTAGTAACAAACTGAACTTTAATTAAATGAGTTGACTCTTCACATGGGATGATTTCACTGAACAAAAGGGAATATGGAATGATCCCTCGCATCTCCCAAAAATGTTTTCAACATCAGAAATGAGAGTCTAGAAACTAAGGCTTTGGTTGTCTTCCTCTCAGACTTCCATGTCTTCTCCCTGAACCTCCTCAATGTCCACCTCTTGGACATCAGACTGAGGCCTCATCTTCACTGTCACTTTCCAACCTTGAGGATGGCTCGTTGTCAGGCTCAAAAAGCCAAAAATTTGCCTGGATGGCCACCAATTTTTCAACCCTTGTATTGGTCAGCCTGTTGCGTGCTTTGGTGTGTGTTCCCAAACAAGAACCAGTTGCACTCTGAGGCTACTGATGTTGGTGTGATTTGAAGGATGATGGAGGCAACAGGGGAAAGAGCCTCAGATCCACAAAGTCCCTTCCACCAGGTGGCTGATGAGATATGTTGGCACGACTGCCATATTGCATCTCCATCCCAAAGCCCTTGCCCTCATCCAGGCCAAGGTGACGAGACACAGTAGTGATGACACCATAGGCCTTGTTGATCTCTGCACCAGACAGGATGCTCTTGCCAGCATACTTGGGGTCCAACATGTACACTGCGGAGTGTGCGGGCTTCAGGCAAAAGTCTTCACGCTCTTTGACGTATTTCAGAACTGCAGTTTCCTCTGCTTGGAGCAACAGTGAAGTGGGCAGGGCAGTACGGATTTCTTCTCTTACATCTGCAAGCAGTCTGAACATCAGACAGGATGGCATTGTCTCCCTCAATCCGTGCAATGACTACTGCTATAGGTTTCAGGAGTTTCAGGCTGCTTACCACCCTCTCCCAAAATACATCATCCAGGAGGATCCTCTTGATGGGGCTGTCCATATCCTTGGAGAAACTCCTTCCCCTCCAGGATACTGTCAAACATGATGACAACACCACCCCAACGGGTGTTGCTGGGCAGCTTCAATGTGGTGCTCTTATTCTTCTCACTGCTTGGTGAGGGAGATTGCTGCTATAACTTGATGACCCTTCACATACCTAACCATTTCCTTGGCTCTCTTGTAGTGTGTCCATTGTTTTCAGTGCCATGATGTCCTTGAGGAGCAGATTCAATGCATGAGCAGCACAGAAAATGGGTGTGATGTGAGGGTAGACCAAGAAGCCTTCATCTTCGCAGCATTGTATGTCACCAGTGCAAATACCTTCTGTGATCCAAGGTCATTGATGACTGTAGTCTTGCATGATGTCTACTTTAATCCTAATTAGCATTTTCGAATCAGAGTAAATAGAGCCGAACATTGATACATGTCCGAGAGAAATTCACAGGTTTATCAAAACGTCACGCCAGGGTAAGTCCACGCAAACACAACCTTTATTTGAAATGTTTCTAACATTCCCTATGGAAAAATGAATTGTGGGAAAATGACCGCTAGGTTTTATGGGTATGACACCTCCACTGTAGGGCTCTAAACAGTCAAATCAATCTGTTATGAATTCCCTCCCAGGGACTCTTAAGGGCTATTTATAACCTACGGAGACAGACCCTACGGAGCGTAGCGTCACAATGTCATTTTTCATCACAAAAGGGGTGGCCCCCAAGTACAGCACTCCAACAGTCTACGTACTGCCGTGCCATATTAAAAGTGCAACAAGCCATATAATGGGGGCAGTGTTGTGTAGGCAATGAAGCTCGCTTGGTTCCTTTATCTGATCTATAGGCTATGCATCAAAGTAACCCATTTTGCAGGTTTCCACACACGAAACCTTAAGCACACACGAAACCTTAAGCACATCCTCTCATTCTAACAGCCCTCTCTCTGGTACACAACTTTTCTAACTCCTGCAGTAGGCTCCCCTCCTCTGCTGGAGCTTGGCAGGCTAGGCTATGGGTAGTAAACTGGCCCTTCACACCTCTGGCCATAGCCAAATCGATTGGTCACTAGGGGTCATGGTTGTCAGGAGCCTTATCACACCGAGGGGTCAGCCAATCATAGGCAGTCATCTTGGGTCCCAGATCCCCAACTCCTGTCTCCTTTTTATTTATTTATTTTATTTCACCTTTATTTAACCAGGAAGGCTAATTGAAAACAAGTTCTGATTTACAACTGCGACCTGGCCAAGAATAAAGCAAAGCAGTTCAACACATACAACAGAGTTACACATGGAATAAACAAACATAGTCAATAA